>NC_081553.1:157124622-157478616 GCF_963082655.1 Stomoxys calcitrans | reverse complement strand
CGAGTAACCTTCTCTATATGACCAGTTCTAGTTTTTCAGAGTACACCCCATCTAACCGTATAGAAATTTATGTAGCTGCTATTACCAGGGATATTGTAGTTCCAATGGGTTCTATCAGGAATAGTGGTACAATACTTTTGATCAAAAGCGGGTCAGGCAGTGTGAAATGCACACTGACTGGAACATCGGGCATTGTATGAAGGATAACACAGTGTCCGTGTATAGGGCAAGAGTTGTATTTCTTATCCTTTCAATTGTATGTCCAGCAAAGCCCCCAGTTATTTCGCGCTTTCAGTATAAAAAACATTCTCTCCTCACAAGGAGACAGGTGCCACTGTGGGTAGCTTGTATCTCCTGCTGAAAGGAACTACTTCCGTCTTAAACGATTACCGACCACTTTTCCACAACGCCGTCGTACGTAGTGCTTCCTGAAGTATATCTCTAAGAGTGCTTGGAAACTTTTCCCTAACCGCAATAACCACGCCATTAGCATTCGCGACCACTTTTACATTTACATTTTTCTTCCAGATTCAATACTATTCTGTAAATGGCTATTTTGCAAAGCAGAGGAGGCAATACACCTCCTTGAGGTGTTCCTCTGCTACACATTCCATGTTATTAATACTGAACACATCCCCAGCTGTTAGTGAACTTCTTACGGTAATATTAATGTCTAGATACTCCAGCTCCTTCATGATTTGCGTCGGTTTTACAGTATTGAATGCACCTTCAATGTCAAGTTATGCCACCATTGAATATTCTTTGGCAGAGAGACAAGCCTCTATGTAGGCGACTACTACTGTATGCATGATGTTGCCGAAACAGGCGATCTCCAGCGATCTTTTCCCTAAGATATGTTTCTATCAACCTCTCTAAGGTCTTCAGTAGAAAGAATGACAGACTAATAGGACGAAATCTTTCGCCTTCGTGTGGTAAGGTTTTCCTGCTTTGGAATGAAATGACCTTTGTATCCTTCCATCCCACAGGTATGTAGGATATGTTGATACAAGCAGAGTATATCTCCCTAAGCCAGGGAACAAGGCACAGCTTGTAATTCAACCGGTGATACATCATCCAGGCCTGGCGACTTAAAGGAGTCGAAACTTATTATCGCCCAAAGGATTTTCGACTCAGACACAATTTCCTCAATAACCTCCGAGAAATTCTTACCAGTGACCAGCACTTCTGGCGCCAAGTTGTTCGTTGAAGAGTTTCCGGGGATATGTGTCCAGAGAATAGGATCTTCTTTAGCCTAGAGGCCTCAGATGTATCCTCCACGGAGCTACAGAATTCCACCGAGGAGGGACCATTTATGGAGTATTTTCTCCACGGCTGAAACTAATATAACGATGATCAGAGAAACTGTGGTCGTCCAACACTTCCCAGTCGCATATCCTTATGCTTAGATCTTCTGATACAAAGAAAATATCTAGTACCTTCTGCCTGTTCCTGGTAATAAAGGTCGGTTTATTCCTTTTATTTCAAATCACCTGATGACAACTTTTAACATATTCGATAAGAAGTTCACCCCTTTTGTTGACATCCGAACTTCCCCATATCTGGTGATGTGCAATTAGCATCACTTCCTACAATGAGATTCTTTTTCCCTGCAAAAGCGGCTTCACCCAGCAACTTAAGGCTTGAATGCGGCATCTCTGAATCGTGTGCCATAATAAGACTACTGAATCTTCAGTGCTTAACGACGGAAGAAGAAAATCATTTAGACTACTCTTTGCAAGAATATAAGTCTCTGTGTCTCTCATTCCCCGTGCTATTTAGTAGTTTAAATCCAGGAATTCTTAGTCCACGAACCATTCTTCCACACACCCATGGTTTATGGATAAGAACCACTTCAAAATCCTCCTCCCATCAGAAGGAACTTCAGTGCCGCCGAGGCGTCCTTACAATTGAGGAGATTCAGTTGAAGAAGAAGTTGGAAATTCATCTACAGAAATTGGACCATCTCCAGAAATTGTGTTAGCCACGTCCTCGGCTGTTAAGAAAATAGTGGATCCACTTTCCCTCAGGACACTGGACACTTGCGGCGTGGATGAGTCCTTAATAGATGCTCGACCAGCTGCTGCTGTCCAAGTTCCTTTTGAGCTCCATCCTTCCCTGCTGGCGCATACCTTGAGCCCAATCCAACCGAATGACCCTGCCACACTGAGTTTGTCGGGTCCCGTTTCGATCGTGGCAGGGGAATTTTCTGTCTCCTGTAAACCGCCTGACTTAAGATATGTGGTCGATAGTTTCACAGACATACGTTCAGCAACATCTTCTGAGTCGTCTTCTGATTCCCCAACCCCACCACATCTATAGCCCTTCAGTCTCAACTTGTTGAATCCGTAGGATAGAATTCCTTCAGACTTTTTAAGTCCTGTGAGACAGCCGGAGTTAGGTACGATTACTGCATGTTCCCGGTCACCATCAGCCTCATCCAATCTAACAACCTCCCATTCAGTGGTTGAAATATGGGGATTACATACCCTTAGTACCTTAGTACATACCTTAGTATGGATTCAGGATCTGAGGGAATCCTTAGTATCCAAGCATTTGCCATTGGATGGGAATTAATATCTTCCTTCTTGAATAAATCCAGTGCTGCGCTTTACCAAATCTCGTCAACCTTTAGGGCACAACCAATCATTTCACATGAGCGTTGATTTGCGAAAGCAATTAGCCTTTATCTGCTCTGATATAGCGTCCATCGTCATAAACTGGAGAAGGCCCAGGCATTTCCGCAAGGACATCAGAGTATACCGATGACAGTTCATTGACTATCCCACTCCAACTGTTTCTCTGTTCTTCACCTTTGTTCACAAATATCACCACCAAGCTGTCCCTAACGACATCGGAAAAGGTTCTTGGACCCATCTTACTATTGTTCGCCTTCCTTCTGTTGGGCATGGGATGCCCTCCAGCTGACCGCTGCCTTATGGCTAAATGCGATGGCGTTTCCGAATCTAGATGTGTAGCCTTTGGGGTAGCCTGTGCAGCGAATCTCCCAGTCCAATTAAGGAAGCCTCTCTTCTTACCGGTGAACGATTTAGGATCATTCGCACCAAGCCTCTCAATAAACCTGAGAGCTATCTGCCTATTATTATTCCAGCCTCTTAAAGACCGCATTGATTTGCCGAAGAAGGCCGATTGCCTAAGCAAATTATGGTCAATAAATTGACGTGAATTTTTTATTTAAAAAATTGTTTTCCAAGCCAGCAAATAAAAAACCAACCAAAACAAAAATCAGCTGTTTTTTAGCAAATTTTCACTGGAAGTCTTTCGCGTACTTTTGCTCTCATTTTTTTAAAGAGAGTAAAATGTCTCTTTCTCTCCCGCAAATTTTTACTGGCAAATTTTGACTGGAAAAGTACGAACAGACCTAATATCAGAACTAATGCTACTAATAACAACACAAATAACTACTAACAATCAGAAGACGGTGTTTGCTGTTATCAGCACTTTTTCTTTAATGGCGTGCCGCAGTCCGACACCTCTTTGGAGAGAAGTTTTACATGGCATAGTACCTCACAAATGGGAAAACCACTAATGAAAATTTTTTCTGATAGTCTCACCAGGATTCGAAACCAGGCGTTCAGCGTTATAGGCGGACATGCTATCCTCTAATAAATAATATTTAAAGTTTGCAACTGCGAGAAAGTAGATATCTCTTCGTATAAATAAATTTCAGATTTTCATTTTCTCCATTTATCATTTTCTCCAATAATTGCACAACTTAGGTTTTATTAGGACATTAAGCAAAATGTTGCCGTATTGAGCAACTGTTGAACGAAATGTTAACCCAACATCACTTCTATCAAAAGAGGAATATTACTTGATTTTTAATAAGTTCAAAGAAGAATTTGAGCACGCTATTGGAGTAGAATGTAGTTGGTTTTCCGTAAAAATTCATCAACGTTGATTTTTTGGTTGTTTCCAGTTCGTTATTGTAGAATTTTATGGAAAAAAGGAATTTAAAGTTAATTGGACAATGCCTTGTTAAAATTTGAGCCATTTGAGAGCAAAAAACAAAATCGTCATCAATATATTAAAGCTAATTCATGGATAGCAAAATGATATCATTCCTGCTACTTTGGGATCACAGCAAAGCCTTGGACATATTAAACATAATATTCTTACCCAAAAACTTTTGAAATTAGCTAGCAAAGTGATATCAGCGTATCTAACACAAAGATAGTTGATAAAACTCCCAAATCGTACTTAAAGATGTCCCTCAATATTCTATTCTTGATCCTCTTTTATTCTCAATGTATATAAATGACCTGCCTGAAGTGCCTGCAGACAAATATAGGCATACTTATGTTGAACAAGGTATTTTACACCAGGGAACCTTTACCAACATTTGCATTTCGCAGGATCGAACCGTGGCCTAAAACTGACGAAATCTCTGGCACAAACCTACCACCAAACATTCAGAGTATAAGCAATGCTACATATTTCATGAACGAGCTATTTGAATTCTTCAAGCAAACTACGAATTAACTTCCGATATACAGTGGCGTAGATATGTGACTACATACCTTTTCAAAAATAGCAGTTATATTAACAGTGAAGTTGATAGGACAAGATTTTTCCCTTAGAATTTTAACTAATTGTAATACTAGGAACCATTGTAAACATTTTTTGTTGCAATAGACATATGGTGAAAAAAATTTTTGGTGGAAAAATGTCCGTGTTTTTGAGTGCTGTAGGTAAACATTTTGGTGCCACTGTATGTGTTCTTAAGTAATTACTGCTAGTTATTAAAGTTGTTAAATTTAATATTCATTTTAAATATTATAATCAACGTATTATGTACTAAGTTTTGAGGCATCATATTAACTTATAAGATATGATCTTGTTGTGCTGGTGTTACACTAAATAAAAATACAAACAAATAATTTAACAGCCTACATCTAACTATAAAATTAAGATATCCGCACAGACAAGCACATCCTGAATAACTTTGGAAGATCTAATCGGCCTCCAAATAGCGTTTGAGGAAACCAAGCAAGATTCAGCTCACACTTTATCACCAAATGTCACTGCAGATGGGTTAGTTCCTGAAAACAGTGGCGACCACAATTTTTCATAACAAAATTGAAAGTATTGTAGTTGTTGTTGCCAATAAAAGACTCAAGTTTAACTTAACAACTATTTAAATCTGTCTTTATTTAATATAAAATTGTGCGACAATAAATTCGATTAACTTTTACGAAAGTCTACAGCTGAAGGCTGAACAATTAGCAATTTTTGCTAAAATAGCAAACATTTTCTTCGGATTTTAGATTGTAAAAATTCAAAAATAACCTTAAAATATAAGAAATACACTTAAAAGTGTATCTTTCATCTCATCTTTGAATTTTAGGGGCATATGCGTAAAATTTGTTCTAGTTTTTTATAATTTGAAATTTTTAGCGATTTTAATTAACAACAAACAAAGTAACTACTTAAAACATATTTAGTTTTTAAAACAAAAAACTAACGCCAAAAATTAAGAAAAACAAGTAAAAACGTGCTAAGTTCGGCCGGGCCGAATCTTATATACCCTCCACCATGGATCGCATTTGTCGAGTTCTTTTCCCGGCATCTCTTCTTAGGCAAAAAAAGGATATAAGAAAAGAGTTGCTCTGCTATTAAAACGATATCAAGATATGGTCCGGTTCGGACCACAATTAAATTATATGTTGGAGACCTGTGTAAAATTTCAGCCAATTCGTATAAGAATTGCGCCCATTGGGGCTCACGAAGTAAAATAGAGAAAACGATTTATATGGGATCTGTATCGGGCTATAGACCGATTCAGACCATAATAAACACGTTTGTTGATGGTCATGAGAGGATCCGTCGCACAAAATTTCAGGCATATCGGTAATAATAATTGCGACTTCTAGGGGTCAAGATGTCAAGATCCCAGATCGGTTTATATGGCAGCTATATCAGGTTATGAACCGATTTGAACCTTATTTGACACAGTTGTTGAAAGTAAAAATAAAATACGTCATGCAAAATTTCAGCCAAAACGGATAGGAATTGCGCCCTCTAGAAGCTCAAGAAGTCAAATCCCCAGATCTGTTTATATGACAGCTATATCAGATTATGGACCGATTTCAACCATACTTGGCACAGTTGTTGGATATCATAACGAAATACTTGGTGCCAAAAATTCATTTAAATCGGATAAGAATTGCGCACTCTAGAGGCTCAAGAAGTCAAGACCCAAGATCGGTTTATATGGCAGCTATATCAGGTTATGGACCGATTTAAACCATACTTGGCACAGTTGTTGAATATAATAACAAAACACGTCGTGCAAAATTTCATTCCAATCGGATAAGAATTGCGCACTCTAGAGGCTCAAGAAGTCAAGACCCAAGATCGGTTTATATGGCAGTTATATCAGGTTATGAACCGATTTGGACCATACTTGGCACAGTTGTTGGATATCATAACAAAACACGTCGTGCAAAATTTAATTTCAATCGGATAAGAATTGCGCCCTCTAGAGGCTCAAGAAGTCAAGACCCAAGATCGGTTTATATGGCAGCTATATCAGGTTATGGACCGATTTGAACCATACTTGGCACAGCTGTTGGATATCATAAAAAAACACGCCGTATAAAATTTCATTCGAATCAGATAAGAATTGCGCACTCTAGAGGCTCAAGAAGTCAAGACCCAAGATCGGTTTATATGGCAGCTATATCAAAACATGGACCGATATGGCCCATTTACAATACCAACCGACCTACACTAATAAGAAGTATTTGTGCAAAATTTCAAGAGGCTAGCTTTACTCCTTCGGAAGATAGCGTGCTTTCGACAGACAGACGGACGGACGGACGGACGGACGGACGGACGGACGGACGGACAGACGGACGGACATGGCTAGATCGACATGAAATGTCACGACGATCAAGAATATATATACTTTATGGGGTCTCAGACGAATATTTCGAGTAGTTACAATCAGAATGACGAAATTAGTATACCCCCCATCTTATGGTGGAGGGTATAAAAACAAATTCATGTGTAGCAAGTGCTTCAATTGTTGTTCAGAAGCTAAAAATAATTGTATGGTTTCATTCATAGGTAAGAATTTTTAATTTAATATCAGCAGACAATGTTTGCTGATATCAGCAGACTAATTTTTCTGGTTGTAGAATTGATATTGAAACAATAAACAACACTCGTGCATATATTGAACCCAAGAAATAGTAATCTTTTTTTAGACATTGGATTGAAGTCTTTAATTCCCAACTTTCTTAAAAAGAAATTCTGATTGGAATGAAATGCTCTGCGGCCGTCGACATGTTATAGAAAAATACATTTAAAAAATGAAACTTCGCATATAGCCATTTTAACTAAATTCCGAAATTCGCTTTTTCTTTCGTTACAACTCAAATTACGGCTTGGACCATTCTTATATATTTGCATTGAAAGAAGGTGTAAACAATTTCAAAAAATGCTTGAAAAATATGTTGTGGAATGCATAGTATTAGAATACGTTATAGATTCCAAAGTATATCACCAAATGCAAATGCATATTGTGTTGACACATAAAAACTGTTTGAAAAATGTATATTACTTAGTATTTCGTATTTTTACTTTTCATCATTTTAGAACAACTTGATAGAATCGAGGAGGGAATGGATCAAATCAATGCTGACATGAGAGAGGCAGAAAAAAATCTCAGTGGAATGGAAAAATGTTGTGGTATTTGCGTTTTACCCTGTAACAAGTAAGTACCTTTAACTAAGAAAATTTAATAAAAGAACGAATCAGTTATTTATTGAAAAGAAAATTTATTTCCATTAACTAACTGATTTCAAAATATACGAAATTTTGAAAAATTAATTGCGAGTGTCGTTGGCAAACATGGAGCCCATCCCGAGAAAATTTTGTAAGCGACATATTTCGGTCTTCGTTTTTTAATCGATATGAACAAGAAACACTTATAGGCATAGTCTCGTCCAATATCAGAACTTTATTCCGCAAAAATGTACCCTTATTAACTTAGTTTGTATTTGAATTATTTGGGTCTCAAGAAGTCATATCGGAACTAAAGGGGGCCTATATCACCATATTGACCGATTCGGATAAAACTTGGCACTGATGTTGTAAGTCACAAGATAGGGTTTTGGGCCAGATTTCAGCCAAATCAGTTGAAGATTGAGGCTACTAAGGACTCTAGAAGTCAAATCCAGCGACCGGTTTATATGGGGGCAAAAACCGTTTAAATATTTTCACTAAGTGTGGTAAAGCTTTTACAACAAATCATCCTAAATTAAAGATCCCTGCAAGCAAAGTAAATAATTTGTAAGAATGAGCTGTTCAAAGGTTAACTGCAAAAACTTGTCTGTAGATTCTATGGTACCCTGCTGTCTTTGTCTTGACTCTTATCACAACAGATGCGTGGAATTAACCGCTTGAACTGCTGACAATCTAAGTGAAAAAAGCTTACGTTGGTGCTGTAGTAAATGCAAATCGTATGATGCCGAATTTTGTACTATTTTCAAAACTACACGTTTGGAATTTAATAAAGTATGCCTTGCCAGTCATGGAAAAACTCAACAAATATAAGGCAATGTTCGATAGGATGAATGGATGAATTTCTTCAATCTCCTTCTGATTCTTTACGTAAAAGAAAGAAGCCGTCCGATATTGCTGCCAGCACTGCGGTAAACGACGAAATAAATGTTCCACCTGTTCCGAAAATCGCTCTTCTTTATACTCCCTCTACAAGTGCATCCATCTTAAAAACCACCGATGTCGACAAATTACCACAGAATTTCCACCAGCCACGAATCAATTTTTTCGCCCCTTAAACCAGCCGAAATCTATAAATGTTCCAAGCACTCCAAGTCCAAATTTACGTGTTATCGTACCGAAGAAAACGATATTTTGCTGCTGAAACTTCCGAAAACGATATAACTACATATATTATTAGCAAGATTAGCGCTATTCATGAGATTAAGGTCTTTAAATTTAAATATGCTGAAAAATATGTAGTAAGACTACATTTTAAATTAATGTTTCTGAATATATTTTTGAAATAATTTTAAATCCATCTTTCTGGCCTCCTAAAGCTGTAATTCACGAATATGTTTAGAGGGATACTCAAAAATCTGATGTGGTTCAAGAAACTTATTGTAACACCTTCTGTTAAAGATATTTACATTGTATATCAAAATGTTGGAGGCTTAAATTCTGTGTTATCCCCCCTATTTATTGATAGTTTTGATTTAAATCGCGATTTAATTGGATTCACTGAGACCTGCCTCCAAGATGTATATGTCTAGCATACGTCGTCTATTCTTTGGTCAATTGAATCAGTCTAACGATATCCTAATTGCTCTCGGAGATTGTTTTGCCAAACATAAAAAGGACGTATAGTCCGGACACTAATGATCTTTTACCTACTGCATTATTGAAAGTATTAAGCAATGTATTAGACCATTATTTAGTTTCGGCTTACTAGAAATTAATAATATTTATAAATATCATCCAACACTAAAGGTACAATTATCCTTAGAGTCCTCTTCTAAGGATCCATCTAACTCTTAGTTGGTCGAAACTAGCTATTGTTTCTCTAAAACAGACTACAACCAATTGAATTCATTTTTAGGTTGGATCGATTGGACTATATTTCAATCTTTGGAGTCATTAGATAAGATGATTGAAATGTTTTACTCTATTTTGAAGATATCTAGAGCTGTTCCGAACACATTTATTTCTAGGAATACTGGTTCGTCGTGGAATTCTGCTGCTTTATAAAGATTAAAGAACAGGAAAATAAGCTTTATAAAAGATTTTAAAAAAGTGGTTCTACTTTGGACTTTGTAAATTACACCGTCATAAGATCGGAATATACCATCTGACATAAAAGACTATATCATGGCTATATATGGAGAATGAGGAATGAATTGATATGTAATCCTAAATCTTTTTTTGGTTTCATTAAATCTAAGCGTCGATCTTATGTTTGTCCAAAGATGTTACATTTCGGAAAAGATGTTGCAGATGATGACACTGGAATTACTAATTTATTTGCCTCATTTTTAAAATAACCTATACTGATAAAGTATATAATTCTACACACCACTTTCTCTATGGTATTACGGAATTTTTGACTATTACTGTTCCATTATTAGATGTTACAAAAGTGTTACGCAATCTGAAATGCCTAAAGGACACAACGGGCCCAGGCCCGAATGAAATCCCTTCGTGTATTTTTAAACACTGTGCAGAAAATTTTGCATTTCCTCTCTCTAAAATATTTAATAAGTCTCTGGATACTGGCTATTTACCACCAATTTGGAAAGAATCTTTTATTGTTCCTTTATTTAAATCGGGTATTGGAACTAAAGCGTCGAACTATAGAGGAATTACTAAATTGAACACAATTCCAAAATTATTTGAAAATATGGTGACTGAGGCATTCTCTTTTTAAGTTTCATCTATTTTTGTAAATTTCAACATGGCTTCCGGAAACATCGGTCTACTTTAACAAATCTTTTGAAATTAATTACAATTGTGAATGAAGGGTTTAGAAGGCGATATCAGACGGATTGTATTTATACGGACTTCAGTGAAACTTTTGATTAGGTTAATCATGAATAATTGTTATTGAAGTTGTATGTTATGGAGTTTTCCAAGGCATTCTTGAACTGGATAAAATCCTACCTAAGAGCTCAAATGGTCAAAATAAGAAATGGTGTCCCTCTAATGTATGCAGATGATGTAATGCATATTGCAATCTGATCTATAAATGGTACAATACTAACTTGTTGGAACTTAACACTTTGAAATGTAAACATATGTCTTTCTTTCGGCTCAAGAAGATAGACATAAGCTATTATTTGAATGATTGTAAAGTATAGTACGGGATTCTATTCATGATTTGGGAATTCTGTTGGGCCAACAGTCAATTTGTGAGTAGTAGTTTAGAATATGAGTCCATTATATGGGATCCGGCCTATTCTATTCACTCAAATGCGTTTGAGTCGGTTCAAACACAATTTATTTTATTTTCCGTCAGGGGGCGTGGCTGGGATCCTCGGGCCCATCTGTCGTATGAATTCAGATTAAACTTAATTAAATTACCTTCATTGAAAACCGACGTACAATGCTAAATATTACTTTCCTTCTCAAAATTACGCAAGTCAAAATAATCTCCGATATCATTTTGAATAGAATTTATATAAATGTTTCTTTTAGACCATCCCGTAACTATCAGCTGCTTCAATTAAGTTATTTAACCCTTTACGCCACCTCGTGATCTGTTAAAAGAAACTTTATACTACACCTTAATACATAGTTTTTATACCCTCCACCATAAGATGGGGGGTATACTAATTTCGTCATTCTGTTTGTAACTACTCGAAATATTCGTCTGAGACCCCATAAAGTATATATATTCTTGATCGTCGTGACATTTCATGTCGATCTAGCCATGTCCGTCCGTCTGTCCGTCCGTCCGTCCGTCTGTCTGTCGAAAGCACGCTATCTTCCGAAGGAGTAAAGCTAGCCTCTTGAAATTTTGCACAAATACTTCTTATTAGTGTAGGTCGGTTGGTATTGTAAATGGGCCATATCAGTCCATGTTTTGATATAGCTGCCATATAAACCGATCTTGGGTCTTGACTTCTTGAGCCTCTAGAGTGCGCAATTCTTATCTGATTCGAATGAAATTTTATACGGCGTGTTTTTTTATGATATCCAACAACTGTGCCAAGTATGGTTCAAATCGGTCCATAACCTGATATAGCTGCCATATAAACCGATCTTGGGTCTTGACTTCTTGAGCCTCTAGAGGGCGCAATTCTTATCCGATTGAAATGAAATTTTGCACGACGTGTTTTGTTATGATATCCAACAACTGTGCCAAGTATGGTTCAAATCGGTCCATAACCTGATATAACTGCCATATAAACCGATCTTGGGTCTTGACTTCTTGAGCCTCTAAAGTGCGCAATTCTTATCCGATTGGAATGAAATTTTGCACGACGTGTTTTGTTATTATATTCAACAACTGTGCCAAGTATGGTTTAAATCGGTCCATAACCTGATATAGCTGCCATATAAACCGATCTTGGGTCTTGACTTCTTGAGCCTCTAGAGTGCGCAATTCTTATCCGATTTAAATGAATTTTTGGCACCAAGTATTTCGTTATGATATCCAACAACTGTGCCAAGTATGGTTGAAATCGGTCCATAATCTGATATAGCTGTCATATAAACAGATCTGGGGATTTGACTTCTTGAGCTTCTAGAGGGCGCAATTCCTATCCGTTTTGGCTGAAATTTTGCATGACGTATTTTATTTTTACTTTCAACAACTGTGTCAAATAAGGTTCAAATCGGTTCATAACCTGATATAGCTGCCATATAAACCGATCTGGGATCTTGACTTCTTGACCCCTAGAAGTCGCAATTATTATTACCGATATGCCTGAAATTTTGTGCGACGGATCCTCTCATGACCATCAACAAACGTGTTTATTATGGTCTGAATCGGTCTATAGCCCGATACAGATCCCATATAAATCGTTTTCTCTATTTTACTTCGTGAGCCCCAATGGGCGCAATTCTTATACGAATTGGCTGAAATTTTACACAGGTCTCCAACATATAATTTAATTGTGGTCCGAACCGGACCATATCTTGATATCGTTTTAATAGCAGAGCAACTCTTTTCTTATATCCTTTTTTTGCCTAAGAAGAGATGCCGGGAAAAGAACTCGACAAATGCGATCCATGGTGGAGGGTATATAAGATTCGGCCCGGCCGAACTTAGCACGCTTTTACTTGTTATTTTTATACCCTCCACCATAAGATGGGGGGTATACTAATTTCGTCATTCTGTTTGTAACTACTCGAAATATTCGTCTGAGACCCCATAAAGTATATATATTCTTGATCGTCGCGACATTTTATGTCGATCTAGCCATGTCCGTCCGTCTGTCCGTCCGTCCGTCCGTCTGTCTGTCGAAAGCACGCTAACTTCCGAAGGAGTAAAGCTAGCCGCTTGAAATTTTGCACAAATACTTCTTATTAGTGTAGGTCGGTTGGTATTGTAAATGGGCCATATCGGTCCATGTTTTGATATAGCTGCCATATAAACCGATCTTGGGTCTTGACTTCTTGAGCCTCTAGAGTGCGCAATTCTTATCCGATTGGAATGAAATTTTGAACGACGTGTTTTGTTACGATATCCAACAACTGTGCCAAGTATGGTTCAAATCGGTGCATAACCTTATATAGCTGTCATATAAACGATTTGAATGAATTTTGACACGTAGTATTTTGTTATGATATCCAACAACTGTGCCAAGTATGGTTCAAATCGGTCCATAACCTTATATAGCTGTCATATTAACAGATCTGGGGACTTGACTTCTTGAGCGTCTAGAGTGCGCAATTCTTATCCGATTGGAATGAAATTTTGAACGACGTGTTTTGTTACGATATCCAACAACTGTGCCAAGTATGGTTCAAATTGGTCCATAACCTTATATAGCTGTCATATAAACAGATCTGGGGACTTGACTTCTTGAGCTTCTAGAGGGCGCAATTCCTATCCGATTTGGCTGAAATTTCGCAAGACGTTTTTTATTGGTACTTTCAACCACTATGTCAAATAAAATACAAGTCGTTTCATAACCTGATATAGCTGCCATATAAACCGATCTGGGATCTTGACTTCTTGAGCCTCTAGAGGTCGCAATTATTATCCGATTTGCCTGAAATTTTGTACGACGGATTCTTTCATGACCATCAACATACGTGTTTATTATGGTCTGAATCGGTCCATAGTCCGATACAGCTCCCATATAAATCGATCTCTCTATTTTGCTTTTTGAGCTCACAAAGAGCGCAATTCTTATTCGAATTGGCTGACATTTTACACAGGTCTCCAACATATAATTTAATTGTGGTCCAAACCGGAGCATATCTCGATATCGCTCTAATAGCAGAGCAAATCTTTTCTTATATCCTGTTTTGCCTAAGAAGAGATGCCGGGAAAAGAACTCGACAAATGCGATCCATGGTGGAGGGTATATAAGATTCGGCCCGGCCGAACTTAGCACGCTTTTACTTGTTTTCATTTTATCTTAAATTTTGTATTTATTTGTATTGTATATATATTCAGTTATGATTTAGTCTATAAGGATTATATAATCTTAGACTTAAGAATGAATGAAAAAAAAAGACCGATCAGGATCATACTTGGATGGATGTTGGAATAGATCAAGTCTTTATTCTAAATTTAAGCCAAATCGGATGAAAATTGAGGCTTTTAAGGACTCATGCACTCAAACCCAGGAATCGGTTTATATGAGGGCTGTATCTATTTGTAGTTTGAGTGAAATTGCATACCGGGAGTAGTCACATAATTAACCGGCTCTTATTGTTTCTGTGCCGGCTGCTGTATTCAGCCTTGAAGCATATCGAATTGGGCCTAGTAATATAAAGATTGTAATTGGACACTAGGGAGTACTAAAGAATTTTCGTTTTCATGTACTGATTCTCCCAAAAATTCCTTTCAAATAATTCTTTTAATTTGCATTATCATGGGAAACAGTGTGTAAAATATAATTTAAAACAATGTGAAGAAATTTTAAAATCCAAACCATGCATTTCGGATTTGGAAACAACTCTGGAGTTGGACAATTCCATCAACTGAGCATGTAAGCCAACATTGTTAATTCAACCATGCTTTCTAAAAATATTGGGTTTCTACAAAGTTGTCGCACTCACAATGTTTGTTACGACATAAATTTCGTTAAAATTCCACCCAGATAGTCCGCCTCTTTCTGTAGTAACGCCGGAAATATTCCACCAGGTTCGGATGCCTTGAATGGTTTGTTTCCGTGAGTCCCGTCGTATCCTGTGGAAAATGGGTTTTCATCAAAAGCCCCAACGTGTCCTCCGCTGTCTCTGCTCTCACTCCCATGTCGTCTACTTATGTTTCAGTTTGGACATGGGTTTTGTGAGAGAAACTTTTTTATATTGGCGGCGTCATTAACGCTGTCGACCTGTTCGCAGAAAAGCTTCCAGGAGGCACATTTTGCCTCCTTTCTCTCTTATTGTATTCCTTGAGCCGTGTGTAATACACATCCCAATACAGCTTTTTTACGGCATGCTTTGTTAAAAAGTCTTCGAACCTCTTTCCCAAGATTGCGAATCTCCCCGGTCATCCAGGGCTTTTCTTGGGCTGATTTCCTTTACCGGAGAGGACAACTATCTTCGAAAGACCCCACCAGTGCAGTCGTAATCCTGTTGATATTTTCTTCAATGTTTCAATTTATTCGAGAAGCTTACCGGATTCGGCGCTGGCCGTGCTATTCTAAACCTAATGCAGCGATGGTCAGAGAAAGAGAGTTCCATGGAGACGCTCCAATCCTAAACCTCATCGATTAGATTTTCCGAGCATATCGTCACATCTAACACCTCCTCCCTAATCGTATTAGAAAAGGTAGTGGTGTTACCAATATTAAGTGTTATTAGGTCGTTAGTATTCAAGAACTTTGCCAGGGCTTGGCCCCGCTTGTGAGTGTTGGTACTACCCCACGAAATGTGGTGAGAGTTCGCATCGCACCCTATTAGTACCTCGTTTCCTGACCAATGTTGCATCCGACGTTGACAACTCTGGGGAAAATATGTAATTCAAATTTTTATGACAAATAACGCAGGTCCTCGGCCGCGTACCAATGTTAGCATAGAATAATTGGTAATTGATATGGTTCAGTACAGAAACTTTGTTCCGGGTCGTCCATGGGTCCTGAATTAAAGCAATATGAATCTTGCCCTTTCTGATTTTCTCCATCATAGCGTGTGTAGCAGTCTCGCACCGGTGAAGGTTTATCTGGATTACTCCAATCATTGGTTCTCCAGTAAGTTGGCATTTTGGAAGTTGGTGATGATAGTATTGACTGATTCTTTAGATAGTATTGACTTTCCTGTCACTGCACTGCCTGATGTCTTCGTATTAGGTTCTTTGCCTATCCTAGTCTTCCCAATCTTGAGAAAGTCGGTAATGGTTTCATTGTCGGGTCCCTGCTCGTTAGGCTGTATTGAGTTTTCATTCCCTGTACTGCTTGATGTTTCAATACTAGGATCTTTGCCTTTCTTAGTTTTCCAAATCGGCTCCCTGTTCGTTAGGCTGCATTGAAACTCCTGTCGCTGGGCTACCTAATGTTTCAATATTAGGATTTTTACCTATCCTAGTATTCCGAATCTTGAAGTCAGTGATGGGTCCATCGTCGGCGACTTGATCAATGCCAACCCCAAGGAGAGTTCCTTCCTCCTTCTCCTCCCTGTGGCAAAACTCCCACTTCTCTGCGACCAAACCTTGGTATAAAAATTATGATTTACTGCCCTGTCCCTTGATGAAGACCGTCACCTTTGTAAGTTGGGGGATATCCATCTTTCTCACCAGGTCGAGCTTTGCGCCCTCCCAGGGTGCGGGAATACCTCTGCCGAGCTGTTTGACGGAATAAATACATACATTTTGTTGAGAATATCTATGGAAACACAGTGTCAGCAGTTTGGCCAGACACCAAAATGTCGGGGTATTTTGATACTTGTACTGGCGTTAAACAAGCTTTCTTATTGTCCCCAATTCTGTTTGCTATATACCTTAATGATTTACACAACAATCTTGAGTGCGGTCTTTTCGCAGATGAGATAAACTTTCGTCTTTTAATGGAAGCGGATGACATAGTTATAATGGCTGATAGCCTAACGATTTTGCAGCAAATGAGAGAAAACTTAGAATCGTACTGCGACAGATGGGGGATGGAAGTGACCCAAATTAAGTCCGAAATAATGGTTTTTAGGAAAGAAAGCTGTCTGCAAATGAAAATAGTTATTTAAAGGAGAAAGGATGAGAATAGTAAACGCATATAAATACTTGGACATTATATTAATATCCAAATCACTTTTTACTGAGCATCTATTGAAAAAAGAAGCTACGAAAATGCCCATAAATTCAATCTGGACAAATTTTATTTCTAAATCTTCTATTAACATGACGGCGAAGTAGAAGATGTGTTTAGCTGTTTGTCGTTCGATTCATAGTAACGGAGCACAGATATTGGGAATTCCCATTTTAAAGAATTCCCGATTCTGAGATGATGGACTCGCCATGACAGTAACATGTATCTTCACAGATGGAGAGGATTCCCGCTTCACATTATCTATAGGTCACGCCCCTTCAGAAGAGTGAGCTGGTGATCATAGTGATCTACAGTTGTGCAATTCTCTAAGTCCTTACAGACAGTATTACAATATTTTTCGTTAAGTGGTTTTCTGTATTTAAATTTTACCAAAATTTGTCGATATGAACTGTTGGTAACTTCTGAATGCAATCGGTAAGTTAACAACCCAACAAAATAGCAGTCGCTAAGTCCTACCGACAATATTTGAACATTTTGAAAACTTTTTTAAATGACTTGAATTAAAGCTTGAAATGTTTCCAACTATTAAAGTTATGTCTCGCAATATCATAGCCATAAATCAGGTAATGGCAGCTAAAATACTAAAAAAATCGATTTTTAAAAAGTGCTATATTCACTGTCAAAAAACATGTACTACGTCACAATTAATTGCACATGTTTCCTCTATCACTTCTACTACAAAACACAGAAAGAATCATGAAAATATCTCTATCCTGTCCGATTTTATGTAACCGGCAACATAAAAGTTAATTTTTCAAAAAAACCGAATATTCCAAATTTGGTTGTTGTCGTCATCATGAGCAATGAAACACGACAACCTCAATAAGGCAATATACCTTATTTTTAAGGATATTTTCACACCTTTCCAATGATGTATAAAACATTCCTCAACTCGAATTCTATCTACCCCTAATTTCATCTAGACTTCATTAAACTCAATGTAAAAATCTCAATATGTGAAGTGGAACTTTATACTGGGCCTAAAACATTGATCGATTTCCTAATGGTTTGCAATATAAATGTGTTACACCAGAAAACAAGTCTCCTACAGAAGTTTAAAAAATTGGAATAAAAATATGTGTTTCATACCTGTAGAATATATATGTGTTCAGATTTGATGCAGACATATGTTACCTGTTTCGTAATGTCGAATTCTCAAGAAATCCACCGTATCAATGAATGTGTAATAAACCAACCAATAAATAATTCAAAGTCATTTTTTTTAACAAAATTGGAGTACGGGTAAATAATCATAGAGGCAAGTAAAATAGGCTAGGGTAGGTTAGGTTGAAAAGAGGGTGCAGATATTAATCCGCCCCATGTCACTATGGTCATACACTTAAGTCATTAATCGGCTTTTTGTGCGCTCTAAGAAGTATAAAGTAACCTCTTAAAAGAAAATTTTATGTTAGGAATTTCGTGCTACTTACAAAATCCTTAATTGTTTTCAATACCACTCCCCTAAGTTGGTTCATGTCTGGCATTGTGTTTCCACCTAAGTGCCAGTACCTGTTAGAAATGCCAGTACCTCATCATCTTCCCCGCATGCCCTACACATGCTATTCATGCCGCACCGATTTTACATAAGTGAGCTCGTATTCCTATGTGTCCCGTTATGATACCAATAGCTGTACTGACTTCCTAATTGCTTCCTTTCAGTAATAGCCTCGTCTTCTCACGATCTGGATCCCCATAGGATTTTCGCCGTCCTACCGACCAAAAAAGAGGCTATGTGGACCCCTTTTTTACGATTGTTTCTGATACCTAAAATGGGTCATAAATTGTACAACAAAAAAATATAATGAACAAAATCCACGATTTCTTCATATTATTGTATTTTGACGAGGCGTAAAGAACATTCATATGTTATGAAAGTCATACAGAAGTATTCCACTCTTTCAAAAATTGCATGGGACATCTAAAATGATTCGAAATCATACACGGAGTCATTTAAGGAACTTGTATACACCT
The DNA here is from genome assembly GCF_963082655.1 of Stomoxys calcitrans. Taxonomy (NCBI): domain Eukaryota; kingdom Metazoa; phylum Arthropoda; class Insecta; order Diptera; family Muscidae; genus Stomoxys; species Stomoxys calcitrans. Next base: position 157,459,684 of record NC_081553.1, on the reverse strand, counting down.
TGGACCACCATATGTACGTCGCTGTAGACAAACATGAAAAAATCTACAAATCATTTGCGAGAAAGTTGTCAGAATGTTTATTCGAAAAATCAAGTTTTTCAAAATGTATGAAGAGTGGCTGAAATCGGATCTATCTACTAAGATTAAACCGCTGATTCCTGACCAGCATAGTAAAGCATACGACGAAGTTACGGAGAAACCCAGAAAGGAAAAATAAGAGGAATTATTGGCGCACATCCACCAAATTTAAAAAAAAGATACGTTCAAAACGGCATTGGTAAAAATACAACCAAAAAATGTTGAACATATTGTCAATCTATTAACAGTAGCATCCCCGAAGAGATTAAAGAGGATGCTAGAAAGTATTCCAAATGCAAAATCAACTAGGAAGTATTTGCTGCATTACCCATGATTGTTATAAATCAATCAGGAAGAAATAAAAAAGTATCGTTTAAACTACAACTCATTATGATAGATGCAAAGATAGCGTTATGTCCAATTGGACAGGTAATATTTGTGACAAGTAGAATGGGATATTCGAGGAAAAGTTTGACGAAAATTTAGTAAACGAAAATGCTCTCAATTTCAGTATTTTGTCCCTGCATTGTAGAATCCGATTCATCGAATATTGTTTGCAGTTATAATATGACCTTAAATTTCGGCCTAGCCCTGGAAACCGTGCTGTCTCTGCTAGACACAACCAAGATCTCCACAAAATGAGACAAGCAGAGAAGAATCGAATTCAAATGATGGCAACACGGCAAGGCGCTGTTCAGAACTAAAGGGCTACCTAAAGTATGTGACGATATAGATAAGGACGATCCCGATGTCATTCTAATTAAAGAGCTTTTAAATTTTGATACTTCAGAGTATTTTGTAGAGAATAATATAAAATTATATAAAACTAAAATGCTGTTTTTTATTTTGGAACTAATTTACACGCCGATGCAAAGTGTTTTCATTATAAAACACTTATTTTTATTACAGTTTTTTTTTTTAACTTTTGTAGGAGACCTTTTTCTGTTCTAGTTTATAAAAGATTCCATTTCACATATAGAGATTTTTTATATTGAGTTTAATGAAGTCTAGATGCGATTTATTCGAGTTGAGGAATATTTTATACATCATTGGAAAGGTATAAAAATTTCCATTAAAATAAGGTATATTGCGTTAATGAGGTGGTCGTGTTTCATTGCTAATGTTGACGACAACAAACAAATTTGGAAGATTCTGCTTTTTTGAAAAATGAACTTTATGTTGCCGGTTACATAAAATCGGACAGGATAGAGATATTTTCATGATTCTTTCTGTGTTTTGTAGTAGAAGTGATAGAGGAAAAAAGTTTCTCACAAACATGTGCAATAAAATGTGACGTAGTACTTGTTTTTTTAACACTTTTTGCTAATAGACTTTTGTAGTATTTTGGCTGGCATGACCTGTTTTATGGCTATGCTATTGGGAGACATACCTTAAATTGTTGGAAACATTTCAGGCTTTAATTTGAGTTCAAAAAATCACAGTGGAACTTTTTGTCAGTGTAATACTTTTGAAATTTAGTAAAAAGTTTGGCCATATTGGTCTTAAGATAACGGGGGGTTTGATATCGAATAAGTAAAAAAACACTTAAATTTTTTTTAACACCTCCACTTTGTGAAAATGGAAAAAAAAATTATGATGCTTTCATAGCCAAAGTGTGCGAAAAGTTAAAGGAAATGGAAGTACCTTTTTTGAAAAATTTTGCAATTTTTTTACAAAAAAATATTTTTCATATTGAAAACGATGCCATTTCTAATCCTCTTAAGATGTTGATATTATTCCTTTTAATTTTGTGCATACATATACTGGCACAAATTGTGTAAAATTTGAAGTTTGTAGCTTAAAGATTGACGGAGTTATTAAAAATACACTGAAACAAGCCAAGTAGAAATTTTGATATTTTAAAATTAAACAACTCATAACTTGTTAACGGTACACGATGGCATGGTACATTATGCCTTTTTTTAGATCTCGTCAAGCTCTTCTCATTACAAATCGATTCAGTAGATCAAAAGTTATGGCGCCCAGAAGGTTGGAGAAGTCAAAAGTGTTCAACTTTGGTACCCTGTATTAAAGATATGGACCCACGCCAGTACTTTTCTGAAAGCTTATGTCTTCTTCTACAAATGTCTGAACAGTTTGAGACGCTAAGATCTACAGATAAAAAGTTGTAGACTTATTTCCAATTTTTTTATCGTTTGGCCTACTGTGCATCGGCTTATGGTTTTATGCACTTAAAAAGTCTTCTTAATAGATAATGAAAGATAATGAATATCTATTTTTTGTTAGGTTGCAATGCTCCTTCTGAACCTTTAAGAGCAACAACCCTTCGATCAGAGCTGGATTTCCTACATATATTGACTCTTTCTCGTTTCAAAATATTAAATTTCAAAGATGACTTTGATTTAAAATTCCGTCACTCCTAAAAATTATCATTCTAAGAGTCATCTCTGTAATGTTCCCGACCTAAAATGGAAGAAAGATTTAGGGTCTATAAAATAAAGAGAAAAGTAGGACTGCAGGAGTCCTTCTTCTTCTGCTAGCAACAGTCGGGTGGGCGGTTTTAGTTCTTTCCTCTCAGAATCACTTTGCCATTAAAATTAATATTATTTTAAACTCCCTTTTTATACTTTCCACCATAGGATGGGGTATACTAATTTCGTCATTCCGTTTATAATTCATCGAAACATTGTTCTGAGACCTAACAAAGAATATATATTCTTGACCGTCTTGGCGTTCTGAGTCGATTTATCCATATCCGACCGTCTGTCTGTCAAAAACACGTTTTTTTTTTCGAAGGATTAAAGCTAGGCGCTTGAAATTTGCAAAAACTGAAAATTTTGCCCATGAACATTCCACCAAGGAACAAGGGTAAACTTCTCACATATCAATGCGTGCAGTCCGATTCAAGTTTAAGCTCAATGATAATGGGCCTCCTTTGTAAAGCCGAGTCCGAGCGACGTGCCGCTGTGCGACACCTCTTTGGAGAGAAGTTTCACATGGCATAGTACCTCGCAAATGTTGCGAGCAGTAGGAGGAAAAACCACCGCTGAAAGTTTTTTCTGATGTTCTCGCCAGGATTCGAACCCAGGCGTTCAGCGTCATAGGTTTACATGCTACCGTCTGCGCAAGTATTTGTGAAATTTTCACAAATACTTTGTTTGAAAATGGGCCAAATAGGTCCATGTTTTGGTATAGCTGCCTTATAAACCGATCTCGGATCTTGACTTCTTGAGCCTCCTGAGGGCGCAATTCTTTTCCGATTTGGATGATATTTTGCTCATAGCGTTTTGTTATGACTTCCAACAACTATGCTATGCATTATCTAAATCGATTTATAACCTGATATAGCTCCCATATAAACCGATTTCCTAATTCTTATCTAATTTGGCTGAAATTTTGCTTAAATACTTCCAGTACGGTCTCCAACATCCAAGCCAAGTAAAGCCTGAATCCGTCCATAACCTGATGTAGCTTTAATAGCATGACACATTCTATTCCATATTCCATTATCCGCAAAAAAGAGATCCGGGCACAGAAGTTGATAAATGTGATTTAGGTGGGGAGCGTATAAAATTCGACCCGGCCGAACTTAGCACAATTTTACTTGCTATTTATATAAAGTTATTCTATGATTTTTCTAAACAGCATCTTTTAACAATGCAAAAGTATTAATTTCGCACATAACTTTATACAAAAAAGATTTGTTTAAAAATCAAAATTTAGTATCTTCATTCTAATCCAATGAAGAGATCCCAAGGGAGACAAAGTTTGGGAGGAAACAAGTAAAAAGGCATAAGTTCGGCCGGGCCGAACTTTGGATACCCACCACCTCGGGTATATATGTTAACTACCTTTTGTCATAATCCGGCGAAAAATGCATTTTTTATGCACCCATAGCAGCTATATCGAAATATGGTCCGATTTGGACCAAATTCGGCACGCGCATTGAGTGGTCTATTAAATACAACTCACTCTTCAATTTTATTCAATATGGACTTTTTGGCAGCTATATCCAATATACCGATCTGGACACGGATGTCGAAAAGTCTAACATAAGTCCCTGTATCAAATTTCAGCGAAATCGGATAATAAATACGCCTTTAATGGGTCCAAGACGTTAAATCGAGAGATCGGTCTATATGGCAGATATATTCAAATCTGGACAGATCTGTGATACCTTTAGAAGTATATCGAGTTGCTTAACACACCTCACTGTCGCAAATTTCAACGAAATCTGACAAAAAGGTGGCCTTTTATCGACACCAGACCTTAAATCGAGAGATCACTCTTTATGGCAGCTATATGCAAATCTGGACCGATCTGGGCCAAATTAACGATGGATACCGAGTGGCCTAACACAACCCACTGTCTCAAATTTCAGCAAAATCGTCTATTAAAAGTGGCTTTTATGGACCTAAGACTTTAAATCGGCAGATCAACCTATATGGGACCTTTTTCAAGATATAGTCCAAAATAGCCCATCTTCGAACTTAACTTGCCCATGGACAAAGAAAGAACCTGTGCAAAGTTTCTTTAAGTGATTTTAGGTCATAAAATTAAGCATGGACTTCAAATTTCATAAATTTTGTGGTTGAAATTTGAAGTCCATGCTTAATTTGCGATTCTGGCCGAATCTCGTATGTGACCAGGGGATATTACTAATGTGGCTTTAAATTGGTTTCTTACTAATTGTTTCCTGAAAGGAGCCCCTTGTGTAAAAACATCTTGCGTGGCTGGTCGAAATCTATGATTTAAGCTTGGCGCACAAAACGCTGCCAAAGTGACGGTGGATGGCACGTCATGGGCGTTTGTCATCATCTAATGACGATGACTAGCGTTGTAATATATGTCAAGTGGTACTCCAAACGACATATGTACGGTGGTACTCCATGTGATGGAGTTGGGCGTCTCAAACGATTAAATGTGACGTTCTAATTGATAGAGTGCGGTGCACCAAATCATGAAATTCAGTCTATGCACATTTTGAATATCCCTGGTTAATGCACTCTTTTCCACAGCCTTCCATATGGAGCCATGGCTCCACACGCCAGCTCTAGTCACGTGGTTGAAGACGTATTTTATAGATTTTTGACCAATCTTGACCCAGAGGTCCTTGCCATTTCCATTCTCCCTCGAACGTTCCTTTACGATCGTCCAAACCTCCGATAGCAAACGCTTATTCTGTACCTTCAACATTTGCACTATGATTTCATCTGCCTACCGAAGGGCGTATGCGCACTCGCACCGTCGCACAGTGGGCCAAATGGCAAAAAAATTGGAAATAAGTCTACAACTTTTTATCTGTTGATTTTAGCCATACAAAATGTTCTAGACATTTGTAGAGGAGGACATAGGCTTTCAGAAAAGTGCTGTTGTTGGTCCATATCTTTAATACAGGGTGAGCTACAGGGTGTCAAAGTTGACCACTTTTGACTTCTCCAAGCTTCTGGGGGCCATAACTTTTGATCTACTCAACCGATTTACATGATTTAGGACTCTAGAGAAAGAGCTTGACAAGATCTAAAAAACTTATGCATAAAGTACCATGCCATCGTGTACTGTTAAGGAGTTATGAATTGTTTAATTTTAAAATATGAAAATTTGGCCTTGGTTTTTTTCAGTGTTTTTTAAATAACTCCGTCAATTTTAAAGCTATAAACTTCATACTTCACACAAATTATGCCAGCATATGTGTGCATAAAATACAAAAGGAATCACGTGAATATCTTTGGCGGTTTAAAAATGGCATCGTTTTCAATATGAAAAATATTTTTTTTGTCAAAAAATTGCAAAATTTTTCAAAAAAGATACTCCCATTTCCTTTAAGTTTTCGCAAACTTTGGCCGTCAAAGCATTATCATTTCTTTCCATTTTCACAAAGTCGAGGTATTAAGAAAAGTTTTAAGTGCTAATTTGGCTAATTTCGATATCAAACAACACCGTTATCTTAAGACCAAAATGGCCAATTTTTTTACTAAACTTCAAAAGTTTCTCACTGGAAAAAAAGTTCCACGGGGATTTTTTCGCTTTTTTTGAACTTAAATGAAAGCTTAAAATGTTCCCAACATTTTAAGGTATGTCTCGCCATATCCTAGCCATAAATGAGATCGTAGCGATCAAAATACTGAAAAAAGTCAATTTTCAAGTAGTGCTATATTCATTGCTAAAAAACAAGTATTACGTCACATTTTATTGCAAAGATGTTAAATAAACTTTTATTTGGTAACACTTCTTCTACAAAACACAAAAAGAATCATGGAAATATCTCTATTCTATTCCATTTTATGGAACCGGCAATAAAAAAGTCAATTTTTCAAAAAAGTCGAATTTCCCAAATTTTGTTTTTGTTGTCCTAATTGCACATGACACACTATAGCCATATTTACGCAACATACCTTATCGTAAAGGAAATTTTCATACCTTTCCAACAATGTATAAAACATTTCTCAACTCGGATTCTATCTACTCTAAAATTCATTTACACTTCATTAAACTCTATATAAAAATGTCTATTTGTGAAATGGAACCTTATATGGGGCCTACACTAAAACATTGATAGATTTGCCCAGGGTTTACAATACAAATGTGTTAGAATAAAAAAAGGTCTCCTGCCAAAGTTTAAAAAAATTGGAATAAAAATATGTGTTTTAGAGCGAAAACACTTCGCATCGGCGTGCGTTTATATGTATATTAGCTACTCCCAAAATAAAAAAGCATTTTAGTTTTGTATTATTTGATTTTATTCTCTACCAAATAATCTAAGGTATCAAAATTTAAAAGCTCTTTAATTTGAATGGCATCGGGATCGTCCTTATCTATATCGTCACATATTTTTGGTAGCCATTTAGTTCTGATGCTGTATAGTACCGGATCAGACGATAACAATAAATATTGAAGTAAATCATAATTTTGGTTAAATTTGGTGCTCTTTCGGGTATTGAAAAGCCGGAACTGTTTAACATCTCTATTACGGGATTCCTGAGCTTCTTCTGTAAGTTCTCCTAACGGAAGTATGTTGTATTCCACAATTTCCTTGCCATGATGTAAGACTTTATGTACTGTCGGTGTTAAAGCTTTCCACGAATATAAATCAGATAAAATGTTTTTTGTGTCATTACTATAAGCTTCAAATTTGGTTGAATTTATCATCTTTTTGCTATTGATTACAGCCAAAATCACTTTGAATCGTCTTAGCAAGTGTTCATCAAGACCGGTTATTTTAGATGTCGATACGGGGTCCTCAAAAAACCGCCTTGCCGAGTTGCCATCATTTGTGCTTCCGTATCCGTAAAGAGGTTTATCTATTATAAGTCCCTTTTGTTTAAACTCCAACTGGATTCGATTCTTCTCTTCCTGCCTCATTTTGTGAAGATCTTGGTTGTTTCTAGCAGAGACATCGCGGTTTCCAGGGCTAGTCCGATATTTAAGGTCATACGATAAATGCAAACAATACTCCATGAATCGAATTCTACAGTGCAGGGGCGAAATACCGAAATTGAGCGCATTTTCGTTTACTAAATTTTCATCAGACTTGTCCTCGAATTGCCCATTCTTCTTGCCACAAATATTGCATCTCCAATTGGACATAACGCCAGTTAATGCGTTTGCCACCTTTCCATCGATCATAGTGAGTTGTAGTTGAAACGAAACTTTTATATTTCTTCCCAATTGGTTTATAACAATCATGGGTAATGCAGCAATTTCTTCCTTTATTTCGTTCACCAAAGATCGTGTTGTGTTCCGGTCTTCCTTTGTATACTCAAACCGAATTGGGCGACATAAATATTTTGACCCAGGTGTTCTATTTATCCATATATCTTGAAATGCATTTTCTTTCGATGATGAAGATTGGTCCTTCTACAATCTCATTCTCAATGGTACTAATGATGCCATGAAAATTGATGCGAAGTTGGTATCTATTTCTGTTTGTTGCTTATATTCGGAAAATCCAGATGATCCATCACAACCCCATTTGCTGATCAAAACCACTTCGGAATTATTACATGTGTTCAACTGTTCTTCAGTAAAATTAGAAATAATTCTAACAGCTGTATTTTCAACAAGATCAGCAAGTTTCACTCTTGCTTTTAATTCGTCCACGTATATATTTGATGGCACCATTTTCGTCCTGGTGTTGTACAATTTATGTTTTGAGGGTAAACAACCCCATCCTTTTTCACGAAGAGCCTTCCTCATTGTTGAGTATTTGTTTCTTGAGAGGCCTAGGTTCAAAATCAGGGCCAGTGCATCTTCCTCCGTGAATTCTGTAGTCGATTTTGGAGTTGGAATACTTTCTACCATTCTCTTTACCCTTTTCGGAGATGCTAATGGTAAAACATCGACAATTCGTCCAACATTTTTTGGTTGTGTTTTTAACAATGCTGTTTTGAACGTATCTTTTATTAAATTTGGCGGATGTGCCGCCAATAGTTCCTCTTGTTTTTTCTTTTTGGTTTTCTCCGTAACTTCGTCGTATGCTTTGCTAGGCCGGCCGGGAATCAGCGGTTTAATTTCAATAAGTAGATCCGATTTCAGCCACTTCTCATACATTTTGAAAAACTTGATTTTTGCGAATGAACATTCTGGCAACCTTCTCTCAAATGATTTGTAGAATTTTTCAAGTTTGTCTAAAGCGTCTTTATTTAGCCTTATTCCATATATGTGGTCCAAAGTGTAAACAAGTTCCTTAAATGACTCCGTGTATGATTTGGAATCATTTTTGATGTCCCATACAATTTTCGAAAGAGTGGAATACTTCAGTATGACTTCCATAACTTATAAATGTCCTTTACGCCTCTACAAAATATAATGAAGAAAATTTGGATTTTGTTCAAATATTTATGCAATATATTCACAATTAATGACCCATTTCAGGTATCAGACGCAATCGTAAAAAGGGGTCCAAAGTGCCTCTTTTTACTTACTCTTCTATAATTATTTACCTGGACTCGAATTTGGTTAAAAAAAATGACAATGAATTTTTTATGGGTAGGTTTTTTCACATTCATTGATACGGTGGATTTCCTGGGAATTCGACATAGCGAAACAGGTAACATTTGTCTGCATCAAATCTTAACACAAATATATATATATATGCAGGTATATTTCTAGGTTACTTTTTATTCAAAAATCATCAGCTTACATTAAAAATAGATGTAGGTACTATACAAACGCACGCCGATGCGAAGTGTTTTCGCTCTAAAACACATATTTTTATTCCAATTTTTTTAAACTTTGGCAGGAGACCTTTTTTTATTCTAACACATTTGTATTGTAAACCCTGGGCAAATCTATCAATGTTTTAGTGTAGGCCCCATATAAGGTTCCATTTCACAAATAGACATTTTTATATAGAGTTTAATGAAGTGTAAATGAATTTTAGAGTAGATAGAATCCGAGTTGAGAAATGTTTTATACATTGTTGGAAAGGTATGAAAATTTCCTTTACGATAAGGTATGTTGCGTAAATATGGCTATAGTGTGTCATGTGCAATTAGGACAACAAAAACAAAATTTGGGAAATTCGACTTTTTTGAAAAATTGACTTTTTTATTGCCGGTTCCATAAAATGGAATAGAATAGAGATATTTCCATGATTCTTTTTGTGTTTTGTAGAAGAAGTGTTACCAAATAAAAGTTTATTTAACATCTTTGCAATAAAATGTGACGTAATACTTGTTTTTTAGCAATGAATATAGCACTACTTGAAAATTGACTTTTTTCAGTATTTTGATCGCTACGATCTCATTTATGGCTAGGATATGGCGAGACATACCTTAAAATGTTGGGAACATTTTAAGCTTTCATTTAAGTTCAAAAAAAGCGAAAAAATCCCCGTGGAACTTTTTTTCCAGTGAGAAACTTTTGAAGTTTAGTAAAAAAATTGGCCATTTTGGTCTTAAGATAACGGTGTTGTTTGATATCGAAATTAGCCAAATTAGCACTTAAAACTTTTCTTAATACCTCGACTTTGTGAAAATGGAAAGAAATGATAATGCTTTGACGGCCAAAGTTTGCGAAAACTTAAAGGAAATGGGAGTATCTTTTTTGAAAAATTTTGCAATTTTTTGACAAAAAAAATATTTTTCATATTGAAAACGATGCCATTTTTAAACCGCCAAAGATATTCACGTGATTCCTTTTGTATTTTATGCACACATATGCTGGCATAATTTGTGTGAAGTATGAAGTTTATAGCTTTAAAATTGACGGAGTTATTTAAAAAACACTGAAAAAAACCAAGGCCAAATTTTCATATTTTAAAATTAAACAATTCATAACTCCTTAACAGTACACGATGGCATGGTACTTTATGCATAAGTTTTTTAGATCTTGTCAAGCTCTTTCTCTAGAGTCCTAAATCATGTAAATCGGTTGAGTAGATCAAAAGTTATGGCCCCCAGAAGCTTGGAGAAGTCAAAAGTGGTCAACTTTGACACCCTGTAGCTCACCCTGTATTAAAGATATGGACCAACAACAGCACTTTTCTGAAAGCCTATGTCCTCCTCTACAAATGTCTAGAACATTTTGTATGGCTAAAATCAACAGATAAAAAGTTGTAGACTTATTTCCAATTTTTTTGCCATTTGGCCCACTGTGCGTCGTCCAGCTGAGGTTTTTTGCGATCGGGACAAGCTTTATCTTCATACCAGGCCAAAGAGGGTCAAGATCACTGATGCAGTTAGAGAGAAGGTTTCTCGTTACCGTATCCAATTTCAAAAAATTTTCAAATTCCATTCCATAAAACTGTCTAGCAGCTGATGACATACTATCCGCACGTCTGATACTATAAACAAATCTTGCAATGCCATTCGAAACAACCTTCATTTAACGCATAGGAACTTAGTCACAGTCTGCGTATATCTCACAGCAATACAAAAGTTTAGGTAGTAAGGATTCAATTTCAAACTAAATAGAATTAAATTTTAAACCATTCCCGGTAGCCCAATCACTGATGGTAATTAATTGTAAGTTAATCCATGTCACATAAGACCCTGCATCAGTCATCTTATAAGAGATTCACATTTGCACATCATCTGAGTAAATATGCATGTCATATCCACTAGGTACGCTTGCAATATCATTGACATATGGTGAAAATAGTAGCGGTACCAGAACAGAACCCTCGGGAATACCACGAGTAAGTTCCAGGAAATCAGACATCATACCGTTAGAGTAACTAGGCTGTGATCGTCTGTCTAGATATGATGCAATACACCAGACTGCAGTGTTGTCAAAATTAAACAAGGTTGTAAGTTTTGATGCCAATATCCTGTGATCCATGGATTCGAATGCCTTAGTGTGACCAATAGGACAAGAAAGCTTACGTGGTAATAATTAATATTACGTTTAATATTTTCGACTACATCAATAAGTGCGGTGGTACAACTACGGCCTCTACGAACCCCAGTTTGTTTCTCTGATTAAAGGGAGTGCTTGCTTAAAAATATATTTATCTGATCATACGCAATATTTTCAAAGGTCTTACACAAGTACGGTAAGATAGCAATTGGTCTAAATTCCTTATTGGACTTAGGTATCGGAATAATCTTAGCCATTTTCCAGTCACTGGGAAAGATCGATGACATCATATATATACCTAAATATATGCGTAATAAATGGCAAAAGATTCGGCAATATTGGTTTCAGAATATTGGGGTCAATGCTATCGACACCTGCAGCACTGGACGTTGTCCTCAAAATCGACTCTAGAACATCACCTTGATCAACAAGTTGCAATCTGAATTCTTCGTCAATGCCATATGCCACTTTGCGCAAAAGGTACGTTAATGGCCAAAAACGATCGGTTCATGTCATTGAGCTCGAGTTTGGAAAGATTCACATCGTTGCCAGTTTTCTTTCCAATTCTGGTACCTATGTCTCTGATCACGCCCCACTTTTGCCTACAAGTGACAGAAGAATTGTACCTGGCACCATAGAACTAAATTTTGTTATTCACAGATCTCCTTAAAATCCTTATTCCTGAGTGTTCTATATTCGTCGTGGGGTCTCCCAGTCCTGACCCTCTTGCACCTATTGTAAGCCCAATTTCTTCCAGACATCAATTCAGCTACTTGTCCGGTTATCCAGTGCTGTTGCCTTGATTTAATAACCCTATATTTCAAAGGCACATATCTTTCGTAGAGGCAGCGGATTACATTCTCCTCATGAAATTTCACTTTCTCGTTCACATTTACATAGTGGTATATCCTATTCCATTATGCTAAGAGCAGGTCCGTTAGCAAGTTTTCGTTGTCTTTATGTTTTAAATCTCTATATCAAATAGTTTTTTTCTTCGTAGTCCATGGTAAAACTATAAGTTTAGAAAATAATGTCATGCCTGGAGAAAAAATTAGCAGAATGTTGTTCATAAGGCAGCACCTTATCTAGTGACCCAACAAGAAAAATTTCTAAAAGAGTCTCAGAATGTACACCGTATGTATTAAAGTCGCTTGTAATAATAATCTCATTGAACGCCATACAGGCCTCATGAATTTTCTCCATAAATTCATCTGAGCTAACCAAGTTATTCGGTCTATAGATATTACCGATCAGAAGCGCGTTATTGCTTCTTCCGACTGAAATAAATATATATTCCATACTATTCTGTGGCTCTGAGAAATCTAGTACATCAGAGGCAATACCATTCTTAACATGTATGTCCACACCAACTGCATGTCCTATTCTATCAACCCTGTAGAAATGGTAATCATCAAGTCTAACCAATTCGAGAGGCATATCACTTCTAAACCATGTCTCGGTCACGCATTTTAATTTGCAGAGTTTGTAGTAGTTCCAGTAGTAACGTTTACGTTTGTATTGGTTCTAGTGTTGTCCGATGAAGCAGAGGATCATCATTGATTCATACTTTCTGCCGTGGAACCTAAGCTTGCACATTAAACGCTTGTCAGGGATCATTAAAGTGGATGGCTCTTGACCTTCTTCTCTTATTTTCTTGCGAAGTGCTCGCCTTTCCCTCAGTGGTTTCAGTGTATGCTGGGAACGAGGATGCCAATTGGTTTTCCTCCTCATCCGTCCCATAAAGCTGGACTGTCCCAACTCCCAATATTCCGTCACATGTATACACGCGAGAGGAAAAGTCGATGATGTCTTGTATAATCATGGTGTTGTTGAGTAAGCATTTTGGTGTATTGTTTCACACGAAGTTGGGACCTGCAGATATTGCGTCTATGCGGAACCCATGGGTTCGAATTATGCCCGGTTTTTTCAACACTTGGTTCCAAATAATTACTGAATAAGTCAGATTAGGTTTTGATAAGTACGTCTATCCATTTTTTCCACGAAAAAAAAAATGTAATTTACCAAAGCCAGGGCACCCCCAAACCATATTGGGGTAATGCCATAATATGAACAGTATTAATTTTTTATTGCTACATTCGTATATATATATATACCGTCAGCCGAAATTTGTGGAATTTGGGAAATTCCGACCAAAATGAATATTTACAACTCTCTGTATGATCTCCCGATTTAGGCTACTCTGAATTCGCACCGACTATGGTACAGATCAGCCTATATTTTGATATAACTATGGATAAAAGAGATAATTTTAACTAATTAGGATGATATACATAAAGGGTGATTTTTTTGAGGTTAGGATTTTCATGCATTAGTATTTGACAGATCACATGGGATTTCAGACATGGTGTCAAAGAGAAAGATGCTCAGTATGCTTTGACATTTCATCATGAATAGACTTACTAACGAGCAACGCTTGCAAATCATTGAATTTTATTACCAAAATCAGTGTTCGGTTCGAAATGTGTTTCGCGCTTTACGTCCGATTTATGGTCTACATAATCGACCAAGTGAGCAAACAATTAATGCGATTGTGACCAAGTTTTGCACTCAGTTTACTTTATTGGACATTAAACCAACCAAACGAATGCGTACAGTGCGTACAGAAGAGAATATTGCGTCTGTTTCTGAGAGTGTTGCTGAAGACCGTGAAATGTCGATTCGTCGCCGTTCGCAGCAATTGGGTTTGTGTTATTCGACCACATGGAAGATTTTACGCAAAGATCTTGGTGTAAAACCGTATAAAATACAGCTCGTGCAAGAACTGAAGCCGAACGATCTGCCACAACGTCGAATTTTCAGTGAATGGGCCCTAGAAAAGTTGGCAGAAAATCCGCTTTTTTATCGACAAATTTTGTTCAGCGATGAGGCTCATTTCTGGTTGAATGGCTACGTAAATAAGCAAAATTGCCGCATTTGGAGTGAAGAGCAACCAGAAGCCGTTCAAGAACTGCCCATGCATCCCGAAAAATGCACTGTTTGGTGTGGTTTGTACGCTGGTGGAATCATTGGACCGTATTTTTTCAAAGATGCTGTTGGACGCAACGTTACGGTGAATGGCGATCGCTATCGTTCGATGCTAACAAACTTTTTGTTGCCAAAAATGAAAGAACTGAACTTGGTTGACATGTGGTTTCAACAAGATGGCGCTACATGCCACACAGCTCGCGATTCTATGGCCATTTTGAGGGAAAACTTCGGAGAACAATTCATCTCAAGAAATGGACCGGTAAGTTGGCCACCAAGATCATGCGATTTGACGCCTTTAGACTATTTTTTGTGGGGCTACGTCAAGTCTAAAGTCTACAGAAATAAGCCAGCAACTATTCCAGCTTTGGAAGACAACATTTCCGAAGAAATTCGGGCTATTCCGGCCGAAATGCTCGAAAAAGTTGCCCAAAATTGGACTTTCCGAATGGACCACCTAAGACGCAGCCGCGGTCAACATTTCAAAAAGTAAATGTCATGGACCAATCTAACGTTTCAAATAAAGAACCGATGAGATTTTGCAAATTTTATGCGTTTTTTTTTTTAAAAAAAGTTATCAAGCTCTTAACAAATCACTCTTTACTATATATCCATGGTGATGGGCATATATCTTCTAGCAGTATATACCCAATGAGTGGCACGCAGTTGAAACCCCCAACTTTTGCAAATAGCCCTCTTGCAGATCTATAGGGCAAGAGTTGCCTTTCTTGCCCTTTCCAAAATGTTGGATTCGAAGTTCAATTTCCTACCCAGTAAAACACCCAGGCATTTGGCGCTTTCAGTAACTGGAACATTCTCTCCTCCCAAGGACACTGGTGCCACTGTAGGTAACTTTTATCTTCTTCTGAAAAGAACTACTTCTGTCTTGCACGGATTTACGCCCAGGCCGAAAATACTTTTGAGCGCAGTTCAGTCAGTCAGTTATTCGCAGATACCAAGCGATAAGAAAAAAGGCATTTGTCGAGTTTAACAGATCCTACTCTGGTTGTGGTGCCCGAGAGTAGAATATAGAGCCCGGGTGTAGGCTTAGAATGGACACTAAAGACCAAATAGCTGCGTTGGTGGGATTAGGCCGCAGCATGTTCTCTGCTACTGAGACTGACTGGTGGAGAAGCTGTGCCAGGCTGCATTAGCCGACAGACGACGGGTCGGTTTGAGTATTAAGGACAAGGTCGAAGCTATTTTATCTTACTTCATTTGCTCAGCCAAAAGGCTGCGGTCACCTGGAGGGGATCCCATACCCAAAGAACTAAGGCGAACAACACTAAGGTTAGGACAGCTTGATGATGGTAGTTGTCGACAAAGGAGAAGAACAGGGCTGCATACGTAGAGACAATTGGATAGTCAATGAACTGTTATCTGCATAATCCGTTGTCCTTGTGGAATTGCCAGGGCCTCCTCCAGTTTGTGACGATGCTGGATGGGGTCGATACAAACTAATTGCTTTCGGGGATCAAATTTCAATTGTAAAGTATCGTTGCTCACTAAAAAAGATTGGCTAGGCGCAGCACTGGTTTATGCCAAGAAAGAAGATATATTTCTTCACCAATGGTAAACAAATGGGTACCCTCAGATCATGAATCCACAGTGGTGGAAATTCTGACTTCTGTTTCTGCAGACAAATCTTCACCATTGAAAGACCGCTTCGACGGTGCTAAACATTTTTCTGATGGCAGGAGGATTTGACGTTGTTCATATCCAGGAACCATGTGTGTGTTGAATTATAATTCGTGGACTGAGAATTCCTGGATTTTAACTACTCAAGGGTACAGGGAATGGGAGACACAGATCGTAATAATTACAAATCTAAGCATTTTGCCATGAAATCTAAATTCACATATGTTATCTTCCGTCCTCAGTTTTCTAAGTTAATAAATATTATCTCTATATGAATAATAAAATATAAATATAAGATAATGTTAATAATAACTATAATACCACTTTTGCATTCTACAACATCCTCCAATTTGTTACGTTTGGATTTTATCTACTCACATCCTAATTTTTCAGCTTTTTACGTAACGCTTTTGACAATATTTTTTTTTAATCTGAAATTATATATAAATAAATTATATTTTATAGATCGATAAAAAACGGCGCTTTCTATTTTTCTTAATAACTTTCTGTCTAGCCACGCCACTTTGTGTCTGTTTATGATTCGCTTTTCATATGTGCGAAAAGGAACACAGTAAAATCTTGATGAAAGCACAATTTATACTATTAAACAACAATTTAATTCGGACAATTAAAAATATGTTCAACGTATGCCTCATCTACCAATTACTTTACGTGATAAAAAAGAAAATCGAATTTCTATGACAAAATTATCAGAGCAAGTAACACATTGTTTAGAAAGTTTTTTTATAAGTCAATACCACATTTAATCGGTCACATTTCGGTCCATATTTTTTCTGTTTGGCGATTTGTAATAAAGAAAATAAACCGACATATATTATCATTAACAGGCAGGAGGTATTAGAGAATATTACAATACTTTCAGCCTTGGAGAAAATACTTTAGAAGTGGTTTCTCGCCTAAATAGAAGAAAGGTAAAATGGGATAAATTTCAGATCCATTTTGCACGACTATCCCCTCTAGACTCGAAAAGGAAGTGGAAACTTTGGAGGACATAAAAGTCAAGCGGATCACGAAAGCCCTGAAATACTCGCTTGTGTCAGCATGTCCTAGAGCCAAACCAAGGGGCAAACATCGGCCGTCATGCTGGATCCCAAAACTGGTTGGTCTATGGAAGCGCTGCAGAAAACTCTTCAACAGGGTGAAAACCATTAGGTAACCATATGATTGGGACATCTCGAAGGCTGAGCTAAGAAATACAAGGGCGAGCTGAAATAGGCTCAGAACAAATCCTGTACGGTATTCTGCATCTCCGTGGAGGATACATCTAAGGCCTCTAGGCTAAGGAAGATCCTATCCTCTAGATCTATTACGGTGGGATATATTCAGTAGTCAGTGAATGTATGCCCAATGTCTAATGAGGAAACACTAGAACTACTCGTTGATACACATTTCCCGGGAAACTCTCCAACGGACAACTTTGCACCAGAAGAGGTTAACTATAACTTACTTACTAAAAGATGCATTACGGCTGGCTTGGGATCTGTAAATCTGAAAAAATGGGTCAGCAGAGGAACACCTCAAGGAAGTGTTCTGTCTCTTCTACTTTGAATATGACCTTAACAATATATTACAGTCTCTGGAAGATAAAGGTTCAAAAGTGGTAGCGTATGCTGATGATAGTGGTTATTGCGGTTAGAAGAAAGTTCCCATGAATATATACTCCAGGAAAGTAAAGTTTCCTGCGATATCAAAGTGGACTATCGAAAGTGGTCTTGGCGTAAATCTGTGTAAGACAGAAGTAATTCTTTCAGCAGTGACACCTCTCTTCTTGGGAGGAGAGAATGTTCCATTTACTGAAAGCGAAAAATACCTGGGTATTTTACTGGACAGAAAATTGAACTTCAAATCCAACATTTTGGAAAGGGCTAGAAAGGCAACTCTTTCTCTGTACACCTGCAAGAGAACCATTGCCAAATTTGGGTGCTTAAAACAAGTGTTATGTACTGATATTATATTGCAATTGTCAGACTTATAATGCTATATGGTGTTGTAGTCTGTTGGATGGCGCTTCAGAAGTCCACCTACTGTTCCATACCCAGCCGGATCTAAAGGATGGCTTGTTTTGCATCACAACTGCACGAAAGACGACGCTGAATTAATTGATGTTTCCTGAATGTGAAATTGCAGGATTGGTGTATTATCGTCCGAAAACTATTAAGCACTTTGGAGCTTCATTATGATTGTGTCATTGCAGTTATTTACTGAAGCATTTAAAGTTGGCTTTATGATTTATTATAAGCATTTGTTGTGCCATTGCAGTTATTAACTGACGCATCAAACTTGGCTTTAAGTTATTATTAGCATCTATTTGGCAGCACACACTCGTATACCCGAGAGCAAAGTTCTCTCGCTTGTTTTCCTTTAAATATTGAGAGAACATTTAGTTACCCAGTGGGAAAATGGTGAATGTATTACATTTGGAACACATAATATAATTCTTTATGGGATTGACTTTTTTTAAGATATCTCAAAGAATAAAGGGGGTAATTTCATCTGGTAAAACTTGGACATTGATTACCGAATGTAATACCATATCAAATGAAGTTGTAAAGTTATGTTTTTAAGAGTAGCGATACTTCTTCATTTTAAAAATTCCGTAATCTGATGCAGCCTTCTTGTCGCGTCAAAAGCATACATGATTTAGTTTGCTTTGTATTGTGTAAAATGAAAGACGTTTCCAAGTACAACAATTATTGAAAATTCCGTCGTTCATCTAAATCAGACCATTATTGCTTTTTCTCATTGGCTCGTCTTTCACCAGATTTTGCTGCAATTTTGAGCAGTCAGTTGCATTACAACACACACATCTGTGCCAATTACAACTTAAATCGATCTAAATTTGGGTATAATTACCATATAGACCGATCTCCCGAATAAATTCTCCTCTCCTAGAAAAGCAAACTTTTCCAAAGTCATAATGGTGTTTAAAATTCATAATACTATATTAAATAATAAAGCAGAACTTTTGCTATATTTACATTTAGCATAATAAATTCTGTAATGTATTTCGGGGGATTAATAATTCGATTTTTTATAAAAATTATAATGCATAGTTATAAAATTCATTCCATATATATGCTTCCTTCGAGCATATAAATAGAATTTATTGTTTTCCTAGGACATCTCCTGTGTTAGGAATAACGTATGCCGGAATCAATAACATATAGAGGCTGTCGATTATCTTCTTATATCCCATTAATTACCTTTTCCAACTGGGTATTTATAGAGTACTCTGTTGCAACTTTATAAGATAGTTGGATGCATCCTCTATCTTAACTGTGTAATAGTTAACGCTCATATATGCAATAAAAACCTAACTCTATATAAACGATTGCGTATTTCTTTACCTTACTTTATGTAGTCAAAACAAATCATTAACGTTATTATAAATTTGTAATTTGCAGAAGTCAATCTTTCAAAGAAGATGATGGCACCTGGAAAGGAAATGATGACGGAAAAGTCGTAAACAATCAGCCTCAACGAGTAATGGATGATAGAAACGGAATGATGGCACAAGCTGGATATATTGGAAGGTACTATCATATGTTGAATGTTTTTGCATAAGCTATATTAGTAATAACATACATTATTAAATCAGCCAAGGGTTTTATAAAGGAGATTTTGTGGTACATATTATGGCCAAATGGATTTTAATGAAATTGACATCAATCGAAAGATAATTGAAAAGTAATCTTCTTATATAACAATTATGGGACCATATGTTTGTGGGACGCCTCATCCGGTAAACTCCCCCTCAAAACCAATGGCAATATGGGGTTTAAATAAATGGTATTTGAAAGAAGAGCACGATGCTAATTTCACGGCCAAGTGTCTGGGGGACCACCTCACCCCCGAAAAAACCCCCATCATGAGAATATCAGACTGAAATAAAGTATTTTAAGAATAGAGTAAACCTTACATCCAAACTTAAATTCGTAGACCAATGAAGATCATATGTGATTCAGATAAAGGCCCTTATATTGTTAAACTGTTAGTCAAGCGATATACTATTCTCGTAGCATGGTATTTCACTAAAAACTCTTTAATTGTCGAAAATAAATATTCCAAGGAAAATGTTGTTCCATATTAAGTAAAAGAAGGCGCAGCGGAGCGGGCCCGATCTATATGAAAATTAATTATCTGAAGAGATAAGCGATTAAGATAAGGAATTAATTTTCAATAAAAGAAAAAACACAAACAGCAAATAGTTGTGAGTGTTTTTCTAAAGCATTCGTTATGGGTGTGAATGCAAAGCTATAGATGGGAGTATTAGTGGTGAGAGTAAGAAAAACAAGTAAAAAGGCGCTAAGTTCGGCCGGGCCGAACTTTGGATACCCACCACCTCGGGTATATATGTAAACCACCTTTCATCAAAATTCGGTAAAAAAGGCCTTCCTTATACTCATATACCTCATACCGATCTGAACTATATACGACATGGATGTCGAAAAGCCTAACATAAGTCACTGTGTCAAATTTCAGTGAAATCGGATTATAAATGCGCCTTTTATGGGGCCAAGACTTTGAATCGAGATATCGGTCTACATGGCAGCTATATCCAAATGTGGACCGATTTGGGCCAAGTTGCATAAACATGTCGAAGAGCCTTACACTAAGCACTGTCCCAAATTTCGGCGAAATCGGACAATAAATGCCTCTTTTATGGGTCCTAAACCTTAAATCCAGAGATCGGTCTATATGGCAGCTATATTCAAATCTGGACTGATCTGGGCAAAATTGAAGAAGGACGTCGAAGAGCCTAACCAAACTCACTGTCTCAAATTTCAGCGACATCGGACAATAAATGCGTCTTTTATGGCCTCAAAACCTAAAACCTAGATATCGGTCTGTATGGCAGCTATATCCAAATCTGGACCGATCTGTGCGATATTGCAGAAGTATGTCAAGGGGCTTAACTTAACTCACTGTTACAAATTTCGGGGACATCGGGCAATAAATGAGCATTTTATGGGCCGAAAACCATAAATCAAGAAATCGGTCTATATGGCAGCTATATCCAAATTTGAACCGATCTGGACCAAAATGAAGAAATATGTCAAAGGGCCTAACACATCTCACTGTCCCAAATTTCAGCAAAATCGGATAATGAATGTGGCTATTATGGGCCTTACACCATAAATCGGAGGATCGATCTATATGGCAGCTATATCCAAATCTGGACCGATCTGAGCCAAATTGACAAAGGATGTTGAAGGGCCTAACACAACTCACTGTCCCAAATTTCACCAAAATCGGATAATAAATGTGTCTTTTATGGACCTAAGACCCTAAATCGGCGGATCGGTCTATATGGGGGCTATATCAAGATATAGTCCGATATAGCCCATCTTCGAACTTAACCTGCTTATGGACAAAAAAGAATCTGCAAAATTTCAGCTCAATATCTCTATTTTTAAAGACTGTAGCGTGATTTCAACAGACAGACGGACAGACGGACGGACATGGCTAGATCGTCTTAGATTTTTACGCTGATTAAGAATATATGTATATACTTTATAGGGTCGGAAATGGATATTTCGATGTGTTGCAAACGGAATGACAAAATGAATATACCCCCATCCGTCGGTGACGCGAGAGAAAGAGTATCACTATTTAGGTGAGGGTGTTGTGAGGATGTGATGTGCGTGGCCTTACTTGGCATATAGGTCAGCCAATTCCTAAGGCTCGGCTTTGGCGTCCAATGCATTTTTGTTTTTTTTTTTTGTTCTTTGTATATTTAAACAATGAAGTGAACATTAATAGGAGTCAAAGTAACTAATTGTGTGGTCACACTATGCACTTAATGCATGAAATAGATGGCGGAGAGTTAAACCAAGCAAAGCAAAGACGGTGCAGTATTTTTGCTTATAATGTGATATGTTTTAAAGTAAACAAGTAAAAAGGCATTAAGTTCGGCCGGGTCGATCTTTGGATACCCAACACCTTGGGTATATATGTAAACCACCTTTCGCCATAATCAAGTGAAAAGTGCATTTTTAATGCAGCCATAGTAGCTATATCCAAATTTGCTGTGATTTGGACCAAATTTGGCACGGACATTGAGTGGTCTAATAATTACAAGTCACTGTTCAATTTTGGTTCAATATTGGTCTTTTTACCAGGTGTCTTCAAATATAGAACGATCTGAACCATAAATGACACGGATGTCGAAAAGCCTAACACAAGTCACTTTGTCAAATTTCAGCGAAATCGGATAAAATGCGCCTTTTATGGGTCCAAGACCTTAAATCGAGAGATTGGACTATATGACAGCTATATCCAAATCTAGACCGACCTGGGCAAATTGAAAAAATATGTAGAACTGTCTCAAATTTTAGCGAAATCGGACAATAAGTGGCCCAAGACCTTAAATAGATAGATCGGTCTATATGGCAGCTATATCCAAATCTGGACTGATCTCGGCCAATCTGAAGAAAGATGCCAAGTGGCCTAACACAACTCACTATCTCAAATTTCAGCAAAATCGGAAAATAAATGTGGCTTTTATATGCCGAAGACCTTAAATCTGGAACTATATCAAGATATTATCTCTATTTTTAAAAACTGTAGCATAATTTCAACCGACATAATGGAATGTTCATGGACAAAATTAGTATTTTTTGCCCTAGTGTTCTCTGAACCTGTTGTATGGTCCTTATGTTGCACTTTTTCTCCAAAGCAGTCCATCAAACTAAAGAGGCGTAAGTTAGTATTGGTCTAATCACGCTTCTGTAGAGTCAGTGGACTATCCTAGGATTCAGGCCTAGGATTTGACCTTGTCAGATATCGAAATCGTTTTATTGAGGAAACGTGGTGCGTCAAATTGGCCCACCTTCATTTTCCTCGTGAACTGGCGAATTTCTGTCTTCTCTGGGTCAACACTGAGACCCCTGGGTCTAGCCCAGGCATATGCCACATTCAAGACCCTTTCGGCTCTTCTTCGGTTCGGGTTCTTACCCCTTAGAAGTATTATAACATAGTCTGCATAGCAGATGGGTTCAAATCCCTCCTCAGTCAGCTTCGTAATAGATTATTTATGGTGGCCACCCATAGGAGTGGCGATAAAATGCCCCCTGTGGCGTGCCCTGTGCTATTTCTCCTTTATATTTATGTCATGGGACCCGCAATTTATCCACCTGTTCCTTAGCATATGGTCTATCCAGTCTGTAAGGACTGGGTTCACCCGGTGCAGGTCTAAGGATTGGATCAATATGTCGGTCTGCACATTAATAAACGCCTCCTCGATGTCAATTCAAACCGCCAATGTGTACGTCTTGGCATAAAAGGTTTCTTCTATTTTATGCACAACCACGTGCAGGGCAGTCTCCACCGACCTTCCCTTGACATAGGGATGCTGTTTGTAATTGAGCAGTTCGCTGGATGTCCTACTCTTTACCTTAGTGTCCACAATCCGTTCCATGTCTACGAGTAGAAATGACGTAAGGCTTAAAGACCTCTAGGCTTTTGGTGTCGCATAACTTGCCTTGCTTGGGTATAAATACCACACTTGCCTCCTGCTTTCGGAGTTAATGCAAGTCCTAGGTACGCTGTGAAAATAGTTGCCAGATGAGGCGCATGATAGTCGGCCTCTTATTGTAGTAACGCAGGAAATATTCCATCAGGTCCGGGTTCCTTAAATGGTTTGAAGCTCCTCAAGGCATCCTTCATCATAAATTCCGTTATGATAAACCTTCGATCAACCTCATTATTCCATGATTCCGGTGTCTCCGTGAGCCCCTTCGTATTCTGTGCGGTCGTAATCCTGTTGACATTGTCGTCAATGTCTTCTATACTTGGAGAATCTAAATTATCTTGCCCGAGTCTTTTTCTGAGTAGTCCAGTTAGTTTTCAACTTATTACAGAAGTGTATTGGATTCGGCGCTGGCTGTGCTAGAATAAACATAATGTAGCGATGGTCTAATAAGGAAGGCTCCATGGAGACCCTCCAATCCTGAATCTCATCGAATAGATTTTCCGAACATATGTCACATATAAAACCTCCTCCCTAATCCTATTATCAAAGGTAGCGGTGTTACTAATATTAAGTGTTATTAGGCCGTAAGTATTCAAGAATTCTGCCAGAGCTTTGCTCCGCTTATTAATATTGGTACTACCCCACGAAATGTGGTGAGAGTTCGCATCGCACCCTATCAGTACCCCATTTCCTGTCTCACCAACCGTTGCAGCTCTGACGTAGGTGGCGGTGTCGGAGAGTCGAAAGGCAGATAAGGTGATGCCAGGCATGCTCTACCGCCTCCCTGTCTCATCACTATTACATCCGACGTTGACAACTTTGGGGAAAATACATAATTTAAAATTTTTGACCGTCTGGTCCGCGGCCGAGTACCAGTGTTAGCATAGAATAATTGGTAGTTGATATGGTTCAGTCCGAAACCATATTTTAAATTAAATTTTTTCTAAAAACAAAACTTCAGTAAAGTCTTCTTTAATGATATCTTTCTTTAAATTTCATATTCGTATTATTCTATAAAAACAAAATTAAGCTCAGGATAGGGTCAACTCAAAAAAATTTTTCTTACGAATAGATTGTAACGAAATGTTTACAAAAAACAAAATTTTTATGCAATTTTTTTCTAAACAAATTTAAGGAAATATTTTCTAAAGACAAAATTTCAGTGTAACAATCTATTTTTTTAAAGACAAAATTTCATCACAATTTTATCTAAAGACAAATTTTAAATTAAATATTTTTTTTGAAGTTAAACATGTTAAAAATTGTTACTCAAAAAAAAAAAAAAATCAATAACAGTTCAATAAAATGTCTTTAAACGACTAAATTTTGTTAATTTTCTTTCTAATACTAAATTTGAGTGAAAAATCTTCTAAAAACCAACGTTTGTCCAGTTTTGGGCCTACTCGAAATTTGCGACACTACATTTTGCCTTTACTTTTAAAAAAGCTTTCTATTTTTCATTTTTATTCTAAACAGAAAAAAAAATAAACCCGATTTTTCTAATCTGGACAATATTCCATTAACAAAATAAATTTTTATACCCACCACCGAAGGATGGGGGTATATTCATTTTGTCATTTCGTTTGCAACACATCGAAATATCCATTTCCGACCCTATAACGTATATATATTCTTGATCAGCGTAAAAATCTAAGACGATCTATACATGTCCGTCCGTCTGTCTGTTGAAATCACGCTACGGTCTTCAAAAATAGAGATATTGAGCTGAAATTTTGCACAGATTCTTTTTTTGTCCATAAGCAGGTTAAGTTCGAAGAGGGGCTATGCGGACTTATCTTAATATAGTCCCCATATAGACCGATCGGCCGATTTAGGGTCTTCAGCCAATAAATGCCACTTTTATTATCCGATTTTGCTGAAATTTTGGACAGTGAGTTGTGTTCGGCGCTTCGACATCCTTCGTCAATTTGGCTCAGCTCGGTCCAGATTTGGATATAGCTGTCATATAGACCGATCGTCCGATTAAGGGTTTTAGGCCCATAAAAGGCGCATTTATTGTCCGATGTCGACGAATTTTGGGACATTGAGTTAAGTTAAACCCCTTGACATAGTTCTGCATTATGGATTTGGATATAGCTGCCATATAGCCCGATCTCTCGGTTTTGGATTTTGGGGCCAGAAAAAGCGCATTAAATGTCCGATGTCGCGGCAATTTGGGACAGTGTGTTGTGTTGGGCCCTTCAACATCCTTCTTCAGTTACACTCAGATCGGTCCTGATTTGGATAAAGCTGCCATATAGACCGATCTCTCGATTTAATATTTTGTTCCCATAAAAGGCGCATTAATTGTCCGATGATGCCGAAATTTGGGACAGAGAGTTAAGTTAAGCCCCCCCCCCCCCACATATTTCTGCAATTTGGTCTAGATCGATCAAGATTTGCATATAGCTGCCATATAGACATATAGATTTCACAGAAATTTGACACATTGACTTATGTTAGGCTTTTCGACAGCCGTATATGGTTCAGATCGGTTAGATATAGCCACTAAAAAGACCAATATTTTGTTATACATAATTGAACATTGACTTGTACTTATAAGTATTTGGTCCAAATAGGATCATATTTCGATGTCACTGCTATGGGACATAAGGTATGAAATTTTCACTGGATTTTGATGAAAGGTGGCTTACATATATACCCGAGGTGGTGGGTATCCAAAGTTCGGCCCGGCCGAAGTTAACGCCTTTTTACTTGTTTTCTATGTGAAGATAAAACTTCAAAGACAACTTTTTAATGATTTCTGTAATATTTCTCTAATATTTTCTGTAGTCAAATTTTTAATAAATAAATATTGCCCAAGGCCTCTTGAAATTATTTTTTCTAAAAGAAAGATTTCAATAAATTTCAGAACATCTTTTCAAACGACAAAATTTTTCAATTTTTTTTTTTGTAAAGAGAAATTTCGTTAACTGTTTTTAAAGACAACATTTTAGGGAAATTTTCTTTAAAGTACATTTTTCAAACGATAAAATTTTTATTTTAAAACAATTATTAAAATTTTCGTTAAACCAACGCCGAAATGATTACCCTGATTAATTTATATTTTAAAATAATTACAGTCGGACCTCGATTATTTGGCAACCTCTATTATCCGGGAGTATAAATAAGTTTTACAACTGCGAATTTGCAATTTTCCCACGCACATTACATTAAGAGAAACCAGCTGCCTTGTTATGCATTCAAGTGCAAGGCGTTGGTTATTGGAAAAAGAGCTCGGCCAATAGTTCTAAAAAGTGTTCACGAACTTTCAGTTTTTCATTAAGTCAATATAAAAGTTTGATAACTAAATAAATATCTTAAGAATTGCTTAAAAATCATTTTGTTTCCGAAACAAGAAATCATTGGATGAAAATTGGACTAAATGATGATAGCAAAATCCTTCTGTCAATGGGCAACTAACTGGATCAACCAAACGTAAATGATGTCAAATCTGAAAATGTTATTGGAAGTTTTTCCACCGAATTGCATCCGATAGACCATGGTGTAATATAGAGCTTCAAATTGCACTTCGTCAACATATTGCGCCAAGACAAGACATGTCACATAAAGAAAACACTTTGGTCAGTTGATAATGGCTGGAAATTTGTTTGTCCTGCTGTTTTCCAAATTGTCTTGGCTAAACGGGGCAATGTTTAATAATTTTTCTAACCCTGTTTCAGACGTCGATAAGACGTATGCATCCGATAATGTATAACAAATGTTAAATGTAATGAACGATTTTAACACTGAGCAAATAAAAAGACGGGACAAGTGTGACAACAATGCTTCCCAATTCGCTATTTTGTTTCATTGTGGAATTATAGATTTGACAAATGTCACAGATAAGTTGAATCTGATGATGATGATATTTCAGATCAATAAGATGATGATATTTCAGATGAATCTGATGATGCCCAAAAAAATGTTTGGAGGAGGGTATCTGTATATGCTTGCTTTTAATTTTTGTTTAATTATTTTGTATTAAAATTGTAACAAATATTAAAAAACATTGTAAGTTAAAATTTTTGCATAAAATTTTAAACCAATATGTAACTTTTCCTAAAAAGTAAAAACAGCAAAAAAAATTGACTACATTATCCTGGAAAATCGATTATCCGTAATGCTTCCGGTCCCAAGCATCCCACTTATTAGAGTCTTTTTCTATGACTTTTAATATTTGTACAGAATTTGGTCGAAATAGTTTCAGCTTTCCATATAGCTCCCATTAATATTATGTTCGTCCAATTTTGCATAATGTTTCAATAACGTGGTCGTTTTTTAACCGACTTGACACGTTTGTTAACCGACTTTCTCAAAATTTGACACAAAGTGTTCTCTAATGACCCTCGATCTTACTAACGAATTTCATAGAAATCGGTTAAGATTTAGATATAGCTGCCACCAGGGACCTAGCCAGGACTTTATTTTTTTCAAAATCTTAAATTGTTAAAATTCTTCTATTACTGTGAGATTGGTAAATATACCTCAAACCTTTTTTTATGAATATAGTGGCCGCTACTGGGTGCAGGAATTGGCCCACGGCGGTGACATTTGGTTAAAGTCAGAGCTGAATTTTGTACTACTTGCCAACACTCTATTCATAGGCCGATACTAAACTTTCGAGGCCTTCAAAATGTTGTTGCCTTTGTGAATATCTTAGTTTTATAGTGATAGTTTTGGCGAATCAGCTTCAGTATTTTGATGACCTTTTTGTATTTTGCGCTCATTGTAATTTGCTCAAACTAAAGGGTGATTTTTTCGGATATAATCTTTTTGGCTACACTGGTTTAAACAGCTCACGCACGTTTCGTGTTTTGTTTCACTGTCAAACATCCTCAGTTTTGTCTATAATCAAACCATGAAGCGTCTTACAAACGAACAACGCTTGCAAATTATTGAATCTTATATATATTTAAATAAAATTTTTTTTTTTTTTTTGTCGGTTTGTTTGTGTGTTCCTAATAGACTCAAAAACGGCTGAATGGATTTTCTTGAAATTTTCACCGATGGTGCATAATGACCACGTGGTGAAAATAGGGTACTACAGTTTTTGATACGTGAAGGGAGGGCGGACCCTCCCCCTTACCATAATTTTCAGAAACGCCGGATCTCGGTAATAGGTGGTGCGATTTAAGCGAAATTTTGCGTGCGCTCTTAAAGTAACTTAAGAAAAAATTTGGTATCCAAATTTCGGATGGGTTACCTAGGGGGGCAGCCCCACACCCAAAACCTACCAAATCTTATATATAATATGGGACTCAAATGAAAGGTATTTAAGAGTAGAAAACGTATCTGCTATCCAATTGTCAGACTAAGTGTTTGGAGGACCATCCAAACCCCCAAATCACCCCTAAATCGGACATATTTACTGACCTTGGCAATATGGGACTTAAATTAGAGGTATTTGCGAGTGGAAAACGAATTTGGTATTCAAATGTGTGACCAAGTTTCTGGGGGTGCACCCCTTCCGCAAAACACCCCCCAAACAGGACTTATTTACTGACCAGACCATGGGAATATGGGGCTTAGTTAAAAGGTATTTGAGTGTAGAATTAGAATCTGATATCCAAATATGAGACCAAGTGTTTGGGGGGCCGCCTCTCCCCAAAAACATCCCCCAAAGGGGACAAATTTACGACCACAGCCATATGGGGCTCAAATGAAAGGCCCTTGGGAATAAATCACGAATCTGATATCAATATTCGGGAAAAAGTGAGTATGGGGCCACCCCACCATAAAACCACCCATATAGGACGTATTTGCTGACCATTAAAATATGGGGCTGTAGTAAGCAGTATTTTAGATTAGGACACGAATGTGATATATATTTTTAGAGTTAAGTCACTGAACGGACGCCCCATCCCCCAAAACACCCCCGAAACCGGTCATGTTTGCCGACTATGGAAATATAGGGCTCAAATGAAAGGTATTTGGGAGTAGACCACGAATCTAATATCAACATTCGGGACCAACTACCTAGGAGACGTTTCACCCTAATAATAATTGAACGTATTTGCTCACCATGACAATTTTGGGACTTAAAGGGAGTGGATCTCGATATTGATAGTCTTTAGGACCCATACCCTAAGCCTAAGGCGCTGCGGAGTGGGCCCGGTTCAGCTCTTAATATAATATAAATAATAAATTTTTTAAAAATATAATTTCATATAAATTTATGTCTTAGAGAAATTTTTGGTTAATGTTTGACTTTCGAAACAATTTTTATTGAATAATTTTTTTTTTTGGAAAAAATTTCATGAAGATTTTGTCTTTAGAAAATGTTGTCGTTTGAAAAGATGTTATTGAAATTAATTGAAATCAGTGACTTGGTCTGAAAATATATATCAGCTTCTTGTTTTACTCTAAAATACTTCTTATTACAGCCCCATATTGGAATGGTCAGCAAATACGTCATATATGGGTGGTGTTATGGGGGTGGGCTGGCCCCATACACACTTTTTCCCGAATATTGATACAGATTCGCGCTTTACTCTAAAAGGCCTTTCATTTGAGCCCCGTATTGCTATTGTAGTAAATTTGTCTTCTTTGGAGGTTGTTTTTGGAAGGGGCGACCCCCGTACACTTGGTCCCACAGTTGGATATTGGATATCAGATTCGTATTCTACACTTAAATACTTTTTATTTGAGCCCCATATTGCCATTATCAGTAAATAAGTCCTGTTTGGGGGTGTTTTGTGGAAGGGGTGCACCTCCAGAAATTTGGTCCCACATTTGGATACCAGATTCCTATTCTACTCGCAAATACCTCTCATGTGAGTCCCATATTGCCATATTGTTTTTGGAAGAGGCAACGCCCGTATACTTGGTCCCACAGTTGGATATCAGATTCGTATTCTACACTTAAATACTTTTTATTTGAGCCCCATATTGCCATTATCAGTAAATAAGTCCTGTTTGGGGGTGTTTTGTGGAAGGGGTGCATCTCCAGAAATTTGGTCCCACATTTGGATACCAGATTCCAATTCTACTCGCAAATACCTCTCATTTGAGTCCCATATTGCCAATGTCGGTAAATATGTCCGATTTAGGCGTTGGGATGGTCCCCAAACACTTAGTCTGACAATTGGATAGCAGATACGTTTTCTACTCTTAAATACCTTTCATTTGAGTCCCATATTGTCATGATTGGTCTATATATATATTTGGTAGGTTTTGGGGATGGGGCTACCCCCCTAGGTTTCTTTAAGAGAGCACACGAAATTTCGCTTAAATCACACAACCCATCACCGAGATCTGGCGTTTCTGCAAATTAGGGTAAGGAGGAGGGTCCGCCCCCTCTTCACATATCAAAAAAATTTAGTACCCTATTTTCACCACGGGATCATTATGCACCATCTGTTAAAATTTCAAGAAAATCGGTTCAGCCGTTTTTGAGTCTATAAGGAACACACAAACAAACATACAAAAAAACCGACAAACAAACACATATTGATTTTTATATAGAAGAAATAAACTTTAGTTAATAATAAATATAGCTTCCAAAGCATAATAAGTAATAATTAATTACAAACTATTTGAATTTAAACAAGTAAAAGCGTGCTAAGTTCGGCCGGGCCGAATCTTATATACCCTCCACCATGGATCGCATTTGTCGAGTTCTTTTCCCGGCATCTCTTCTTAGGCAAAAAAAGGATATAAGAAAAGATTTGCTCTGCTATTAGAGCGATATCAAGATATGGTCCGGTTTGGACCACAATTAAATTATATGTTGGAGACCTGTGTAAAATGTCAGCCAATTCGAATAAGAATTGCGACCTTTGTGGGCTCAAGAAGTAAAATAGAGAGATCGATTTATATGGGAGCTGCATCGGGCTATATACCGATTCAGACCATAATAAACACGTATGTTAATGGTCATGAGAGAATCCGTCGTACAAAATTTCAGGCAAATCGGATAATAATTGCGACCTCTAGAGGCTCAAGAAGTCAAGACCTAAGATTGGTTTATATGACAGCTATATAAGGTTATGGACCGATTTGAACCGTACTTGGCACAGTTGTTGGATATCATTACAAAACACGTCGTGCAAAATTTCATTCCAATGGGATAAGAATTGCGCACTCTAGAGGCTCAAGAAGTCAAGACCCCAGATCGGTTTATATGGCAGCTATATCAGGTTATGAACCGATTAGAGCCATACTTGGCACAGTTGTTGGATATCGTAACAAAACACGTCGTGCAAAATTTCATTCCAATCGGATAAGAATTGCGCACTCTAGAGGCTCAAGAAGTCAAGACCCAAGATCGGTTTATGTGGCAGCAATATCAGGTTATTAATTGATTTGAACCATACTTGGCACAGTTGTTAGATATCATAGCAAAACACGTCGTGCAAAATTTCATTCTGATCGGATAAGAATTGCGCCCTCCAGAGGCTCAAGAAGTCAAGACCCCAGATCGGTTTATGTGGCAGCTATATCAGGTTATAAACCGATTTGAACCATACTTGGCATAGTTATTGGATATCATAACAAAACACGTCGTGCAAAATTTCATTCCAATCGGATAAGAATTGCGCACTCTAGACGCTCAAGAAGTCAAGACCCAAGATCGGTTTATATGGCAGCTATATCAGGTTATGGACCGATTTGAACCATACTTGGCACAGTTGTTGGATATAATAACAAAATACGTCGTGCAAAATTTCATTCGAATCGGATAAGAATTGCGCACTCTAGAGGCTGAAGAAGTCAAGACCCAAGATCGGTTTATATGGCAGCTATATCAAAACATGGACCAATATGGCCCATTTACAATACCAACCGACCTACACTAATAAGAAGTATTTGTGCAAAATTTCAAGCGGCTAGCTTTACTCCTTCGGAAGTTAGCGTGCTTTCGACAGACAGACGGACGGACGGACGGACGGACGGACGGACAGACGGACGGACATGGCTAGATCGACATAAAATTTCACGACGATCAAGAATATATATACTTTATGGGGTCTCAGACGAATATTTCGAGTAGTTACAATCAGAATGACGAAATTATTGATAAATGATCAAATAACTCTGCAAAGGGTGGAAATCGGTTTTGATTTTCTTTTCCGTAACAAGACCATTTATCAACAAATATTTGCGAAAACTGTAATTTTTTTTAATCCAATTTGGACATTACTTAACTTTGGTTAGGGGTTGTAAATGTCACGATCACTCGACATACTTAGTTGTGCGACCTTTTCAAAATTCTCAACGACAAAACTGCGTATTTTAGATTTTTTGCTCTACCACTTTTTCTTATGTTATCTCCAATAAATTAGAAAACTTTGGGACTTATAAGGACATGACTCAAACTATAAGCATATAAGACAATAGTTGGATGCAATTTTTACCGGATATCTTGTCCATCAAAAACGAATTTTCGATGGAATTTAATAAAGTTCGAAGGAGTGACATTATTAAACAAAATTTAGACGGCTCTTCGTAAAAATTGGTCAAAAATTTTTTTTTTAATACATTGGATATTGTGCGGCTTCAGACCGTAGGGTTCGCTGTCTCTGTCTATAAAAGGATATAAGAGAAGATTTGCTCTACTATAAGAGCGATATCAAGATATGGTCCGGTTTGGACCACAATTAAATTATAAGTTGGAGACCTGTGTAAAATGTCAGTCCATTCGGATAGGAATTGCGCCTTGTAGGGGCTCAAGAAGCAAAATCGGGCGATCGGTTTATATGGGAGCTGTATCAAGCTATTGATCGATTCAGAACATATAAGACATGTACGTTGACGGTCATTACAGAAGCAGTTGTAAAAAATTTCTGCCAAATCGAATGACTATTGGGCCCTCTAGAGGCTCTAGAAGTCAAGATCCCCGATCGGTGTATATGGCAGCTATATCAGGCTATATACCGAATTACGCCATGCTTAGCATAGTTATTGGAAGTCATAACAAAATACCACATGCAAAATTTTAGCCAAATCGGATGAGAATTACACCCTGTATTGGATCAAGAAGTCAAGATCCAAGATCGGTTTGTATGACAGCTATACCAGATTATGATCTGAATATGGATCATACTTAGCACATATGTTGGAAGTGATACCAATACACTACGTGCACAATTTCAGTCAAGTCGGACGAGAATTACGCCCTCTAGACGCTCAAGAAGTCACGACCCAAGATCGGTTTATATGGCAGTTATATCGAAATATGGACCGGTTGTTGGAAGTGATACCAAAACACCACGTGCAAAATCGGAAGAGAATTGCGCCCTCTAGAGGCTCAAGAAGTCAAGACCCTAGATCGGTTTATATGGCATCTATATTAGAACATGAACCAATTTGGCCCATTTACAATCCCAACCGACCTACACTAATAAGAAGTATTTCTGCAAAATTTCAGAAATTACTCTGCTTACTCTTTCAAAAGTTAGCGCATTTTCGACAAACAGACGGACGGACGGACATGGCTAGATCGACTTAAAATTACATGACTATCAAGAATATATATACTTTATGGGGTCTCAGACGCATATTTCGAGGTGCTACAAACAGAATGACGAAATAAGTTTACCCCTATCATATGGTGGAGAGTATAAAAAAGCAAGTAACACGCAATCACTGAATAAGGGCATATCTTCTAGACAGAAAATATTCCCTACAGATTATTTTCTTTTGGTAGCGCAGCTAGAAGAAAAACAACTCCACTTCATACACGAAGTGAAAGAGATTAGTATCGGTCCTATAAATAGTGTGTTTGCAAGCAGTACAAAATTAAGTCCTGACTTTATGATAAAATATCACCGCCGATGGGTCAGTTCCTGCACCCAGTAGCGGCAACATTTTTAACAGTAACACAGTAACAGAAGAATTTTGGCAATTTTTCGATTTTGAAAAAGTGAGGTTTGGGTCTTCTCCCTGGCTCACATATACTATATGCTCGTCCGACTCTGAGTAATATTTCAATAATGGGGTCATTTGTCAATCGATTGTCACGAAAATTGGCATACGTTATATAAATCTCTTATGTCAATACACATTTTTGTTAAATTTTATCAAAATCGGTTCAGATTTCTATTTAGCTTCCATGTACATAAATACCACCCTATTTGCACATATAGAACCGTAGTTATTATAAATTTTAACACGTTTGCTCGAAACTTGATACGGATTGTTTTATAACCCATCTGAAAACCTCCGCCCAAGTCCACTAATTTCGGATCGGAATAAGATATAGCTACCAATTTCCTCTTATAGGGCAGGTGTAGGGTATTATATTTCTATTTTGTTTCTGAATAAGAGTAGAAAAATTAAGTTTTTTATGAAGTTTTTCCTTACAGGTATTAAAATGAAATTAGAGTAAGTTAAATTCAAAATTGAGCGTTATTTTTATTTTTTTATTTTTATTTTATTTAATTTTTTATTTCAAAAAATTTTTGGGTTTATTTCATATATTTGGTAACGCCGAAATCTTTTATTAATAGAAAACGAACATAACACCCAATTGACCTTATGACCGCTTTACGGGCGGTCTTAACGCCCAATTTCATGCCGCGGTCATAGCGCGGTCCAGCACTCACTAACTAGTGTGTGCTTGAAGGATGTAATCTTTTTTGGGGCAAAGCAGACTGATGATTGATCTTGGTTAGCTTCAAAATGGCGATCTCCGTAGCCTGCCAAATGCATTAATCGCTACCACATTTTGCCTGAAACTTTTTAAGAAAAGGGTTTCTATTTTAAATAGAAACAAAAACAACATTGGTTTCAGCTGGACAAATAAATCCAATAACCATTTTTAGATTTTAAAAATAGTGGGTCGGGCAAATTTGCATTTGAATATATTTTAAAACAACTCAAGTTTAGTAGGGTGTATTATTAATTTACTTGGCTATGGTTATTTAATATTTATAGGATAACGAATGACGCCAGGGAAGATGAGATGGAAGAAAATATGGGGCAAGTGAACACAATGATAGGAAACCTTCGAAACATGGCGCTTGATATGGGATCTGAATTGGAAAATCAAAATCGGCAAATCGACAGAATTAATAGAAAGGTTTGTTAAAAAAATATATATAAGTATGTATGTTTGTATATGTATGAATATCCATGTCTATCTTTTCAGGCGGAGTCAAATGAAGCGAGGATAGCAGTGGCGAATCAAAGAGCACACCAACTTTTGAAGTAAATTTATATATATATATATATATATATATATATATATAAATATCAAGCCGAAGATGCCAGTGTTTATGTACATACAACAATTACATTTTATCATATTTCTATATAACATATATTTGCAATCACTGACCTTCTATTCAAAGTTGGTCAGCGTTTGTCTTTACCTTTTGGAAACTCTGAGGTTTTCCCATTTACATTTTTTGCTCACTATAAAATGTAAATGTGTAAAACATTTAATCATTTTCATAAAATTGATTTATTTTAATTTATAAGACATAATGTTCGATTATCATGAATAAATCTGTTTTGATTTTGTCTTCCACATTCCATTGAGTTTTTCCGTCTTAACGGTAATCTTTAGGAGGAACACTATTGCCTTCTCCACAAACAAATGGACTCAACATTTTGGGACTTATTTAGTAGATTTTTATTATCATTGATGCTATTGATGGCAATTTATTTATAATTGCCATCAATATTGATGGCAAAATAAAATACTCTCCATATGTATTATGCACTATGTAGCTTGTTTTAATGTAAAAAAGTTAAATGGCGTTGAGTTGAATCTTTTTTAGGCTCTACCGCGGATCGCAGTTGACAAGTTCTGCGGTAACAGCTAAACAAGGACATATTCGGTAATTTGCAATCCTAACTGACCGAAGCTAGCCATTCTCGTTGAAATTTTACATGATTGTGGCAACAGAGTTCGAACTGAACAGAGATCGAACTAAAATACATATGTGATACAGAATGTATATTCTTCAAACAGCGAAGAATTTGTCAAGGTGTTAGAAACAAAATGATTAATGACTAAAAAACCTACCAAACAGCTCTGAAGAAAACCTATAAAATTGTAAGTATATGATTAAGTTAATCGCACAAAAATTGCCAGTGTTTGGTCTAAGTGGCAGTCTGAAATCAGGTTTCCGCCCATTGTTATACCACAGGAACATGAGAAGAAGGATGCCTTCTAGTTTCTACCATTGAACCATCGAGATCGTCTCAAAAAGCCCATCAACTTGAGAATGTTCACATTCGCTAGTTCAGACAAGCCCTCAATGAAATATGAATTTAAAGTGGAACTACTTCTGCTTGCCAGTGCGGGGCATACGCGCAGCGGATGTCTATATATGTATATAGACTTTCTCTCTCGTCATGACGTGACGATGACGTTTCTTGAAACTTTTAGTCTATCAGCAAGTTTTCCGATCAGACAGTGACCAGTCATGACACACCCAATGACTAAGACGTACGTTCTTGACAACGATAACAAAACGATAGACCACTTCAAGTCTAAATTGGCCTACATAATTGTCTTTCTCATCCTCATCCTGAAGACTTACAGCCCAATTCTGAAAACTCCCTGGGAATAAACTTCCAGGGAATTAATTTCTCCCCCGAATAAAATCCTATTCTGATTGAGTAACGAGAGGAAATTTTGGGAGAAGGAATTTCGAATTTTCGAAAACAGCTGTTTTGCGTCAGCTGCCAATAAAATTGAAAAACTAAAGCAAATCTTCTACATGACATATTTGAACCTAACAAATTTTTACTTGATTTTGATGAAAAAGTGAAAAATAATTTCCATACATTTTAAATTGTTCTTAAATAATAAGAGGTGGTAAAATTTTTTTATAAAAACAATAAAATTCATAATTTTTTATCCTAGCTCCTTTTCATTTGTTTGGGGTAATTTTCCCAAGTTTTACCGTCTCATTCTCCCTTTTACATCAATTCAGAATAGCTACTCTATTCCCTGGGAGATATTTCCCTTTTTCGAAGTTTGTTTAGAATAAGGGAAAAGGGAGTAGGGACTAAACTCCCAGGGAATTGTTATTCAGAATAGGGCTGTCAGCTTATATGTAGCTAGAGGCATACCTACCTATACCTGTTCCGCTGGAATGTGCAAGGTAGTTCCTAGTCTCGCAAGCTCGACTGCCGTATAATTCCCTGGGATATCTCTGTGGCCCGTCACCCAGAATCTGTGAATTTTGAACTGTACAGCCATCTAATTGTGAGATCTGCGAAAGTCGATGGTGGATTGTGAATTCAAAAAAACGTTTTCCCCAGAGATTTATCGACACCCTGGCTGTCTGCGAAGATATTAATACCAAACGCCATCATGAAATTATAATTTGGCTATTTCTCCACTTCTTCAATTGCAAGATCTCAGCTTGATACACACTACCCTATAACCAGGGATATTGCAGTTCGAATCGGTTATATCAGGAATAGTTGTAATCCACACAATCTGGAGCATCGGACATTGTATCAGAGATAACACAATGTCCGTAGCCGCGTCAAGACCACGCTTTGGATTTGGCTGAGTATTTAAAGTGGTTGGATTCGCAACTAGTGTTGTTATTCAATAAAATTATATCCTAATAAAAATCCTTCTAATTACTTTGAAGGGAAATATGGTCGAATACTATCGTATTTTACCCACCACCTCCAGATGGGGGTATCATTCCGTTTGTAATAACTCATATGAAGAATATATATTCTTGATCGTCTTGACATTCCAAGTCAACAGTAAGGAAAAACATGCTAGCGGTCAAACGTAAAGAGATATTCGCTTCAATTTTTATACACTTACTTATTGGTACAGGCAGTTGGGGATTTGCAAATGGAGATAAACAGCCGTATTAACAAAAGATTACTAATGAAGCATTAAAGTGCACAACAGTTATTACACGATTATTGTACAGTAAACCCGAAATAGCATTTCGTATTCAAAAACCTACAATAGCTGCTGAATAACTAAAGTGTCACTCTTTATTTTGCTTTGGTAACTCTATGCCGTTATTGAGCTAGTGCCGAAAAAAAATACAAATATTTATCTGCATATCGTTAGGAGATCATTTTCCAAAGTCTGGTAAAAATTCTCATTGTTTTTTCAACAGAAATATTATGTTAGATAGTATTATTATTTTGCGAGTGTATGCGGAAATAACAATTAATAAGGTTATTATTTGGGTAAAGAAGGTCAGAGCCTACAAAAACTTGTGCTCACTGAACATAGCTTTTATAGCCCCTTCATAGGCTATTAAAGGTTTGTGAATACGGTTTTTGGTGCAAATGACTATTAGTGGTTTGTAAAGCCTTCATAACTTATACTTATACAATACGGCTAAAATTGTTCGGCCTGCCGAAGCTTCTTACGCATATTAAAGGACACATGTGAACTTTGCATACCAAACTTCTGCCAAACCAGGCGAATTAAAGTTTTTAGGGGCCGTAGAAGGGCTAATCGGCAATTCGGTTTGTATGGTTTAAGACCTGAGGGCTCAAGATACCAATTTGGAACATCGATTGATATGAGAGCTATATCATGCCTTACACCAATTTGGAACGTATTTGGCACTAATGTAGGATGTCATAACAGAAAACAACGTGCAAAATTTGTAGGAGCTCAGGAAGTCATAGCATAGGATCGCCCATTTGCGATACCCAACGACCTACAAATAGCGGCTAGCTTTACGCTTACGACTGCTATTGTGATTTCCACAGACGGACAGACATGCACTGAAGAAAGCGTATCGTATCATGTTGTAAAAAATTTACCCAAAACTGGAATTTAAATGTTATTACGCTCAATGAAAATTCTTTATTCTATTATGTAAATTCGCTAATCTACGGGAACATATACTATTTCCAAAGAAATTACAATTAGTTCATGTAGTTATGTGGGTACACTCAGAAAAATGGAGCGCATAAAATAAGGTGAAACACTTATTCCAAATAAGTTAGCAAATTTTAATCTAATTTTGGTTAAATTTTGATTAAAACAAGGAAAAATGCAAATTTGTAGTGAGTTTAACTCAACTGAAATTAGTGGAAAATAGTTCATTAACTTGGGTTTGGGAAGTCATTTTACTTAACCAAGTTTTTTCTCAACAAGTTAAATAACCCTATAGCAAACAATTGAGTTCAACGCTTCCTATATACCTATATATTCTTCAATTTGAATAAATATTCGTTCAAAATAGTTAACGTATTTCTCAAATTTAAGTAGGTTAGGTTTAAGTGGAAGTCTGCTATCAGACTCACTGAAACGTTTTTGTCCATTGTGATACCACAGGAACAAAAGAAGAAATATGCCTTCTAGTTCCTACCGTTGAACCATCCAGATCGCTTTAAAAACCCAATAAGTTGCGAATGTTCACATCCGCTAAATTAGACAGGTTCTTAAAGAAATGAGAACCTAAAGTGAAACTCCTTCTGACTGCTAGTGTGGAACACACACAAAATGTGTTCTATAGTCTCTTCTTCCTCGATGCCCCTACAGCTTCTGCAAAAGTCGTTGTTAGCAACCTTCAGTCTGTCAGCATGTTTTCCGATTAGACAGTGACAGATGTCTGTTCTAGCCATTGACAGCAAAGCAGTAGACCTCTTCAGGTCTAGATTAGGCCACATAGTTATGGAATCATTCGTTGTCCTTCGGGCGTGGTCCTGAAAACTTAGCTTACATGTCGCTAGAGGCATACCCACAGA
Source organism: Stomoxys calcitrans (assembly GCF_963082655.1). Classification (NCBI taxonomy): domain Eukaryota; kingdom Metazoa; phylum Arthropoda; class Insecta; order Diptera; family Muscidae; genus Stomoxys; species Stomoxys calcitrans. Next base: position 157,419,579 of record NC_081553.1, on the reverse strand, counting down.
TTCCACTATCCCTAGAATGTGTAGGATAGTTCCTAATCTCGCAAGTTCGTCCGCTTTACAATATTTTGGGATATCTCTGTTGCCCGGCTCCCAGAACTGGTAAATTTTGATCTCTTCAATCATCTTGTTGAGAGATCTGCGACAGTCGAGGGCGGTTTATGTGTTCAGCAATACGTTCTCCAGGGATTTAATGGCTGCCTGGCTGTCTGAGAAGGTATTTATGCCAATCGTCGTAATGACATTATATCTTAGCTGCCTTAATTGCAAGGATCTTTGCTTGATACACATTGCTGTGGTCGGGTAACCTTTTCGATATGACCAACTGGTCTTTAGAGTACACCCCAAAGCCCACCTGGTCATTTAGTTTGGAGCCATCCGTATAGAAGTCCATGCTACATCTATTACCAGGGATATCATAGTTCCAATCGGTTCTATCGGGAATGATAGTGGTATAGTACTTTTTATCAAAAAGCGGCTCAGGTAGGGTGTAATCCACACTGCCTGGAACATCGGACATTGTATCAAGTATAATACAGTGTCCGTAGCCACTACATGACCAATGAGAAAGCTCTCTCAACCACGCGGCAGTGGTCGCTGTAATTTGGGTAGCCACAATGTCCAGAGGCATAAGATGTAGCATTAAATTCAGTGCATCAGATGGTGTCGTCATAAGTGCGGCTGTGATGCACAAACATGCCATCCTTTGGATCCGGTTAAGTATTGAGCAGTATCACAACACAATATAGCATAATAGGTCTGGCAACTGCAGTATATACCCAATGCATGACACGCAGTCTAAACCTCCAACTTCTGCCAATGGCTCTCTTGCAGGTGTATAGGGCAGGAGTTGCCTTTTTTGTCCTTTCCAAATGTTAAAGTTCAATTTCCTGTCCAACAAAACAACCAGGTATTTTTCGCTTTCTGTAAAGGGAACATTATCTCCTCCCAAGGAGACAGGATCCACTGTAGGCAACTTGTATCTCCTGCTGAAAAGAACTACTTCTGTCTTGCACGGATTTATACCTAGACCACTTTCACTTTGCTGTTGTACGTAGAGCTCCCTAAAGGTTATCTCTTAGAGTACTGGGAAACTTTCCCCTAACCGTAATAGCCACGTCATAAGCATACGTGACTACTTTTATGCCTTTTTCTTCCAAAGACAATAATATTTTGTTAATGGCTATATTCCAATGTAGAGGAGACAGTACACCTTAATGAGGTGTTCTTCTTCTGACCCATCTTTTTAGATCCACAGATCACAAGCTTGCCGTAATACATCTTTTTGTAAGTAATCTATTATTAATCTTTCTTACGGTAGAGTTGATGCCTAGAAATTACAATTCCTTCATGATTGACGTCGGTTTTACGTTATTGAAAGAACCTTCAATGTCAAGAAATGCTTTCATTGTATATTCCTTGACAGCGGGAGAACCCTCTAAATAGCCGACTAGATCGTGAAGGGCTATTTCAGTGGATTTGCCTTTACTATATCTATGCCTCTGCGTAACAGGCGATCTTCAGGGATCTTTGCCCAAAGATGTGTTTCTATCTACCTCTCAAGAGTCTTCAGCATAAAGGATGACAGATAAATGTGACGAAAATCTTTCACCTTCGTGTGGTAGGGTTTTTCTGCTTTCGGAATGAAAATGACCTTCGTGTCCCTCCATCCCACAGGTATGTATGACATTCTGATACAAGCAGAGTATATCTTCCTAAGCCAGGAAACCAGTCTATCAGACACAGCTTGTAATTCAACTGGTGATACATCATCAGGGTCTGGCGACTTAAAGGAGTCGAAGCTTCTTATCGCCCAAAGGATTTTCGGCTCAGACACAATTCCCCTAATAGTCTCCGACGAATGCATACCAGTTACAACCTCTTCTAGCGCCACGTTGTTCGTTGGAGAATTTCCCGGGAAATGCGTATCAACGTGTAGTTCTAGTGTTTCCTCACTAGACATTGTCCATACATTCTCTGACTTCTAGATATACCCCACCGTAATAGGTCTCGAGGACAGAATCTTCCTTAGCCTAGAGGCCTCAATCCACCTTTCTTCTGTTTAGCCGAGGGACCACTACTTCAGTATTTTCTCCAAGGTTAAAACTTATACTGGGTGATTTTTTTGAGGTTAGGATTTTCATGGATTAGTATTTGACAGATCACGTGGGATTTCAGACATGGTGTCAAAGAGAAAGATGCTCAGTATGCTTTGACATTTCATCATGAATAGACTTACTAACGAGCAACGCTTGCAAATCATTGAATTTTATTACCAAAATCAGTGTTCGGTTCGAAATGTGTTCATTCACCGTAACGTTGCGTCCAACAGCATCTTTGAAAAAATACGGTCCAATGATTCCACCAGCGTACAAACCACACCAAACAGTGCATTTTTCGGGATGCATGGGCAGTTCTTGAACGGCTTCTGGTTGCTCTTCACTCCAAATGCGGCAATTTTGCTTATTTACGTAGCCATTCAACCAGAAATGAGCCTCATCGCTGAACAAAATTTGTCAAAATTTGAACACATTTCGAACCGAACACTGATTTTGGTAATAAAATTCAATGATTTGCAAGCGTTGCTCGTTAGTAAGTCTATTCATGATGAAATGTCAAAGCATACTGAGCATCTTTCTCTTTGACACCATGTCTGAAATCCCACGTGATCTGTCAAATACTAATGCATGAAAATCCTAACCTCAAAAAAATCACCCTTTATAACGGTGATCAGAGAAGCTGTGGTCATCCAACACTTCCCAGTCGCATATTCTTCCACTTATATCTTCCGATACAAAGGTAATATCTAGTACCTCCCGCCTGGTCCTGGTAATAAAGGTCGGTTTATCGCTTTTATAACAAATCGCCAGATTGCAACTTATAATATATTCGATAAGCAGCACACCCCTTTCGTTGGCATTCGAACTTCCCCATATCTGGTGATGTGGACTTCCTACAATAAACCTTTCTTTCCATCAGAAACGGTTTTAACGAGCGACTTATGGTTTGAAGGCGGCATCTCTGGATTGTGTGCCATATATAGAGAATCCAGCCAGTAATGAGACTTGTTTATTTCAAGGCTGGCTACTAATTAATCTTTAGTGCCACGTCAAATCCCCCTGCCATCAGGAGCACCTTTAGTGCCGCCGAAGCGGCCTTACAATGGTGGAGATTTATATGTAGATATGTGACCATCCTGGAGCAGATGAGAAAGCTGTAGAACCACTCTTCCTAAGGATATTGGAGACATGCGTTGTCGGATATTCCTCCTTAGATTCTGAGTTCCCTGCCACCCCGCTGGGGCAAACCTTGAGCCCAGTCCATCCGGATGATGTTTTGATGCCATCCCCTCCTGTCTCGATTGTAGTAGGGAGATTTTCCAATTTTATTCAATTACAAGTTTTCTCTGAATCGTGTGCCATATATAGAGAAGCCAGCCAGTAATGAGACTTGTTTATTTTAAGGCTGTCTACTAATTAATCTTTAGTGCCACTTCAAATCCCCCTGCTATCAGGGGCACCTTTAGCGGCCTTAAAATGGTGGAGATTTATCTGTAAATACGGGACCATAGTCAGGATTCAGAACTTCCACTACTGTTGTATTAGCCTCGTCTTCTGATTCCACCAGGAGTTCATCCTTCTAAGATTTGTTAGATGTTGTAATGATGAGTTTTCGTACGCATCCTAGGGCAGATGAAAAGGACATTGGACACTTGCGGTGTCGACGATTCCTCCTTAGATTCTGAGTACCCTGCTAACCCGCTGGCGCAAACCCTGAGCCCAGTCCAACCGCACCATCCACACACGGTTTTGATGTTTGGATGCCATCCCCTCCTGTCTCGATTGTAGCAGGGGGATTTTCAAATTTAATTCAATTACAAGTTTTAACTTAAAATTTAGTTTAAAATAAACTTAGGTTGACATATTTTGTAGCAGAGATGATTAAATCCATTCTTCTCAGTAAGGGTTGGTATTCTATTCTGCTTTCAGAATAGCCGCTGAAATTTTTAATTGTTTCGCGTGCGAAATTTGACAGAAATCAAATGTTTTTGTTTCCATATCAAAACACGTTTCTTTATCTGCACGAACCATTGAAACTTATGTAACAAAGTAAAATAATGCCGTCCATAGTTTAAATTGTTGCCACTATAACAGTTTTTTGCCATTTTTCCTCACTACAAACAGAGTAATACTTTTCCGCCGATATTCAGCCGTTTTTCTATATGGAGTTTGACAGCATTCCGCTCGAGAAATTGAACAGAATACTCAGCTTAACACTAAGCATAGCTTTAATGTAATTATAAGGATGCTTTTCAAACACGTTGCTTGTCAGTCAAACAATAATCACATGATTAAAAACTTAGAATATCATAATACAAGAACATTTGATTTGTGACTTCACTTTGTATAGAATAAATAGATCCATGTTAGAAACTCTAAATAATATGCCCTCAGAAACCTTCAAAGGTTTATAACTGACACAAGTTCTTATTTAAAAAGGAAAATCCGCGTTTTACATTTTCCTCTATTTACCTGGGCTGTGTGGTTAAGCATCATGCGCATGTGCCACCGACAAGAAGCCGTCAGCGACACACACAGATAACAGTTAAAAACCATGCAAACCAAACCATGTGATGTACGCATTTTCCAAGAAAGGTCATGGACGGGAGCAAGAAAAAATGCAATAAAATGAAATAAAATTACCAAGGTAAATTTGGTGCCATCTTTCATCATCATAGCCATCTTTTCTTTCTGTTCAAATAATGTTTTCGATTTTTGTCTCAGATTATAATTACAGGAAGAGATTTTATATACTGTAGTGGTATGCAAAAATTAGTTCTAATCGCTTCCGAATCGAATAGGCCGAAATGAAACGTTCTGATATTTGGGTAAGCATCAGCAGTTAAAAAAAAATTTTTTCTATTGTTAAAGTGATATTTGTTTAGGTTTGTTTGCAGGAACTTTTAAATTTGAAATGGGATCTATAATTTATGGAGTGATGGAATATTTTAACACACATGGTTTCGCAAAGGATTTATATTCCTTATTACAGACGGACACCTTTGATGGTAAATATGAATGAAAATAAAACCACATATCTATCTATACTCGACATTTTCATTTCATTTTTAACAGTCTATAAAATATTTCCTATGCGACTTACTTTGGAATTTTCCCAAAGCCATTGAAAACTAAATGTGTGCACCTTTTTATTTTAAAAGTTAGTATATAAAATAATAAATAAAACAAAGGATTAATATGAGAATAAATAATACATCTACAATTAAATGAATTATTTCATGCGCATTGGTTAAATCTGAACGGATTAGAAGCCGAGATTTTGCCAAAATGTTGTTCAGTTGCATTACCACACAGTTAATACTTCGGGTATTTTATTCCATTAATTGTGTTGATTTCAGTTCAAAATTTCTTTCACGATTATTCATCATATGCACTGAGTAAAGAATAATTTAGTTCCATTTAACGTTCCATTTAATGTTGAACCATGATGAAGTTCATTTGATGTTATTATATTTTAGATCTACATTAACTAAAAATGTCTTTAGTGCTATATGAAGTTCAACTTTATTCGAAAGGAGTTTATTTAAACATAACTATTGGGTCACTATAAAGTAACCTCTAAAAAGAAAATTTTAAATTAGGATTTCCGTGCTATTTACAAAATCCTTAATTGTTTTCAACACCGCTCCCCTAAGTTGGTTCATGTCTGATATTGTGCCATTCTCAGAGAAGACATAAATCTCCTTCTTACACTGAAAGATTCGTGATAAAGATCGTCGGTAAAGATGTTCACACTCGACGTCCTCGCATTAGCACCACACCACTTCACGCATTCCGTGATCGCCCGGATCTCCGCCTGCAGGACCGTATTATGGACAGGCAGTCTAAAACAGATTTTTGTCGCTGGGTTCTCAATGTAAACCCCCAAGCCCACTCTGTCCTCTGGCTTTGATCCATCCGTGTATCATGATCTTCCAGATGACAATACTAGGGTTCCGTCAATCCAAGACTGTGCTGATGGCAGCAGTGCCTCGCACTCGACTTCAAGGTTCATCCCAGGTATGCGATCGGAAACCTCTTCCCCTCCTTCCAGGTTTCCTATCATCCCCACGATTATACCTCGATGGTATGAGCTGCTCCCATCATCAATCCATTCTCCCATCGCCTTAAGTCTCATTGCCGTAGTAGCTGCTTAACACTTAATCTGTATGTCAATGGGTCGGATATCTAGAATAGTCTCCAGTGCCATAGTGGGCGTGGTTCTCATCGCTCCGCCTATGCCAAGACAACATTTTCTCTGAACCTGTTGTATGGTCCTTATGTTGCACTTTCTCTCCATAACAGGCCACCAAACTACAGAGTCGTAAGCAAGTATTGGCCTCATCACGTTCCTGTAGAGCCAGTGGACTATCCTCGGATTCAGACCCCATTTCGAGCCTACGGCCCGTCTACATAGTGCCCAACATCTATGAACCTTCTCAGTACGCTCCTGAATGTGACACTTCCAATTCAGTTTTCTGTACAAGATCACTCCTAAGTATTGGTCAGATATCGAAAAGATCTTATTCGTCTTCCTCGTGAACAAGCATATTTCAGTCTTCACCTGGTTAACATTGATACCTCTAGGTCTAGCCGAGTCATATGCTATATGCAAGACACTTTCGGTCCTTCTGCATAGCTCGTTCGGATCTTTACCCCTTAGAAGTATTATAACATCGTCTGTATAGCAGACGGGTTCAAATTCCTCCTCACTCAGCATCCGTAATAGGTCATTTATGGTGGTCACCCATAGGAGTGGCGATAAAATGCTCCCTGTGGCGGGCCCTGTGTCACTTTCTCCCTTATATCTATGCCATGGGACACACAATTTATCCACCTGTTCCTTACCATATGGTTTATCCAGTCTTTAAGGACCTGGTCCACCCTGTACTGGTCTAAGTATTGAATCAGTGTGTCGCTCCGCACATTGTTAAAAGCCCCCTCGATGTCGATGCATACCGCCAGTGTTTACGTTTTGGCATCGAAGGATGTCCTACTCTTTATCTTGGTGTCCACAATACGTTCCATGGTTTTGAGTAGAAAGGACGTAAGGCTTATGGGTCTGTATGTCTTTGTTGTCGCATAACATGCCTTGCCGGGCTTGGGTATAAACATCGCCCTTGCCTCCTGCCACACTTTCGGAGTATATGCAAGTCCTAGGCACGCTGTGAAAATTTTGGCCAGGCGAGGCGTCAGACAGTCTACCTTTTCTGCAGTAACGCCGGGAATATTCCATAACGTCCGGGTGACTTAAATGGTTTGAAGCTCCTCCAAGATTCCTTCACCATAAATTCCGTTATTATAAACCTTCGATCAACGTCAGTATTCCAAGATTCCGCTGTCTCCGTGAGTCCCGTCGTATCCTGTGGAAAATGCGTTTTCATCAAAAGCGTCAACGTGTCCTCCGTTGTCTCTGCTCTCACTCCCATGTCGTCTACTAAAGTTTCAGTTTGGCATGGGTTTTTGAGAGAAACTTTTTTTATCTTGGTGGCGTCATTAACGCTATCGACCTGTTCGCAGAAAAGCTTCCAGGAGGCACGTTTTGTCGCTCTGGTAATATTATTGTATTCCTTGTATTCTGTGTAATACACATCCCAATAAACTTCCGCTTTTTTACGACGTGCTCTGTTAAAAAGTCTGGGGACCTCTTTTCCAATATTGTGAATCTCCCCGGTCATCCAGGGTTTTTCTTGGGCTGATTTCCTTTCCCGAAGAGGATAACTATCTTCAAAGGATCCCACCAGTGCAGTCTTAATTCTGTTGACATTTTCGTCAAACTTTTCTATGCTTGCACAATCTAAATTGTCTTGCCCAAGACTTCTTCTGAGTGAGAATTTTGTACAGTTGGTTTTCAACTTATTTCGGAAGCTTATCGGATTCGGCGCTAGCTGTGCTATTTTAAACCTAATGTAGCGATGGTCAGAGAAAGTGTTCCATGAAGACTCTCCAATACTGAACCTCATCGATTAGTTTTTCCGAACATATCGTCACATCTAATACCTCCTCCCTAATCCTATTAACAAAGGTAGCGTTGTTACCAATATTAAATGTTATTATGTCGTATTTTTGTATTTGTATTTTATTATGATAAAACCCATACAAAAGACAGTGTCTTATATAAAGTAAATAAGTAAATTGATAAATACAATGAGTTCAACAAGTTTTCATTTAAATAGAACACTAATTGGTACAAAATATTTAACAATTTAAGCAAGGTTACTGATACAATATTTAAGTAAAAACAAGTAAAAGCGTGCTAAGTTCGGCCGGGCCGAATCTTATATACCCTCCACCATGGATCGCATTTGTCGAGTTCTTTTCCCGGCATCTCTTCTTAGGCAAAAAAGGATATAAGAAAAGAGTTACTCTGCTATTAAAACGATATCAAGATATGGTCCGGTTCGGACCACAATTAAATTATATGTTGGAGGCCTGTGTAAAATTTCAGCCAATTCGTTTAAGAATTGCGCCCATTGGGGCTCACGAAGTAAAATAGAGAGAACGATTTATATGGGATCTGTATCGGGCTATAGACCGATTCAGACCATAATAAACACGTTTGTTGATGGTCATGAGAGGATCCATCGTACAAAATTTCAGGCATATCGGATAATAATTGCGACCTCTAGGGGTCAAGAAGTCAAGATCCCAGATCGGTTTATATGGCAGCTATATCAGGTTATGAACCGATTTGAACCTTATTTGACCCAGTTGTTGAAAGTAAAAATAAAATACGTCATGCAAAATTTCAGCCAAATCGGATAGGAATTGCGGCCTCTAGAAGCTCAAGAAATCAAATCCCCAGATCTGTTTATATGACAGCTATATCAGTTTATGAACCGATTTGCACAATACTTGGCACAGTTGTTGGATATCATAACGAAATACTTCGTGCAAAAATTCATTCAAATCGGATAAGAATTGTGCCCTCTAGAGGGTCAAGAAGTCAAGACCCAAGATCGGTTTATATGGTAGCTATATCAGGTTATGGAGCGATTTGAACCATACTTGGCACAGTTGTTGGGTATCATAACAAAACACGTCGTGCGAAATTCCATTCCAATCGGATAAGAATTGCGCACTCTAGAGGCTCAAGAAGTCAAGACCCAAGATCGGTTTATATGGTAGCTATATCAGGTTATGGACCGATTTGAACCATACTTGGCGCTGTTGTTGGATATAATAAGAAAACACGTCGTGCAAAATTTCATTCCAATCGGATAAGAATTGCGCACTCTAGAGGCTCAAGAAGTCAAGACCCAAGATCGGTTTATATGGCAGCTATATCAGGTTATGGACCGATTTGAACCATACTTGGCACAGTTGTTGGATATCATAACAAAACACGTTGTGCAAAATTTCATTCTGATCGGATAAGAATTGCGCCCTCTAGAGGCTCAAGAAGTCAAGACCCAAGACCGGTTTATATGGCAGCTATATCAGGTTATGGACCGATTTGAACCATACTTGGCACAGTTGTTGGATATCATAGCAAAACACGTCATGCAAAATTTCGTTCCAATCGGATAAGAATTGCGCACTCTACAGGCTCAAGAAGTCAAGACCCAAGATCGGTTTATATGGCAGCTATATCAAAACATGGACCGATATGGCCCATTTACAATACCAACCGACCTACACTAATAAGAAGTATTTGTGCAAAATTTCAAGCGGCTAGCTTTACTCCTTCGGAAGTTAGCGTGCTTTCAACAGACAGACGGACGGACGGACGGACGGACGGACAGACGGACGGACATGGCTAGATCGACATAAAATGTCACGACGATCAAGAATATATATACTTTATGGGGTCTCAGACGAATATTTCGAGTAGTTACAAACAGAATGACGAAATTAGTATACCCCCCATCTTATGGTGGAGGGTATAAAAAGGTTAAAACAATTTTTTTAAAAGAAGAAAAAGAAACTTTAAAGAAAATTTAACAATTTAATCAAAGCTACTGATAAAATAAATTAATAAATAATTATAAAAAAACAAATAATTAATTAAAATGATTATAAATCAAAGATTAGAACTATCGTTCATTACTTATAATCTGAATACTATTGGGAAGATTATTCCAGAGACGTACATATAGTATTAACAAAGAACTGTTGGTCAGATACACGATATTGATGATGAGTTAAATGAGACACCATATACTTGTCTGGCAAAGTCAGATACCCGGTCTCTTCTACGCAAACCAAAAATGTATCTAACGACATCGTTAAAGGCCACGTGCAATTTATTCCTATGAGTTACATCACAACCGTAAAAAACCTCGCAAGAGTATAATAGTTTCGGCAGAATAAATGTTCTAGCATTCTTATTGACAAAGGGTATACTGTCGACTCATATACAAGTTTTGTAAAACGACGTAGGTCCTTTCCTGGTCTCTTTAAAAGTTTTGCTGAATAAATGTATAAGTAAATTTTAAGCCTGAATTTAATAAAAATGTAAAATATACTTATGAAACTGCTTTTGTTTTGAACCCTGGAAGCCACTTAGCTTACTCTGGCAAATGTTATTATAACATTTTAACCCTCAAGCGACTCACAAAAGAGATATTTTAGGTCCCCTTCCAAAAAAGGACCTCAAAGCTCTTTTAGAATTGGTGTGAAGCAGATCAAAATGTTCTACAAATGTTTTCGCCATAAAATTTCACTTTAGGTTTCTGAATGCTAAAACTAAAACTAAAACTTAAACGCAAGTAAACAGTAAATATTACAAATACATTTTATGGTTAAGCACTTTTTTGAGTGCCAAATTCACCCAAAATAAAGTGAAAGACAAAAATTTTCATTATCAAGTGTCACTGAACAACTAAAATCCAAAAATATCATAAAGATATCAATATCAATTGCAAAAATACCGATTTTTTATACCCTCCACCATAGGATGGGGGTATACTAATTTCGTCGTTCTGTTTGTAACTACTCGAAATATTCGTCTGAGGCCCAATAAAGTATATATATTCTTGATCGTCGCGACATTTTATGTCGATCTAGCCATGTCCGTCCGTCTGTCTGTCGAAAGCACGCTAACTTCCGAAGGAATAAAGCTAGCCGCTTGAAATTTTGCACAAATACTTCTTATTAGTGTAGGTCGGTTGGTATTGTAAATGGGACATATCGATCCACGTTTTGATATAGCTGCCATATAAACCGATCTTGGGTCTTGAATTCTTGAGCCTCTAGAGTGCGCAATTCTTATCCGATTGGGATGAAATTTTGCGCGACGTGTATTGTTATGATATCCAACAACTGTGCCAAGTATGGTTCAAATCGGTCCATAACCTGATATAGCTGCCAAATAAACCGATCTTGGGTCTTGACTTCTTGAGCCTCTAGAGTGCGCAATTCTTATCCGATTGGAATAAAATTTTGCACGACGTGTTTTCTTATGATATCCAATAACTGTGCCACGTATGGTTTAAGTCGGTCTATAACCTGATATAGCTGTCGTATAAACCGATCTTGGATCTTGACTTCTTGAGCCTTTTGAGTGCGCAATTCTTATCGGATTGGGATGAAATTTTTCGCGACGTGTATTGTTATGATATCCAACAAATGTGCCAAGTATGGTTCAAATCGGTCCATAACCTGATATAGCTACTACTTGAGCCCCCAAAGGGCATCTTTAAAAATTAAGATAATGAGTTGAAATTTGCTCAGACTCGTATTTCTTCTGTACGCGGGTAAAGTTGTTGAATAGGCCAAATCGTGCTATATTTAGCTGCTATATAGACCGATCTGGCGATTTAGGATTTGGAGTCCGTAAATGCCGTTTTTTGTCCGATTTAGCTGAAATTTTAAACTGGAAGTTGCACTAGGAGTCCCCATTTTCAAACCGAATATGGCCCATATAGCTGCCATATAGACCTTTATGCCGCTTTATGGTCTTAGGCGCATTTATTATCCGATTTCAAGTAAATTAGAAACAGTGAATTGTTTTAATCCTTACGTCGTCAAGCTCAAATATGGTTCAGATTGGACCATATTTACATATAGCTGCCATATAGACCGATCTGTCGATTGAGGGTATTAAACCCATAAAATCCGCAATTATAATCTGATTTCGATAAAATTTCAAATAGTCAGTTGCTCTAAGCCTTCCGTCATCGGACTCGAATATGGTTTACTTCGGTCTTTATTCAGATATAGCTGCCATATAGAGCGATCTGCCGATTAAAGGTTTTGAGCCAAGAAAAGCAGCATTTATCACCCGTTTTCACTGAAAATTGAAACAGTGTAATCTTTTAAGGCTTCCGTCATCATATCTGAATACGGCTCGGATCGGACAATATTTAGATATAGCTGCTATATAAACCGATCTGCCGAGTTGGCGTCTTAAGCCCATAAAAGCCGCAATTATTATCAGATTTCACTGAAATTTTAAATATTGATTGGATCAAAGCCTTCTGATATACGATTCAAATATGGTTCAGATCGGTCTTTATTCAGATATAGTTGCCATATAGACTAATCTGCCGATTAAGGGTCTTAGGCACATAAAAGCTGCAAATATTACCCGATTTCGCTGAAATTTGACACAGTGACTTGTATAAATCCTCCCCTCATCCTTAATTTATATATAGCTGCCATATACACCGATCTTCCAATTTAGTGTCTTAATCCCGTAAAACAGCAGATTTGTTGCCCAACCTTCCTGAAACTGTGACTTGTAAAAGGTGATTTTTAAGAGCTATAGGAGAGTTTTTTAAAAATAAAACCCATAAAATTCACAACAATTCATGAAATCTTTATTTGAATTGATAGTACGGTCCATATAATTTATCGTTTAAAGATTATTTTATGCAAATGTTGACCGTGACTGCGCCTTAAATGGTCCACCCGCTTAGTCCAATGTTGGTATACTCTTTCAAACATTTCAGCCGGCATCTCACGAATAATTGCTTCAATGTTGTCTTGCGATGCGTCAATTGAAGCGGGCTTGTCTGTATAGATATGAGTTTTCACATAACCCCACAATAAATAGTCTAAAGGCGTTAAATCGCACAATCTGGACAGCCAATTGACCGTTCCCAAAAGTGAAATAAAAAGTTCACCGAACTGGCCTTTCAATAGTCCATCGTTACGCGTTCTGTGTGGTATGTGACAGCGTCTTGTTGAAACCACATGTCATGCAAGCAAGCTCTTTCATTTTAGGCAAAAAAAGTTGATGTCATCTCACGATAGCGCTCACCATTCAAAATTACGTTACGATTCGCATTATCTTTGAATAAGTACGGTCCAATGATGCCACCAGCCCATAAACTGCACCAAACTGTGACTTTCTGGATGCATTGGTAGCTCTTGCAATGCTTTTGGCTGATCTTCACTCCAAAAAATCGACAATTCTGTTTATTTACGTTTATTTGTTTATTTATTTATGTCCATGTAAATAAACAGAATTGTTTATTTACGTACCCAAAGAGCCAAAAATGAGCTTGATCGCTGAACACAATGAAGCGCGCGATGAACTTTCTTAACAGAATACCCATTTTGATAATAAAATTTAATAATTTGCAAGCGTTGTTCATGTGTGAGACGATTCAAGGTTAAATTATGGACTAAACCGAAGATGTTTGACAGTGAAACAAAACACGAAACGTGCGTGAGCTGTTTAAACCAGTCAGCCAAAAGCATTGCAAATAGCTAAAAATCACTCTTTATAAGAGTTCTCGGGGCCTGAATCAAATATGATCCAGACCAGACCTCATAAGCATATTTCTATGGATAAGGTAGTGGAGTTGTTATTAAAGTGGATGGTTAATTTGGCCATAGTGTTGGGTATCCAAATTTCGGCACGGCCGATCTTAACACGGGTTTCTTTATTTTTGGTTGAATTTATTTTGTACTCTTTCGAGATAGTGCAACATCAAACTTAATTTAAGACGGATGGTGTTAGAAGAATAAATATTCTGCATAACATTTGACTATGAGTTTTAATTTAGACTATTTTTGAAGATATAAAAACTTTTAAGAAAATTAATGTGCATTTCATGTGAAAATTTTTTGTTAACAAAATTTAGTGATATTTTTTGACGTTTTGGAATTCAGCTAATCTTTTTCACAATTTTCCACTTTAGGAGCATAGTGTCAAAGAAAGAAATATTCCGCATCAAATGTTTCTATGAGTCACCGGAGAAATGAAATCTGTCAATATAATACAAATCATTTAAGTACCTCCAACACTATATGTATTAACAATAAGCATTTTTAATTTTTGCTAATTTCATATATTTCCAAATTCATCATATAGTCTCCCCAAAGTCTAAACTTCAGAAGAAAGATGACTAGGAAAGACATACTCTACATCGATTTTTCATGCAAATTTGTCCATGAACATAAGGAACGAGGCCACCTTTGTATAGCCGAGTCCGTACGACATGCCGCCGTGTGATACCTCTTTGTGGAGAAGTTTTTACATGGCTACCACACCAAATAGTATAGTACCTCACAAATGTTGCCAGCATTAAGAGGAGATAATCACCGCTGTCCTCGCCAGGATTCGTTCGGCGTCATTGGCGACACGCAAACCTCTGCGTTCTATAGTAATTAATCAAATAATCTATTCTTTTTTTCTTATACTTTGACTAAGGCTGCAATTAAAAAGAAGAAGAAACAATGCAAAACAAAAGAAATGTAATGGTGAAACAGATGAAAAAACAAATATAATAAAGTAATAATGATCAGGTGGCTGCAGCCTTTCTATTAGTGTAAACATTTTAATATTGAAACTTCTTAACACTGGATTAGAAAAAAAATCACATTGTTTAGAAAAATATTTTTTTGCTACATATGTAGAAAATGCACTCCTAATTGCAAGAATCTTCGCTTAATACACACAACAATGGGTGGTGACCTTTTCGATATGACCAGTCTTAGTTCTTCACAGTACACCCAAAGCCCACCTGGTCGTCTAGTTTGGAACCATCCGTATAGAAGTCTATATAACTTCTATTATCAGAGATATCGTAGTTCCAATCGGTCCAATCAGGATTAATGGTACAGTAATTTTTATCAAAGAGCGGCTCCTGCTTTGTGTAAAAGCTTAGGAAGCTTACTTGGCATCACAGCAGTGGTTGCAACAATGTGTCTTTTTTTGACACATCAGAGGCATTAGGTATAGCATTAAATTCAGTGCACCAAATGGTGTCCTCCTCAGTGCTGCTGTGAAGCCATATAGCATTATAGGTCTGACAACTGCAGTATATACCCAGTGCATGACATGCGGTTTAAACCCCAACTTTTGCCAATGGCCCCCTTGCACCCATCTTCTTAGATCTACAGATCCCAAGCCAGCCGTAATGCATCTTTTGTTAAGTAAGTTATTAATAAACTTTCATACGGCAGAGTTGATGCCTACAAACTCCAACTTCTTCATTATTGACGTCGGTTTTACAGAATTGAAAGCACTTTCAATGTCAAGAAATGCTACCATTGTAAATAAATATATAATGGTAGTATTTATTGACATTGAAGGGGCGAGAGAACCCTCCATAAAGGCGACTAGGATGTGGAGGGATGTTTCAGTCGACTTGCCTTTACTATATGCATGTTGATGCCGAGACAGGCGTCTCCAGGGCTCTTTGCCCCAAGATATATTGCTATCAACCTCTCAAGAGTCTTCAACATAAAGGATGACAAACTAATAGGATGAAAATCGTTCCCCTTCGTGTGGTAAGATTTTCTTGCTTTTGGAATGAAAATGATCTTTGCGTCCCTCTATCCCACAGATATATAGGACATGCTGATACAAACAAAGTACATCTCACTAAGCCAAGGAGTCAGTCTATCGGACACAGCTTGTAATCCAGGGCTCTTTGCCCCAAGATATATTGCTATCAACCTCTCAAGAGTCTTCAACATAAAGGATGACAAACTAATAGGATGAAAATCGTTCCCCTTCGTGTGGTAAGGTTTTCTTGCTTTTGAAATGAAAATGATCTTTGCGTCCCTCTATCCCACAGATATATAGGACATGCTGATACAAACAAAGTACATCTCACTAAGCCAAGGAGTCAGTCTATCGGACACAGCTTGTAATCCAGGGCTCTTTGCCCCAAGATATATTGCTATCAACCTCTCAAGAGTCTTCAACATAAAGGATGACAAACTAATAGGATGAAAATCGTTCGCCTTCGTGTGGTAAGGTTTTCTTGCTTTTGGAATGAAAATGATCTTTGCGTCCCTCTATCCCACAGGTATATACGACATGCTGATACAAACAGAGTACATCTCACTAAGCCAAGGAGTCAGTCTATCGGACACAGCTTGTAATTCAACCGGTGATACATCATCAGGGCTTCGCCACTTAAAGGAGTCAAAACGTCCGATGAATGCATATCAGTCAGGGACGTAGTCTTAAGCACAAAATTGTAATGAAATTCCTAGCAAAAATCAAATGTTAATGAAATTTTTTTAAATAAATTTTAATGAGATTTTTTAAAAGACAAAATTATTTTTTAAAGACAAAATTTCATTACAACTTTTTTAAAAACAAAATTTTAGTTAAATTTTTTCTGAAGACAAGTTTTTTATAAAAAAATTTCAAAAAATTTTTAATGAAATTTTTTTAACGACTTAATTTCAGCGAAAACCCTCTAAAGACAACTTTACCTCGAGATTATGTTCTAAAGCCAAAATTTCAATAAAATTTTGCATTTTGCGACACAACACTTTGCATAAGCATTTTAAGAGTATTTTTAGTATCTGTCCCAATCAAAATTTTTCTGAATTTTTTTCTGTAGACAATTTTTTATATATTCATAATTTAGAGAATTTATGTTGATGTAGCAATTTTTTTTTAAATAATTAGAATTTTACAAATTAAAAAAAAAATCTTTTTATTTTCTAAGGGACTTAATATTTTATGACCATTTAGCAAAGAAAGCTTGTTTTAATGATTTTGGGATAAAATAGCACTTGCTGTCAAAAATATTTTTTTTTTTATAAATATGGAAACCTTCAAATGCAATAAGACATTAAAACGGATTCCAAAAATCTCACTCCTTAGAATTTTGAGACATTTTTTCGTTTGATTTTTGGTACACAAAAAATTGACAAGCCAATTTTGTCCCAAAACATGTCGGGAAGAATTGTTGTGACTGGGTTCAATCGTCCACTTTACTCTAACCCAAATTTCATTACGATCGTTTTCCTAACTCGAGCTAGAATTTTTCCAAGGCTACTCATGGGTATTTTTCGTCGTTAATGGGTAAATACAATTATTTTTAAAGACAGAATCGCAATGTAATTTGTTCAAAACATTAAATTTTTGTGATTGTTTTAAATTTACTTTTACTTAGTTTAATTGGCTATGACAGATTATTTGTTCCACTAGCCGAACGTAGAATAGCATTCCAAGCGCCTCGATCTTCTGCGCTCATTCTAAAATCACTGATTGTTTTAAACGAAAAGTTTAATAAGCCAAACACATCATCATTTCTTGCCAACATTTTTATACCCTCCACCATAAGATGGGGGGTATACTAATTTCGTCATTCTGTTTGTAACTACTCGAAATATTCGTCTGAGACCCCATAAAGTATATATATTCTTGATCGTCGTGACATTTTATGTCGATCTAGCCATGTCCGTCCGTCTGTCCGTCCGTCCGTCCATCCATCCGTCCGTCCGTCTGTCTGTCGAAAGCACGCTAACTTCCGAAGGAGTAAAGCTAGCCGCTTGAAATTTTGCACAAATACTTCTTATTAGTGTAGGTCGGTTGGTATTGTAAATGGGCCATATCGGTCCATGTTTTGATATAGCTGCCATATAAACCGATCTTGGGTCTTGACTTCTTGAGCCTCTAGAGTGGGCAATTCTTATCCGATTGGAACGACATTTTGCACGACGTGTTTTGTTATGATATCCAACAACTGTGCCAAGTATGGTTCAAATCGGTCCATAACCTGATATAGCTGCCATATAAACCGATCTTGGGTCTTGACTTCTTGAGCCTCTAGCGTGCGCAATTCTTATCCGATCGGAATGAAATTTTGCACAACGTGTTTTGTTATGATATCCAACAACTGTGCCAAGTATGGTTCAAATCGGTCCATAACCTAATATAGCTGCCATATAAACCGATCTTGGGTCTTGACTTCTTGAGCCTCTAGAGTGCGCAATTCTTATCCGATTGGAATGAAATTTTGCACGACGTGTTTTCTTATTATATCCAACAACAGTGCCAAGTATGGTTCAAATCGGTCCATAACCTGATATAGCTACCATATAAACCGATCTTGGGTCTTGACTTCTTGAGCCTCTAGAGTGCGCAATTCTTATCCGATTGGAATGGAATTTCGCACGACGTGTTTTGTTATGATACCCAACAACTATGCCAAGTATGGTTCAAATCGGTCCATAACCTGATATAGCTGCCATATAAACCGATCTTGGGTCTTGACTTCTTGACCCTCTAGAGGGCACAATTCTTATCCGATTTGAATGAATTTTTGCACGAAGTATTTCGTTATGATATCCAACAACTGTGCCAAGTATGGTTCAAATCGGTTCATAAACTGATATAGCTGTCATATAAACAGATCTGGGGATTTGATTTCTTGAGCTTCTAGAGGGCGCAATTCCTATCCGATTTGGCTGAAATTTTGCATGACGTATTTTATTTTTACTTTCAACAACTGGGTCAAATAAGGTTCAAATCGGTTCATAACCTGATATAGCTGCCATATAAACCGATCTGGGATCTTGACTTCTTAACCCCTAGAGGTCGCAATTATTATCCGATATGCCTGACATTTTGTACGATGGATCCTCTCATGACCATCAACAAACGTGTTTATTATGGTCTGAATCGGTCTATAGCCCGATACAGATCCCATATAAATCGTTCTCTCTATTTTACTTCGTGAGCCCCAATGGGCGCAATTCTTAAACGAATTGGCTGAAATTTTACACAGACCTCCAACATATAACTTAATTGTGGTCCGAACCGGACCATATCTTGATATCGATTTAATAGCAGAGTAACTCTTTTCTTATATCCTTTTTTGCCTAAGAAGAGATGCCGGGAAAAGAACTTGACAAATGCGATCCATGGTGGAGGGTATATAAGATTCGGCCCGGCCGAACTTAGCACGCTTTTACTTGTTTTTATAACAATTGTCCCTAAAGACAAACTTTTAACAAACATTTTTCTTATACATAATTGTATATGAATTTTCCTTAATTCCCGTTTTATTATTTTAATTGAAATTTTATCTTTAGAAAAAAAATGCATTTTATAGAAGTATTTTGCTTGTTAGTCTAACAAAACTTTTCAGAGGATAATTAGGAATATTAAATTATGAATTATTTGAATTACATCAGCAATGAAATGAAAAATTTAAAGGACTTGGAAACACAATTTTAAAACCCAGAAATGATCACCTAGGTTAATTTACATTTACATTACATTACAATTGATACGGTAATAGATTAAGAGACGAAAATTCTAGTAGAAATTTTTTAGTTCTGTTGGCTTTGACAGTAGATTTGAGCACAGTGAAATATAATTTAAAACATTTTTAAGTAGATGTTTTTAATTTTTAATTTTCTTCCATAAAATCTTTTTAAAATGAAAAAGCATTTTGAAAAAAATGATTTCCTTGTGTTATGAACGAGAATCTCAAATGAAATTCGACGAGTCAAATTGCATGTTTACAAAAAGGTGGGTATTAAGTTCGTGTTTTACTGTGAACTACCTATGTTTTTCACGATTACTTTTTTGAAAAAAACCAAAAATATCACTGATAACATAACACTTTTATTAAAGTTTTATCATAAACAATGGGCAAATGTGCAAATGAAAAAATTTCATAAAAATGCAGAAGCTGATTCTCCGAAACATTCACTATAAAACAAAGATATTCGCAAAGGAACCACACTTTGAAAGATTAAGATCGGGCAATAATAGTGCATTGGGAATCAGTACAAAATTCGGCTCTGAGTTAATGAGTACTGCACCCAATAGCGATCACAAATTTTCAAACCAATTTTACAGATACAGAAGAATTTTGACAATTTCCGATTTAAAAAAAAGTGGTGTGGTCCCTATCCTATCGTAATAAGTTCCGATGATAGGATCTTCTTTAGCCTTGAGACCTAAGAAGTATCCTCAACGGAGCTGAAGAATTCCACCAAGAATTTGTTTTGAGACTTCTTTGAGTCTCAAACCTTGTAGACGTCCCAATCGTGTGGTGTCCTTGTGGCTTTCACCCTGTTGATGAGTTATCTGCAACCCTTCCTTAGACCAATCAGTTCTTGGGTCCACCATGGCAGTCGCTGTTTGCCCCTTGGTTTGGCTCCAGCGCATTCTGACATACGTCAGTCATTAAAGGCCTTCGTGGTCTGCTTTACCATGTCTATATTCATCCGAGTTTCCACTCTTTAAAAGACAAGAGCTTATAGCCGTGCAGAATATATGCCGAAATTTATTTATTAATGGAGGTAGCATGTAATCTTCTTGGGGCAAAGCAAACAGATCATGGAGCTTGGTTATATTGGAAATCGCGATATCTGCAGCTTTCCATTTTAAATAGAAACAAAAAGACAAATAAATCAAACAACAAAATGAAACAACTAGTTTCAAGGCTAGCTTTTACTGAATCTTCAGTGCTTCAGTTATGACTATTTTTTGCAAGAATACAGGCTCTGTGTCTCCCATTCCCCGTACCCCTGGTTGGTTTAAATTCAAGAATTCGTAGTCCTCGAACCATTCCTCCACATACCCATAGTTCCTAGATTAGAACATCGTCAAATCCTCCTGTCATCTGGAGGACCTTTAGTGCCGCCAATGAGGCCTTACAATGGTGAAGATTTATCTGCAGAAACTAGACCATAGTCAACATTCAGAATTTCGACGACTGTTCCTCCTCACAAGATTCGTGCGATCTTGTCATGATGAGATTCCTTACGCACCTGGGGGCAGTAGAGGAAGCCGTAAAATAACTCTTCTTCAGGACAGTGGATACTGGTTCACTGGTGTTGAATATTTCACCTTTGATGTTTCAGTAGCTGCTGCTGCTCTCAAAGTACTTTTTGAGTACCATTTTCCCCGCTGGCACACACCTTGAGCCAATCCAACCGAATGACCCACCCACGCCGTGCTTATTGACTCCAGTCTCTACGCCTTCCCCTCCTTTTTTGATCGAGGCAGGGGGTTTTAGTCTTCTGTAATCCGTCTGACTTTGGAGATGTGGTCGATAGTTCCTCAGACAAGTGTTCAGCAACACAACTGTTGAGTCGTCTCCTGATTCCCCAACCATACCGCTTATATACACTTTAAGTCTCGACTTGTTGAATCCGTAGGATACAACTCCATCAGTCTTGTTGAAGTCTGCGGGACAGCCGGTGTTTAGTACGAATACTGCATGTCTCCAATCGCCATCAGCCTCAACGACTCTACCAATCTTCCAGTCAGTGGTTAGGATAGGTTGGGATTACAGTCCTTTAGTTTCCAAAGTATGAATATAAGATCTGAGGGAATCCCTGATACCCATGCGTATGCAATTGGTAGAGAAGGAATATCTTCCTTCTTGACTACATCTAGTTCCGCGTCTGGCCAGTTCTCACCAGTCTTTTTTAGAGCGTAACGACACATTTCAATTGAACGTTGACCCGCGAAAGCAATTGGTTTGTATGGCACCGAAACCAGCCTGCATCGTCCCCCACTTCAATTGTTCCTAGGTATGCAGCCTTGTTCTTCTGCCTTGTCGACAACTACCATTTCCATGTCCGAATCTAGACGTGTAGCCTTTGGAGTAGCATATGCAGCGAATCTTCAAGACCAATTAAGGGACCCTTTCCTATCGGTGAGAGTTTTAGGATAATTTGCATCAATCCTGAGCGCGATGCGCACTTTATTATTAAAATCCCTCAAAGAGTGTAATGGTTTGCCAGAGAAAGCCAATGGCCTAGGCAAATTATACACTCAAAGAAAAGTGACCCAATGCTTGAGTTAAAATAAACTACTTTTGAACAAAGTTGAACTTTGTTTAGCGTATGGAGATCTAAAATATAATTACATCAAATGAACTCCATTATGATTCAACGTTAACTAAATGGAACTAAATTACTCCATATTAATTGAATAACAAGTAAAATCGCGCTAAGTTCGCCCGGGCCGAATCTTATATACCCTCCACCATGGATAGCATTTGTCGAGTTCTTTGCGCGGTATATCTTTTTAGGCAAACAAGGAATATTGAATAAGAACTGTTATGCTATTGGAGCTATATCAAGTTATAGTCCGATTCGGACCATAAATGAATTGAATGCTAAACATTGTAGAAGTTATTGTGTAATATTTCAGTCCATTCGGATAACAATTGCACCTTGTAGGGGCTCAAGAAGCAAAATCGGGGGATCGATTTATACGGGAGCTGTATCAAGCTATTGATCAATTATAGACAATATAAGACATGTAAGTTGAAGTTGCACAAAATTTCTGCCAAATCGTATAAGAATTGGCTCAAGAAGTCAAGACCCACGATCGGTTTATATGGCAGCTATATCAAAACATTGACCGATTTGGCCAATTTACAATCCCAACCGGCCTACACTAATAAAGAGTATTTGTGCTAAATTTCATTCAAATCGGATAAGAATTGGGCCCTCTAGAGGCTCAAGAAGTCAAGACCCACGATCGGCATATATATCACCTGTATCAAAACATTGACCGATATGGCTCATTTTTTGTTATGATATCCATATTTTGTTATGATATCCAACAACTGTGCCAAGTATGAATTAGCTGACATTTTACACAGGTCTCCAACATATAATTTAATTGTGGTCCGAACAGGACCATATCTTGATATCGCTCTAATGTCAGAGCAAATCTTTTCTTTTATCCTTTTTTTGCCTAAGAAGAGATGCCGCGAAAAGAACTCGACAAATGCGATCCATGGTGGAGGGTATATAAGATTCGGCCCGGCCGAACTTAGCATGCTTTTACTTGTTATTAATATATTTAGTCAGTTAGGCTCTCGCAAAATTCCCAATTTTATAAGTCACAAAGGAGTAAACATCACATTTTCACAGAAATTCCGTTATGCCCTATCCAGCATATTTTGTAGACTGTTAAAAAAGAAATTAAAGTGTAAAGTATAGACACGACTTACTTTTACTTCACATTAATTGGCTATGGCATAACATTTGTTTCACAAACCGAATGTAGAATAGCGTTCCAAGCGCCTCGATCTTCTGCGCTCATTCTATCTATCTCCGACACCAAGTTTTGAGGTGTCTCCCACCACTTTGGTCTTCCCGGTTTGCGTGTACCTTCATAAGACTTCTTTGCTGGAGCTTCTTCATTAATTCTGACAACATGACCTTGCCAACGCAGCCGTTGTATTTTGATGCGTGTAACTATGCTATGGTCGTCATACAGCTCGCTGTTCATACGTCGCCTATTTTCTCTATTAACGCAAACTGGAACATATATTTTACGAAGTATCCGTCTCTGAAATACTCCAAGCACTGCCTCATCTGCTTTCACAAGTACCATATAACAACGCGTCTAGAATCAGTGTCTTGTATAGTGTAATCTCCAGAGGTGGCCTTGTTTCTAAACTGCTTACTTAGTCCAAAGTAACATCTGTTTGCCAGTATTATTCTTGGCCTAATCTCAAAACTGTCGTCATTCGTTTCGGTTACGGCGGTGCCGAGGTAGATAAAGTTACTGACTCTCTCAAAGTTGTGGATCCCAACTTTCTCCATTTTCTTTATCTGCTTGGTTGTACAAGGCATTTTGGGAGTTGAAATCAATCATTTCGTCTTTTCCAGGATTTGGCGCAGTATGGATCTGGTCCTGGGTTGATTTACCAGGTCTAAAGCCGCATTGATAGGGCCCAATTATCTCATTGACTTTAGGTTTTAATCTTTCACACAGTGGCAGCCATGTGGCTTTGTGAATATTTTTATGTTGAACTCTGGTGCTCCTAACTACCATGATTTTTGCCGCCTCGAAATCTATCAGCCTCAACCCATTACTGGACGTTTTTTCGTGGACGCTAAACATTCCGACTGTTGGACCAAATATCTTAATCCCTATCTTCGCATTAAAATCTCCCAGAACGATTTTAAACTATTCTATTCCGTTTACTATCCCTTTGTTACTCATAGTAGTTCTCATAGTTTTTCGGGGTGGGTAACTGGCTCAGCGCACCAACCGCATGGGTTTTGTGGGATTGTTGTGTTGTTGTTGTGTTCCAACCTGTGCGGAGCTTATAGTTATCCCGTGTCGGGCTATATACAAAACAAGTTTTTTCTTTTATTGTAATTATACGTAGCATTATTGAATGTAACTAATTTTGTTTATTGTAAACCCTTTAGCAACTTTGCCTACGGTGAAAGTACCTTTCTTTTATTGTAAAACCAAAAACTATTTAACGGAAAAATTATCCCAATAACCGCAAACGATAATTCTTTTACCGGACCAAAAATTATTCGATTGTGTCTCTCCTACTAGATAGAGAGAGGGTGAATATTTAAGCGTATAGACCAGGAATGGATAAGAAGTGATGAGGGAATGGTGAACTTCTAAAGTTTCGTCATAGGTGCGTCGTTGGTAAAAATGTGAATTACAATTACATATGTTACAATATTAAATTGAACTAGGCATCCTTTTCAATATGCAGCCGTAGATAAATTATATATAGATAAAGAATTTGAACCTCGCACATAGACTGGTTGGTGGCGCTTATGAATATAGATAAATGCGAATTATCTAAGAACATGGCGCAAGCAGAATTCTGCTGTCAATGGCATGCAGTTTGAGTCGTTTGCATTTTCCAAATATGCATTATTTCCTTTCCCATGAAGGAAACTATGGGGTAATGCACGTATGTAGGAATTCGGCAGTCTTAGCTTCCCATATGTGTATCTTTGTTTCTTTTATTCCTTTTCTTTTTGCCGAAAATTTAACATTTTTAATTTTTTCAGCAGAGCTGCTTGCTGTGAAGAAAAATAAAATAATTACCGACACCTATAAGCTTGATATTTGCTGTCAAATTTTGGGAGCACAAAAATTTCTTTATTATTTCAAATCTCTTTGTGCCCAATCTAAAATTCACAATATGCTCAATCTATTTTAAAATTCACAATACGCACAATCTATTAAAATTAAAAAGAATATGCATGTACACAAGCATGACGTTAAATTAATTTATATGTAAAGAAAAACTAGTTGAAATCCCAAATAACATTTTAAACGTCAAGAATAAAAGGTGTTATCAGTGTAAACAAAAACTATATTTGTCACAAATTCATGCACGAACTTACCGCAAGAGCATGTGCTTTTATCGTAAACAAAATCTAACGTTTTTCAGAAAAGTAGTTTACTAGGCAAAATTTTCCTTTATGTGAAAGAAATTATTTTTTTGCGTGTGGTGGAGTAGCACTTCCACTTATCTTTTCATACATACCAAAACTTTTAAAATATTCCATCCAGAAATTTTCAAACTGTGGTTCGACAGAAACAAAATATATCGGTTTCAGTAACGATTTCAAAAAAAATGTTTGTTTAACCCTTCTCCCTAGAAGAGGTCTTTCTCTTGGAAGCCACTTTTCTGTTTTAATCTTTCCTAGAAACGCCCGAAAGACGCTTATATGGAATTCAAATTAGAAGTATTTGGGAGTAGAAGGCTAAACGGAAAAGCAGACATATCGTTCCTTATGAAACAAAAATGAAAGGTATTCGAGAGTAGTGTACGAATTTTATATCGAAATTAGGTACCTGCCCTTAAAGCCTCCCAAAAAGAAATATAGACTGATCAGGGTAGAATGGCACTTAACTGAGAGGTATTTAGGTGTGGAGTAAAACTTTGGCTCCAATCGGTAATCAAGTGAATATGGGGCTCAAATAAAAAGTCATTGGCAGTGTAGTACGAATCTTGTATCAATTTTAGACACCAAGTGTCCAGGGATCTACCAGATTCAGAAACCCAAAATTGATATGAATATCAACCTGGACCATATGGACTTAAATTCAAGTTCTTTGAAAATAAAGTGTGAATATTAGGGACCATGTGTCTGAGGTCGTCTAAGTATTCTCCAAACGGTAGTGCAGAACGACCTGTTCAAGAAAGGACTTTGGGTGTAATATACGAATTTGATATCAGAAACCCAAAATTAATATGAATATCAACCTGGACCATATGGACTTAAATTCAAGTTCTTTGAAAATAAAGTGTGAATATTAGGGACCATGTGTCTGAGGTCGTCTAAGTATTCTCCAAACGGTAGTGCAGAACGACCTGTTCAAGAAAGGACTTTGGGTGTAATATACGAATTTGATATCTGAATTTTGGGGACAAGTAACTGGGGCCGCCACAAAACCACCCTAATGGAAATGCGAGCCACTCGAGATAAAATGGGACTCAAATCAAGGGAACTCGATAGTAGAGAACGAATCATACATCACATATGGAATAATGTTGATCTAGGAAGGACCTGTGAGACTTTAAAACTATTGCATCGGATACAGTATGTGTTTGAACAACACATACCATTAACGAGTAAGGTAACGTAGAATGTATTGGAAGTGTCACATTAAGGAGCGTACTGAGAAGGCTCGGCAGATTTTGTGAACTATGTAGACGGGCCGAAGGCTCGAAATGGGGCTTGAATCCGATTAAAGTCCATTGGCTCTACAGTAACGTGTTCAGACCAATGCTTACTTACGCCTCAGTTGTTTGGTAGACTGCGATGGAGAAAAAGTGCAAAGTAAGTGCAGTCTTGGCATAGGTGAAGCGATGAGGACAACTCCCACTAGGGCACTGGAGATTTTTCTAGGTATCCGACCCATAGACATACAGATTAAGTGTGAGGCAGCCATTGCGGCTATGAGACTTAAGGCGATGGTCGAATGAATAGAAGATAGGTGCAGGTCATACCATCGCGGTATAATCGAGGCAACGATAGGAAACCTGAAAGGAATAGATACGACCGGATGCCTGAGGCGACCCTTGTGGTCGAGTGCGAGGCACTGCTGTCAGCGGCACAGTCTTGGATTTGCCGAACCCTGGTATTGCCATATGGAAGATCATGCTACATAGATGGATTAAAGCTAGAGGACATCGAGAACCCAGGGACTAAGATTTGTCTTAGACTACTTGATGGAATGCGTGATGTGGTGTGGCACCCAATAATGTCCATATTATTTGGGTGCGGGGCCAAAGCGGAGTCAGTGAAGGCCAGAGGACTGCCGTCATTAACTTGGGTAACCCGAAACGGTCGGCGAGACGACAAAATTCCTATGGGAAAATCCTGATTGTGAGAAAATCCAGAGGTCAGTGAAGCTATACTGACCTCCTCCTTACTTCCTATCATGACAGGACACATAGGGTTATGAGCTCACTTAAGCAAAATCGGTGCGGCAAGTGATTACATGTGTAGAGCATGTGGAAGATGGTGGGACGTTGGAGCATTTCCTATGTCACTGACCGGCTTTCGCGGCTAACAGAGTTCGGTACTTAGGTGGGGACACAATACTAGATATAAACCAACTTAGGGGCGTGGTACGGAAAAATTAGATTTTCTTTTTCGGTGTTATTTTTTAGTATTTAAACCGCACAACAAGCCGATTACCGGCTTAGGTATATGTCCATAGTGGCTTGGGGCGGATTAATATCCGCGCCCTGTTTTCAACCCAATCTAACCTAACCCAACGTATAATGAGAGAAGCATTTAATTTGAGAATGCCACCTTAGGGTCTGGCGGAGCAAGTTATTGCAAAATTTTTCAGAATCATCAGGTTAATTTTGTAAATACATATGGGGCATCAAACAGATATGGTCCTGTGCATTAGCCTAGTGGTAGTGCTGCTGCACAAAAGAGAATTTATTGAAAAAAGATCGAATTACCGCATATATGATCGTGTGCGCTTTCGTATCGAATTAAACTTCATCTAGTATTTAATGGATGTTGTACCACTTTTATATACAGTTTAATGCAAAATTTTTTTATAAACTATGACCGATTAATACATTTGCGTTCTTAAATTTAAAAAGTTCTCGGCCAGTACAGACATACATAATTCACAATAGAGAGTTTCCGAATGATTTTACTCGTATGGGGTAATTCGGCCCCTGAACTGCAACGAACTGAACTGCACTTAGAACTACTGGCAATATTGGCAATATCACTATTTGATATCTATACTTGATTTTTTAAATTCTTTTAGAGACTTTGTATATTTTTTTGCAATATTAAGGACTTGTTTAAGAGTTTAGTATTCGTGTTTATTTATTTTGTTTCGATAAGTGGTGGCGAAGGCTAAAGTATTATGCATACAATATTTTTAGAATGAACTCGAACTTAAGATATATAGTCAATTCTTTATTTTCACTCCTTAACATACAATTAAATTGTGTCATTGCGCTGCTTGCTTGATTCTTGATTTGGCGATTTCCGAATATTCCTTAATTAGCGTTGCAATTTGAAAAGACTGAAAAAAAAGAAAAAAGATATTACATTTAAGTGATATTTAACATAGGTAAAGAGACAGAATTGCATGCACACACACATGTAAACACACATGTATTGATATAAAGCGCTTCTAAAAACTCAACATATTGATTAGTTGTTTTTTACCCAACACGCAGTGCATGTCCTCCGCGAGTGGAAAGCTACGAATCGGAGGGGGGAATGTGGGAGTAGTATTTTTGATAATTGCTTAAAATTCTTCGTGGTAAGAGTGAGCCTGGGAGTCTACATTGAGAACCCAGGGATTGAGATCTATATTCGACTGCCTGACCAAAGTACGGTCCTGCAGGCGGAGATCCGAGCGATCACGGATTACATGAGGTGGTGTGATATTAACGCGCGAACGTCGAGTGTGAAAATCTTTACGCATAGTTAACTGGCCATCAGGTAAATAACAACCAAGACGGTAACATCACGAACAGTCTTGGAATGTAATAAGGAGCACAACGCCTTCTCTGGGACTGGCACAATCCGCATCGTCTGGGTGCCGGATAATAGCAGAGTAAGGGGCAATGAAAGAGCAGACGATTTGTCAGCGAAGGCCAGAGAACTGCCGTCAATAATATCATTAACCCGAAGCCTTTCGGATCGACGCAGTCCCAGTTAAGGCGAATGGTCGACGAACGCGAAAATTTTATGGGGAGAACCGGCTTTCGGGTATCCTAAAGGGACACAAAGAACTACGAGTGCACTTATGCAAAATTGGTGCGCCAGGTGGTGTCATATGTAGGGCATGTGGGGAAGATGATGAGACGTTGAGCATTTCCTATGTCATTTCCCGGCTTTGGCGAATAACTTAGATTTTCTTTTTCGAGGTAAATTTTTATACCCTCCACCATAGGATGGGGTTATACTAGTCTCGTCATTCTGTTTGTAAAACCTCGAAATATGCGTCTAAGACCCCATACCCAAATATATTCTTGATCGTCATGACATTTTAAGTCGACCTAGCCATGTCTGTCCGTCCGTCCGTCTGTCGAAAGCCCGCTAACTTTCGAAGGAGTAAAGCTAGGCGCTTGAAATTTTGCACTAATACTTTTTATTGGTGTTGGTCGGTTCGGAATGTAAAAGGGCCAAATTGGTCCATATTTTGATTTAGCTGCCATATAAACCGATCTTGGGACTTGACTTCTTCAGCTTTTAGAGGACGCAATTCTTATCTGATTTAGCTGTAATTTTGTACGTGGTGTCTTGGTGTCACTTCCAACCACTGTGCTAAGTACGGTTTAAATCGGTTTATAACCTGGTATAGCGGCCATATCAACTGATTTTGGATTTTGACTTCTTGAGCCGCTAGGGAACGCAATTCTCATTCGATTTGGCTGAAATTTTGCTTGAGGTGTATTGTTATGACTTCCAACAACTGTGTTCAGTATGGCGCAAATCGGTTCATAACCTGATATAGCTGCCATGTAAACCGATCTGGAATCTTGAGTTCTTGAGCCTCCAGAGGGCGTAGTTATTATCCATTTTGGCTGAAATTTTGGACAACGGCTTCTTATACACGTGAAATATGGTCTGAATCGATCTATATCTTGATACAGCTCCAATTCTTTTTTCAAGGTGCAATTCTTTTTCCAATCGACTGAAATATTACACAATGACTTCTACAATGTTTAGCATTTAATTCATTTATGGTCCGAATCGGACTATAACTTGATATAGCTCCTATAGCATAACAGTTCTTATTCATTATTCTTTGTTTGCCTAAAAAGAGATACCGCGCAAAGAACTCGAGGTATATAAGATTCGGCCCGGCCAAACTTATCATGCTCTTACTTGTTTCTACTTAAGTTAGGTGCTTCGCCATACTCTTGCAAAATTTTTCGTCGGTTTTTCTGTTTTAGTTTCTAGTTTCCATGATATTATTTAACTTCCATTTTATTAACCGATGTAAAAAACATTGAGAGATTTAAACCAACAAACAATAAACAAAACAGAAAAGGCAAAAGTGGGGCGGTGCCAACTATATAATACCCTTGGGAACTATATCTAATTCTAATTTGATGTGCCTCGGGATTTTTCTGATAGGATATAAAGCAAACCCCATAAATTTCGAGTAAATGTGTTCTATATGTGCAAACAAGGCGATGCATTTGAAAGCTGAATAGAAATCTAGACCGACTTTAATAAAATTAAATAAAAAGTCAACAGTCATAAGAGAAGTATATGTGAAAATTTTTGTGACAATCGGTTTACAAATGACCACGGAAGAACATATATTCGGTTGCTTTATGAAAATCTTCCCCGATTTTGAATAAACTCTTTAGATATCTTTAGACTATGACTCCTCGCCTTGCTGATTTTCTCGTCTCGCTCCGGTGGAGGTTTATCTGGATGACCTCAATCATTGGTCCTCCATTAGATGGAGTTCTTGCGAGTGGGCGATGGTCTCATCGTCGGCTCCCTGTTCGTTAGGCTTCATTGAGTTTTCCGTCACTGCACTACCTGATGGTTAAATGTTAGTATCTTTGCATATTCTAGTCCCCCGAATCTTGAGAAAGTTGTGATGGTTCTATTGTCGGCCCCATGTTCGTGAGGCTTTTTGACTTTCCTGTGCCTGCACTGCCTGATGTTATAATATTAGAATCTTTGCCTATCCTGGTCTTCCCAATATAAAGAGACTCCGTGATGGGCTTGTTGTCGGCCCCTGTTCGTTAAGCAGTTTTGAGTCTCCTATCACTGCACTGTCTGATCTATCAATATGAGGATATTTGCCCATCCCAATCTTCCCCATCTTGAAAAAGTTGGTCCCGCAGAATGTCCTGCCTCCAGTTATACCCAATCTTGTCACGGAGACTTAGTCAATGCCAACCACATGGAGGGTTCCTTCCTCCTTCATCTTTCCGTAGAAGGCACCCCATTTTTTGGATTTGCGTTCCTAATCTAACCATGGTATCCGTTGCGAAATTGCTGTCCAATCCCTTGATGAAGACCGTCGCCTTTGTGAATTTCCATCGAACTTTGCGCCCTCCCAGGGAGTGTGGATATTTCCAACGAGCTTTTTGACAATATCAATACATTCCACTGACGTTAAGCGCAGCATCAAGATGTCTCGTCTATACTCGAAGCTCATAATTTGC
Source organism: Stomoxys calcitrans (assembly GCF_963082655.1). NCBI lineage: Eukaryota > Metazoa > Arthropoda > Insecta > Diptera > Muscidae > Stomoxys > Stomoxys calcitrans. The sequence goes on along the minus strand of NC_081553.1, from coordinate 157,387,940 downwards.
ATGGGTGACCCTTTTCAGAGTTCTACACATGTTCCAAAATCCGCTTCTTAACCAGATTTACCACTTGCGACCGATAATTTAGTGGAATCCTACTGGATGGACTGCCGATATTGGCTCGTCTCTTTTGAGCTTCCTTGCCACTCTGGCGTAAGAGGGCGGCTCCTTACATTTTTCAGTGACCATCCTCCCCCATGAAAACTCAGGGGCCCTGCGCGCATCTATCTGGAGTCTCCATTGAGGAAGCGCTGGCTTGATCTTAATAGAGAATTTTACATTTTTCAGCGTTTTAGCAGTGTTATACTCTTTGGGAGATTTGATTATCTTTCCAGTTTCCGTGGAAGTCATTGGAATTTCAGTTCTATCCCTACCAGCATCCTGCACTTTCGACCGATTGCGCTGCCCCTGCATACGTCTCAATCTCCTTCTTCGTATCCCGGATTGCTCTCTCCGCCTTCTTGTGAGCTTAGTAAAGCCCTCGCCAACTGCTGGTGTCATTGCGCTGACCTCTTCCCTTGATTCGGTTGCCATGACTGTTTCATTGACATTATAACTCTCTAAATCGGAAGCACCACCTTTATATAATGGCTGGGGATGAACTGCACATCTTTCTGGGGCTCAAATTCGAGGCATTTTAGAATAGAGTGGGAGTTTGACATCGACATTTTGGGCCACCAATCTCAAGGGCCTCTAAACCTGCTCGAAAGGATATATTGCTGATTTAACAAAGTCTAGGTCTAAATGAAAGGGTTTTTGGAGTAGTGTACGAACATTACATTCAAACATTTAACAAGTGTCTGAAAGTCCGTCTTATATCTAAGTTGACATGTAGCCCAATAATGACAATATGATATTCAAATGAAAGGTATATGACAGTAGGGTAAAAGTTGGTTCGGGCCACTGTAAGTATGGAAAGCACCTGAAATAGCTACAATATATTAAGTCATGTTTCCCTCCTTCATTTACCACCAAATGGACATATAATCTGATAATAACAATATGGGGCATAAATTAAATAAAAAAAAAATTAGCTAACTGCCCGCGCGGCTGCACAATCTTAAATCTTTAAATTCGCACTGCATCTAACCGAAAGGTGTTGGCAAGTTTTGTATGCCAACAATGTGGAGTATATTTGAAGCTAAGATACACCCAAGACAGACCTAGATTTTATTATATCAGCAATATGCCCTTTCGAGCAGGTTTGAAGCCCTTTGAGATTGTTGGCCCTAAAAGTCGGTGTCAAAATCCTACTCTATTCTAAAATGCCTTAAATTGGAGCCTTACATTATCATAGTAAGGCTATATGTCCGATTGTGACTTTGGGGGTAAAACTCTCTGAAAGTTGACTCCATATATCAAATTAAGGTTTGTACTTTACTTCTTAAACCCTCATTGTCATGATAGGTGATTTAAGTAAAAAAGGATGACCCCCAAACACTTGATGTCATATTTTTATGTCAGACTCGTTCCACCTTCCATTCCCAACCCCATAAAACTAGATCCCGCTACATGCCGGATTGTTCAGTGGTAGGGCATTCCTTAAAAAAACCCTTTTTGATATTGAAATATAAAGTGCCCTACTTTCATCACATGCGGATTTTATACTGCCTGAATTTTGCAAGTACATCTAAGTCTATACGATCGTAGAAACACACAAAAAGAAATTGATTTTTTACCTTATTTACCTTAAAACATATGGGACCCAACACATAATGTACGCAAAAATACCCAAAATTTTTTCCTTCACATATTTTAACTCTCCGCCAACTATTTCATTCATTAAGTGCATAGTGTTGCCACACAATTCGTTACTTTGACTCCTTTTAATTTTTACTTTAATGTTCAAATAAGTGCGTTGCCAAAGTTGTATTTAACCGTTGCCAATATATAAAACCGCAAACTCTTTTGTCCATAGCCACGACTTCAGCTACAGAGTGACATACATGGCGAAGAATACTAAATGAGGCCACACGCAATACACCACCGCACACCCGCATCGCAATAGTGGCTTCTTGTAGTATACTCATTCTCTCGCACATACCAGTCAACTCTCCCACTCTCACCAATAATTTCATTAAAATCCATTCAGCCGTTTGGCCGTAATATGTGCAACAAAATCGTCTTTACAAACCCCTTGGCCGGAAATGAAAATTAATTCTGCTCAGTCAAAGTAACTAGTTAAGTGCCTTGTACTCACTGAACGAAAAAGTTGGGGAACTGATTAAAAAATTAAGGCAGAGGATGAAGAATTTTGTATTATGTGGTCGGCTCACATCATTATTATATAAAAAAACAACTAAAAAGGTGTTAAGTTCGGCCGGGCCGAACTTTGGATACCCACCACCTCGGGAATATATGTAAACCACCTTTCATCAAAATTCGGCGAAAATTTCATACCTTATGTCCCATATCAGTTATATCAAAATATGATCCGATTTGGACCAAATACTAAAAGTACACTAGCTATATCTAAAAATAAACCGATCTGAACCATATACGACACGGATGTCGAAAAGCCCAACATAAGTCACTGTGTCAAATTTCAGTGAAATCGGATTATAAATGCGCCTTTTATGGGGCCAAGACCTTAAATCGCGATATCGGTCTAAAAGGCAGCTATATTCAAATCTGGACCGATCTGGGCAAAATTGAAGAAGGACTTCGAAGAGCCTAACCAAACTCACTGTCTCAAATTTCAGCTAAAACCTAGATATCGGTCTACATGGCAGCTATATCCAAATCTGAACCGATCTGTGCGATATTGCAGAACCGATCTGGCCCAAATTGAAAAAAAGATGTCGAAGGGCCTTACACAACTCACTGTCCCAAATTTCAGCAAGATCGGATAATAAATGTGGCTTTTATGGGCCTTAGACCCTAAAACGGAGGATCGGTCTATATGACAGCTATATCCAAATCTGGACCGATCTGAGCCAAATTGAGGAAGGATGTCGAAGGGCCTAACACAACTCACTGTCCCAAATTTCAGCAAGATCGGATAATAAATGTGGCTTATTATGGGACTAAGAACCTAAATCGGCCGATCGGTCTATATGGGGGCTATATTAAGATATAGTCCGATATACGAACTTAACCTGCTTATGGACAAACAAAGAATCTCTGCAAAATTTCAGCTCAATATCTCTATTTTAAAAGACTGTAGCGTGATTTCAACAGACAGACGGACGGACATGTCTAGATCGTCTTAGATTTTTACGCTGATCAAGAATATATATACTTTATAGGGTTGGAATTGAATATTTCGATGTGTTGCAAACGGAATGACAAAATGAATATACCCCCATCCTTCGGTGGTGGGTATAAAAACAATGTATTTTTGTTGCATGTCTATATAGACTCAACAAAGACTTAGGCAATTTTCTTGAAATTTTGCGAAGAAAGGCGAGATCATGGCTATATGGTGTCTCAAACGGAAGGTCTTGCGAATCTGATTTGGAATATGGCTTCAATTGTCAAGGACTTGGCGATCATCTCAACCTCTAAAACCCCCAATCATCACAAAATGGCACCAAATATCGATGGTTTTAGAGATAGAGTACAAACCTAACTCTAAAATATGGATTCAGGTTTCAGAGGAGCTTAACCCCAAAACGCCTTAACAGTCATACAACCAAAATTATGACAATATAGGGACCAAATACCTCAAGGGCCGCCAAACCATCTCAATGGGACATGTTTATGCCAATCTGGGTACGAACGTGGCATTAAAAAATGAAATAAGATTATAAAAATGTTTGGTGTTTTAGCAAAAAATTACTGTGTCCCATTTCCAGCTGATTTTCTGTTAGGTTAGGTTTAAGTGGCAGTCTCACTTAGACGTTTCGTCCATTGTGATACCAAAGGAACAGAAGAAGTAATATGCCTTCTAGTTCCTACCGTTGAACCATACAGATCGCTTTAAAAAGTCCAATAACTTGCGAATGTTCACATCGGCTAAATCAGACAGGTTCTCAAAGAAATGAGAACCTAAAGTGGAACTCCTTCCGACTGCTAGTGCGAGACTACCAACAGAAGGTGTTCTGTAGTCTCTTCTTCTTCAATGTCCCCAGAGCTTCTGAGTCGTTGCTGGCAACCTTCAGTCTGTCAGCATGTTTTCCGATTAGACAGTGACCTGTCATGACGTACACAATGACTGAGACGTCAGTTCTTGCCAATGACAGCAAAGCGGCAGACCTCCTCAAGTCTACATTAGGCCACATAGTTCTGGAATGCTCACAGCCCCCTCTTAGTGACCATCTATCATTCTTTGTCCTCCGGGCATGGTCCAGAAAACTTAGCTTACATGTTGCTAGAGGCATACCCACAGATTCCAGTATCCCTGGAATGTGTAGGGTAGCTTCAAGTCTCGCAAGCTCGCCCGCTTTACAATTCCCTGGGATATCTCTGTGGCCCTGCACACAGAACAGATGACTTTTGAACTGCTCAGCCATCACGTTGAAAAATCTGCGACCGTCGGGGGTGGGTTTTTTTGTCCAGAAACACGTTCTCCAGAGATTTATTGGCTGCCTTGCTGTCTGAGAAGATATTTATGCCAATAGTCGTAATGACATTATATCTTAGCCAATCCACCAATTCCATAATTGCAAGGATCTCTGCTTGATACACACTGCAGTGGTCGGGAAACCTTTTCGATATGACCAGTTCAAGATCTTTAGAGTACACCCCAAAGCCCACCTGATCGTTCAGTTTGGAACCATCCGTATAGAAGTCTATGTAATTTCTGTTACCAGGGATATCGTAGTTCCAATCGGTTCTACCAGGAATAGTGGTACAGTAATTTTTATCAGAAAGCGGCTCAGGAACATCGGATATTGTATCAAGGAAAACACAGTGTCCGTAGCCGCCACATGACCAATGAGAAAGTGCCCTCAACCTCACGGCAGTGGTATGTGCAATTTGGGTATGCACAATGTCCAGAGGCATAAGATGTTCCATTAAATTCAGTGCATCAGATGGTGTCGTCCTAAGTGCGGCTGTGATGCAAGAACTACTTCCGTCTTGCACTGATTTATACCTAGACCACTTTCGGTAGCCTAGTTTGCTGTTGCACGTGCAGCTTCCTGAAGTATATCTCTTAGAGTACTGGAAACTATCCCCTAACCGCAATTGCCATGTCATCAGCATGCGCCACCACTTTTACGCCTTTTTCTTCCAGAGACAATAATATGTTGTTAATGGCTATAATCCAAAGTAGTGGAGACCGTACACCTCCTTGAGGAGTTCATCTGCTGACCCATATTTTTAGAACCGCAGATCCCAAGCCTGCCGTAATGCATTTTTGAGAAAATAAGTTATTAATAAACTTTCTTACGGTAGTATAAGAAGAGCGAACCACACACACATAGCTTGTAATTCAACCGATGATACATCATCAGGGCCTGGCGACTTAATGGAGTCGAAACTTTTTATCGCTCAAAGGATTTTCGGGTCAGACACAATTCCCCTAATAGTCTCCGAGGAATGCATACCAGTGACAACCTCTTCTGGTCCCACGTTGTCCGTTGGAGAATTTCCCAGGAAATGCGTATCATACATCTATATATGAATCGTGTGCCATATATAGAGAAGCCAGCCAGTAATGACACTTATCCATTTCAAGGCTGGCTACTACTAAATCTTCAGTGCTCAGCGACGGAAGAAGAAAAACATTTAGACTACTCTATGCAAGAATACAGGCTCTGTGTCTTCCATTTCCCGTACCATTGAGTAGTTTTAATTCCGGAAACACGTTCTCCAGAGATTTATTGGCTGCCTTGCTGTCTGAGAAGATATTTATGCCAATAGTCGTAATGACATTATATCTTAGCCAATCCACCAATTCCATAATTGCAAGGATCTCTGCTTGATACACACTGCAGTGGTCGGGAAACCTTTTCGATATGACCAGTTCAAGATCTTTAGAGTACACCCCAAAGCCCACCTGATCGTTCAGTTTGGAACCATCCGTATAGAAGTCTATGTAATTTCTGTTACCAGGGATATCGTAGTTCCAATCGGTTCTACCAGGAATAGTGGTACAGTAATTTTTATCAGAAAGCGGCTCAGGAACATCGGATATTGTATCAAGGAAAACACAGTGTCCGTAGCCGCCACATGACCAATGAGAAAGTGCCCTCAACCTCACGGCAGTGGTATGTGCAATTTGGGTATGCACAATGTCCAGAGGCATAAGATGTTCCATTAAATTCAGTGCATCAGATGGTGTCGTCCTAAGTGCGGCTGTGATGCAAGAACTACTTCCGTCTTGCACTGATTTATACCTAGACCACTTTCGGTAGCCTAGTTTGCTGTTGCACGTACAGCTTCCTGAAGTATATCTCTTAGAGTACTGGAAACTATCCCCTAACCGCAATTGCCATGTCATCAGCATGCGCCACCACTTTTACGCCTTTTTCTTCCAGAGACAATAATATGTTGTTAATGGCTATAATCCAAAGTAGTGGAGACCGTACACCTCCTTGAGGAGTTCCTCTGCTGACCCATATTTTTAGAATCGCAGATCCCAAGCCTGCCGTAATGCATTTTTGAGAAAATAAGTTATTAATAAACTTTCTTACGGTAGTATAAGAAGAGCGAACCACACACACATAGCTTGTAATTCAACCGATGATACATCATCAGGGCCTGGCGACTTAATGGAGTTGAAACTTTTTATCGCCCAAAGGATTTTCGGGTCAGACACAATTCCCCTAATAGTCTCCGAGGAATGCATACCAGTGACAACCTCTTCTGGTCCCACGTTGTCCTTTGGAGAATTTCCCAGGAAATGCGTATCATACATCTATGTATATATGAATCGTGTGCCATATATAGAGAAGCCAGCCAGTAATGACACTTATCCATTTCAAGGCTGGCTACTACTAAATCTTCAGTGCTCAGCGACGGAAGAAGAAAAACATTTAGACTACTCTATGCAAGAATACAGGCTCTGTGTCTTCCATTTCCCGTACCATTGAGTAGTTTTAATTCCGGAATTTTTAGTCCACGAACCATTCCTCCACACACGCATAGTTCCTGGATAAGAATCACGTGAAATCCCCCTGCCATCAGGAGGAACTTTTGTGCCGCCAAAGCGTCCTTATAATGGTGAAGATTTATTTGTAGAAACCAGGCCATAGTCAGGATTCAGGACATCCACCACTGTTGTGTTAGCCTCGTCTTCTGATTCCACGACGACTTCATCCTCAAAAAATTCTTTAGATCTTGTCATGATGAGCTTCCGTACCCATCCAGGGGCAGTTGAGAAAGTTGTAGAACCACTCTTCCTAAGTACATTGGACCCTTGTGGTGTCGACGATTAATCCTTAGATGCTTCACTAGCTGCTGTTGTCGAAGTACTTTTGAGTTCAGTGGTTCCCCGCAGGCGCACATCTTGAGCCCAGTCCAACTTTGTGACCCACCCACACAGGCCTTGTCGGGTCCCATTTCGATGCCATCCCCTCCTGTCTCGATTGTGGCGGGAGTATTTTCAGTCTCCTGCAATCCGCCAGACTTAAGCGATGAGGTCGAAAGTTTCGCACGCAAGTGTTCAGCAAAAACTGCTGGGTCGGCCATTGATTCCCCAACCACACCGCTTCTATAGACCTTCAGTTTCATCTTGTTGAATCCGTAGGATACAACACCTTCAGACATGTTGAGGTCTGCGACAGCCGGAGTTTAGTACGAATACTGCATGCCTCCGGTCACCATCAGCCTCATCCAATCTACCAATCTTCCAGTCGGAGGTTGAAAGATTGAGATTACATTCCCTTAGTCTTCTAAGTATCGATTCAGAATCTGAGGGAATCCTTGGTATCCAAGCATGCGCCATTGGTCGAAAAGGAATATCTTCCTTCTTGACTAAATCTAGTGCTGCACCTGGCCATATCTCACCAACCTTTTTAAGCGCACAACGATAAATTTCAATTGAGCGTTGATCGCCGAAGGCAATTAGTCTGTATCGGCCTCGATATAAGCCTGCATCGTCATAAACCAGAGAAGACCCAGGAAATTCCGCAAGGATATCGGAGTATACTGATGACAGTCCATTGACTATTTCACTCCAAATATTGCTAGGTATGCAACCCTGTTCTTCTCCCTTGTCGACAACTGTCATCACCAAACTGTCCCTAGCGACATTAGCAAAGGTTCTTGGATCCATCTTACTACTGTTCGCCCTTGTTCTTTTAGGCATGGGATGCCTTCCAGGTGACCGTAGCCTTTTGGCTGACTGCGGTGCGGTTTCCGAATCTAAACGTGTAGGCTTTGGGGTAGCCTGTGCAGCGACTTCCCGAGCCCAATTTAGGGAATCTCTCTCTCTATCAGAGAGTGTCTTAAGATCATTCCCACCAAGCCTATCAATAAACCTGAGAGCGATGCGTCTTTTATTATTCTAACCTCTTAAAGAGAGTGTTGGTTTGGCGGGGACGGTCGATGGCCTAGGCAAATTATAGACATGCGAAGAAAGAATAGGTTCGGTCTTGTCCTTAAGCCCCTGTTGACCTGTCGTCTGTCGACTAGTGAAGCCTGGAACAGCCGCTCCACCCCTCGAGGTTTTAGTAGCAGACAACATGTTACGCCCTGATACCACTACCGCAGCTGTTGGGTCTTTGGGGTTCATTCTTATCCTACTCCCGGGCTCTAGATCTGCTGCTCCACTGGAAACAGATGCAGATCATCTACCGCCTTACACCTATAACGTAGCTATCTTTGAGTGACTTAATATTTTCTTCCAAAGATTATGACCTATAACGAGTTACATGAAAATTCTTGCAGAGTGAACTAACAAAACGTCCGCTTCACTCAACGGTTGAAACAAGAATCCCACTTGTTAGAATAACGCACTTCTCATCTTTCAGGAAATGCAATTTTTCACAATAACGACAAACCTTTGCAATTTTACAGTTATGAAGCTGCGTGAACCTTTGCGTTACCATATGGCAACACCAATACGATCCGGGTTTAGTAAAAAGTAATAACAATTTGCATTGTTTCTGTTTCTCCTTCTTTTATTAATAATCAGTTCCACATTTTACAAAATTCGGCAGAGCCCGGCCGGAGCAACAGCCAGTGCCCTTGCCGTTGTATAGCGTTCGAAGCCTTCAATACGACTTACGGTAAGACGCACAGAATCATGTGTATGCCATGAGAGCAGTGTAATTGCGTAGACAAAAAAAATCTGCCATTACACAAAACACATGCATTGGGGGAAGGAACAGCTAGTAGACATGGTTTTCGAGCGCGGGTATTGTGGTATTTATATCATAGAGTCGTTTTCGCAATAAATCTTCTAAAGGGTGATTTTTTTGAGGTTAGGATTTTCATGCATTAGTATTTGACAGATCACGTGGGATTTCAGACATGGTGTCAAAGAGAAAGATGCTCAGTATGCTTTGACATTTCATCATGAATAGACTTACTAACGAGCAACGCTTGCAAATCATTGAATTTTATTACCAAAATCAGAGTTCGGTTCGAAATGTGTTCATTCACCGTTCAGCGATGAGGCTCATTTCTGGTTGAATGGCTACGTAAATAAGCAAAATTGCCGCATTTGGAGTGAAGAGCAACCAGAAGCCGTTCAAGAACTGCCCATGCATCCCGAAAAATGCACTGTTTGGTGTGGTTTGTACGCTGGTGGAATCATTGGACCGTATTTTTTCAAAGATGCTGTTGGACGCAACGTTACGGTGAATGAACACATTTCGAACCGAACACTGATTTTGGTAATAAAATTCAATGATTTGCAAGCGTTGCTCGTTAGTAAGTCTATTCATGATGAAATGTCAAAGCATACTGAGCATCTTTCTCTTTGACACCATGTCTGAAATCCCACGTGATCTGTCAAATACTAATGCATGAAAATCCTAACCTCAAAAAAATCACCCTATATATAACGAATCTTATATACCCTCCACCCTGTATCGCATTTGTCAAGTTCTTCTCCCGGTATCTCTTTTTAGGCGAACAAAGGATAAACAAGTAAAAGCGTGCTAAGTTCGGCCGGGCCGAATCTTATATACCCTCCATCATGGATCGCATTTGTCGAGTTCTTTTCCCGGCATCTCTTCTTAGGCAAAAAAGGATATAAGAAAAGAGTTACTCTGCTATTAAAACGATATCAAGATATGGTCCGGTTCGGACCACAATTAAATTATATGTTGGAAGCCTGTGTAAAATTTCAGCCAATTCGTTTAAGAATTGCGCCCATTGGGGCTCACGAAGTAAAATAGAGAGAACGATTTATATGGGATCTGTATCGGGCTATAGACCGATTCAGACCATAATAAACACGTTTGTTGATGGTCATGAGAGGATCCATCGTACAAAATTTCAGGCATATCGGATAATAATTGCGACCTCTAGGGGTCAAGAAGTCAAGATCCCAGATCGGTTTATATGGCAGCTATATCAGGTTATGAACCGATTTGAACCTTATTTGACCCAGTTGTTGAAAGTAAAAATAAAATACGTCATGCAAAATTTCAGCCAAATCGGATAGGAATTGCGGCCTCTAGAAGCTCAAGAAATCAAATCCCCAGATCTGTTTATATGACAGCTATATCAGTTTATGAACCGATTTGCACAATACTTGGCACAGTTGTTGGATATCATAACGAAATACTTCGTGCAAAAATTCATTCAAATCGGATAAGAATTGTGCCCTCTAGAGGGTCAAGAAGTCAAGACCCAAGATCGGTTTATATGGTAGCTATATCAGGTTATGGAGCGATTTGAACCATACTTGGCACAGTTGTTGGGTATCATAACAAAACACGTCGTGCGAAATTCCATTCCAATCGGATAAGAATTGCGCACTCTAGAGGCTCAAGAAGTCAAGACCCAAGATCGGTTTATATGGTAGCTATATCAGGTTATGGACCGATTTGAACCATACTTGGCGCTGTTGTTGGATATAATAAGAAAACACGTCGTGCAAAATTTCATTCCAATCGGATAAGAATTGCGCACTCTAGAGGCTCAAGAAGTCAAGACCCAAGATCGGTTTATATGGCAGCTATATCAGGTTATGGACCGATTTGAACCATACTTGGCACAGTTGTTGGATATCATAACAAAACACGTTGTGCAAAATTTCATTCTGATCGGATAAGAATTGCGCCCTCTAGAGGCTCAAGAAGTCAAGACCCAAGACCGGTTTATATGGCAGCTATATCAGGTTATGGACCGATTTGAACCATACTTGGCACAGTTGTTGGATATCATAGCAAAACACGTCATGCAAAATTTCGTTCCAATCGGATAAGAATTGCGCACTCTACAGGCTCAAGAAGTCAAGACCCAAGATCGGTTTATATGGCAGCTATATCAAAACATGGACCGATATGCCCATTTACAATACCAACCGACCTACACTAATAAGAAGTATTTGTGCAAAATTTCAAGCGGCTAGCTTTACTCCTTCGGAAGTTAGCGTGCTTTCAACAGACAGACGGACGGACGGACGGACGGACGGACGGACGGACAGACGGACGGACATGGCTAGATCGACATAAAATGTCACGACGATCAAGAATATATATACTTTATGGGGTCTCAGACGAATATTTCGAGTAGTTACAAACAGAATGACGAAATTAGTATACCCCCCATCTTATGGTGGAGGGTATAAAAAGAGAATTGCTATGCTATTGGAACGATATCAAGTTATTGTCCGATTCGGACCATAATTGAATTGAATGTTGAAGACCATAATAGAAGTCATTGTGTCAAATTTCAGCCAAAGCGAATAAGAATTGCTCACTTTAGGGTATCAAGAAGCAAAATAGGGAGATCGGTTTATAGGGGAGCTGTATCAAGCTATAAACTAATTCAGACCATATTTAACACGTATATGAAAGGTCATGGGAGAAGCCGTTGTACAAAATTTTAGCCAAATCGCCAATAATAATTGCGCACTCTAGATGCTCAAGAAGTCAAGATCACAGATCGGTTTATGTGGCAGCTATATCAGGTCATGGACCGATTTGAACCATATTTTTTCGCAGTTGTTGGAAGTCATAGCAAAACACGTCATGCTAAATTTCAGCCAAATCGGATAAGAATTGCGCCCTTAGTGGCTCAAGAAGTCAAGATTCAAGATCGGTTTATATGGCAGCTATGTCAGGTTACAGACTGATTTGAACTATACTTAGCACAGTTGTTGGAAGTCATAACGAAACACGTCATGCCAAATTTCAGCCAAATTGGATAAGAGTTGTGCCCTCTAGAGGCTCAAGAAGTCAAGACCCCACATTGGTTTATATGACAGCTACATCTGGTTATTAACCGATTTCATCCATACTTAGCATAGTTATTTGAAGTCATAACAAAATACGTCATGCAAAATTTCAGCCAAATCAGATAAGTATTTTGCCCTCTACAGGCTCAAGTAATCAAGATCCAACATCGGTTTGTATGGCAGCTATATCAAAACATGAACCGATATGGCACATTTACAATTCCAACTGATCAACACTAATAAGGGCTATTTGTGCTAAATTTCAAGCAGCTAGCTTTACTTCTTCGTAAGTAAGCGTACTTTCGACAGACAGACGGACGGACCTTGCTGGATCGACTTAAAATATCATGAAGAATATATATACTTTATGGGGTCTTAGACGAATATTTCGAGGAGTTACAAACAGAATGACGAAATAAGTATACCCCGTCCTACGGTGTAGGGAATAAATATCAATTTGTGTTTGTTTGTTTGTTTTTTTTTCTGTTCCGTATGGACTCAAAAATGGCTGAACCGATTTCCTGAAATTTTCACAGATGACGCAAAATTATTCGTGATGAAAATAGGGAACTAAAATTTTTGATATCAGAAGGGGGCGGACTATCCCCCTTACCCCAGTTTTTAGAAACGGCAGGTCTCGAAGATGGGTGTTGCGATTTAAGTGAAATTGTGTGTGCCCTATTCGAGTAATCTATAAAAATCTATTCTATAATCTAAAATCTAAAATTTGGTATCCAAATTTCGGATGGGTGCCTAGGGGGGCCCCACCCTAGACCCCAAATCACTCTTAAATCGGACAAATATATATCGACTATGACAATATGGGGCTCAAATACAATGCATTCGAGAGAAGAATACGAATCTTATATCCTTATTTGGGACCAATGGTTTGGGGGGCCGCCCTCCACGAAAATACCCCCATAGAGGACCAAAACACACACAGGGCTCAAATGAAAGATATTTGGAAGTAGAGACCGAATCTGATATTAACATTCTGGAGCAACTGCCTACGGGGCGTCCCAACCCCATAACAATCCTCAAATAAGACATTTTGCTCACCATGACAATTTGGAGCTCAAAGAGAGTGGAGCACGACGGATATAAACTCCCCTTAAATCAATGTCATTATGGGGTTTAAATGAAAGGTTGTTGTTGTAGCAGTGTGTCACAAACCGAGGCGGCATCCCTTGCCGATGAAGGACTCCATTGGGTCAATCCGGCACGTGCTACCGGCTGCCATGGGATTGCAATTAAATAAATGGTATTTGAGAGTAGAGCACGATGCTGATAGTTTTTTAGGGCTTAGTGTTTGGGGAACACCCCACCCCACCAAAACACCCCTAAATCGGAAATAAATTTGGGCTCAAATGAAAGGTATTTGGTAGTAGAGCTGGAAATTGATACCCACATTCAGGACCACTTTTCTGGGGATCCATACAACTCCTTAAACCCACCAACCATCACCCTGGGCCATTCTCGCTCCCGAAATCCCCATGAGAATATCGGGTTCTTATAAAGTCCACATAATACAAAAGTCGGGATCTTCAAAAGTAGTATGAAATTTATTTTATTATAGGGACCTTGACACAAGTAACTACCCGTAAAGTCCAAGTTTTCATAAATCACTGCCTACGACAAATACATCGAATTTTCTGGCCAAACCGTATTTCAAATGAAGAATTGCAAATAAGAACAAACACTTCCCCTGTTGATGTAGAAGTCCGGAAGAGAAAATGGACTTGGTTGGTTCATATCCTATGCCGACCGCGTGATGATTTAACGAGAAATGTCCTAGACTGGAATCGACAAGGACAGCGAAGGAGGGGACGCCCGAAAAACACATGCAAAAGAGAGTTGGAATCAACCCATATATCGTGGAATCAAGCCAAGGCTTTTGCCAACGATAGAGTTCGATGGAGAGAGCTTGCTGATGCCCTATGTTCACAGTTGACCATATTTTATTGTAATATATTTAATATACTCCAATTGTAAATTTAGGACATATATATATATATATAAAGTCCTTTAATAATGGAATACATCCAACATCCAATAAAGATCATATGGGATTCATATAAAGGCATGGTATTTTTCTAAAATCTCTTTAATCGTCGAAAATAAATATTTAAAGGATAATTTTGTTCTATATATTATAAAAGAAGGCGCAGAGGGGCGGGCCCGGTTGAGCTAATATGATATAAGACCACATACCAACGTACGGCCTTTGAAGCCTTGAAACCGTAAGACCTAATATGGCCGATGAGTAATTCTAACCAAATAACGAAACGCGTCCTATAGTGGTTGGTGTGTATGGTGATCTCTGGCATTCCTTTTCCATTGCAAAAAAAAAAATAAAAAAAACATCTCCGATCTTGAGCTTGTCTTGAAAGAGAAACAAACGAAAATTGGAACATTGTTTTTTTTTTAATATATTCTGCATATCTCTAGGAAAATCCCCCTTATTCTAGTTAGCGATGGCGTAGTCAAATGTCGAAATTTTTGCAAAATGATATTATGGTTGTCGTTTACATTTTTTGTAAGTCGAACTAGACTGTCAAATTTGACGAAAACGATCGATATACAAGTTAACTGCATTCTAAACTACTTCGCGCCTGTTTGTCGCAAGGGTATGGAACCTACTTTAATATTGTTTTTTTTTTACCTCAATATTTTTTTATTAAACTGTCGAAGGCGAATAAGTTAACGATTCACCTTCGACAACAGGTTAATATCTTTCGATTGATGCCAATTTCATTAAAATCCATTTAGAAATTTTCCAGTAATATGTGCTACAAACTCGACTTTATAAATCCCCTGGTGCTTATTATTATTATTATTGGGTTTAGCTGGAGCCATTCCATTTTTCATATCATTTACGAATTTTTTACAACGGAGGTCATTCTATTAGGTTGTTTTATTTCCTCGAAACCATATTATTGCTAAAGGCTAGCGTACTTCGGGTCATTGCAAATTTGCCCATGAACATTTCATTAAGGAACAGGGACAAACTTCTTACATATCAATGAGTGCTGTCCGATTCAAGTTTAAGCTCAACGATAAGGGGCATCCTTTCTATAGACGAGCTCGAACGGCGCGTCGGGCGAAACTTCTTTGGTAAGTTTTGAGAAGGTTTTACATGGCAAAGTACCCCAAAAATGTGCCACTATTAGGAGGGGATAACCACAGCTGACAATTTTTATAACGTCCTCGCCAGAATTTGAATCCTTTTAGCTTCATAGGCGGACATGGTAACCTTTACGCTAGGGTGGCCTTCGGATCATTATCTTGTTGACATTTACGTGATGAAGAAATTTCAACCTCTGCACACTATTTTGGACTATCTAAATGCAATGGAATACATGCATGTATTTATTCGATGCATTCGAATCGAAAATTGACGATTTTTTGGGGAGGAATTTTTGGTTAAAATAATATTAAACCTTAAATTTTGAATTGGTCTTCTCAGTAAATTTTGTTTAACCCTTCAACCTGGAAAGATAACCAGATCTTCCGAAGAGCATAACACTGCTAAAACGCTGAAAAAGAGCTCCCCGCTTTCAAGTACTCTGGGAAGACCAAACCAGCTCTCCCGCAATGAAGACTCCAGAAAGTGTCCTGCGGAGGGACACAAAGTTGGAACAGGATCGAAGGTATCGCGTACCGCCACTGAGTCTTCATGGAGGACTGTGACTTCCAAAAGAACTACACAGCCATCACAGAAGGGGAAGATGGTCGCTGAGAAAGTTAAGGAGCCGCCCTCTTACGTCAGAGTGGCAGGGAAGCACAACAGAGATGAGATGACTTATCGGTCCCAAGTAAAGCATCTGGTTTTTGAACATGTGTGGAACATTGAAGAGGATCCACCCAGACAAATGAGGAGTTGCGAGTATAGAGGGGAGATCTTTACGCCGCACTTTGCATCAGCAGAATGTGTTGATACCGTCAAAAAGCTCGTCGGAAGTATTTCCACTCTCTGGTAGGGTCTGATCAAGTCTCCGTGTCTCAAGTCTCAATCATCACCTACTGTCCCAATAATGGGAAGACTAGGGTAAGCAAAGATCCTAATATTAAAACATGCAGGGGCTAGAGACTCAAAACAGCCCAACGATGGAACAATAACCGACTTCCTCTAGATTCAGAAGATTAGGATATGCGAGATCCTGATATTGAAACATCGGACAGTGCAGTGGCAGGAATCTCCTAACGAACAGGAAGCCGACGATACAACCATCACCTACTCTCAAGAAGCCCATTTACTTAGGACAGGAATTGATCCTAATATTGAAACATCAGGCAGTGCACTGACGCGAAACTCAATGCAGACTAAGGAACAGGGGCGGACGATAAGACCATCACCTACTCAAAAAAAAAAAAAAACCATTTGCTGGAGGACCAATGATTGAGAACATCCAGATAAACAGCTACACACGCTCTGATGGATAAAATCAGTAAAGGCAAGATTCATATTGCCCAATTCAGGAGCCATGGACTACTCGGAACGATGTTTCTGCTCTGAACCATATCATTATTCTATGCTAACACGGGTAATCGGCCGAGGATCTGCGTTATACACATTTGAGTTATATTTTCCCCAGAGTTGTCAACGTCGGAACAAACAGTGATGAGATAGGAAGACGGTGGAGCATACCTGGCACCAAATCTTGTTTGAACCTTTGAGTGTAGCGGACGTATTTTTATTTCGCTCCGCAAAAATTTTCTGTAACTCGTAATAGGTAGTTATTTTCGGAGAAATTTTTAAGTTACTCAAAGATAGTGTTACCCATTAGCCGGTTAATTATCTGTGTCTGTTTCCAGTGGAGCGGCAGATCTAGAGCCCAGGAGTAGGCGTACAAAGGACTCAAAAGACCGCAGCTGCTGGGTGGTGATATCAAGCGGTAGCATGTTGTCTGCTACAGAGCCCTCTGCTGTTGGAGCGGCTACGCCAGGCTCCGCTAGCTGACAGATGTCTGATCAGCAGAGGCTTTTGACGAACACACCCCGTTCGACTCTGAAGGACAAGGCCGAACCTATTTAATTATCGCAGGCTATCGGTCTTCTTCGGCAAATCAATACGCTTTTTATGAGGTTGGAACAATAATAAAAGGCGCATCGCTCTCAGGATTATTGAGAGGCTTGGAGCGAACTATCCTACAACTTCTTCCTTAATTCCTTCCTTAATTATGCTCGGAGATTCGCTGCACTGGCGACCTCAAACGTTACACGTCTAGATTTAGAATCGGGACCGCAGTCAGCCAAAAGGCTGTGGTCACTCGGAGTGAGTGGGGGTCAACGCTCAATTGAAATTCATCTTTGCGCTCTAAGAGAGTTTGGCGGGACCTGGCCAGGCGCAGCACTGTATTAGAAGGAAGATATTCCTTCTCGATCAATATCCTGAGTCCATACTTGGGAGACTAAGGGACTGGAATCCAAATCTTTCAACCACTGACTGAACGATTGGTAAATTGGATGAGGCTGATGGTGACCGGAGATATGCAGTATTCCGGCTATCTCGCAGACCTCAAAAGTCTTAAAGAGTTGTTTCCTACGGATTCAACAAGTTGAAACTGAAGGTCTATAGAAGTGGTGGGGTTGGGGAATCAAAGACGACTCAGCAGTTGTTGCTGAACAATTGTCTGTAGAACTATCGACCACATCTCTAAAGTCAAGCAGATTGCAGGATTGAAAATCCCCCTGCAACGATCGAAACGGTAGGAGAAGACGCCGTGACCGGACCCTACAAGCCCTGTGTGGCTGTGTTATATGGTTGGATTGTACGCCAGCGGGGAAACAAGGAATTCAAAAGGTACTTCCACAGCAGCAGCTAGTGAAACATCTATGGAAAAATCGTCCAGCAAGTGTCCAGTGTCCTGAGGAAGAGTGTTTCCAAAGATATCTCAACTGCCCCTAGATGCGTAAGGAAACTCACCATGACAAGATCGAACGAATCTTGAGGAATTCCAGGCGGACACAGAATATGTGGCTAATGCAACAGTGATGGAAATTCTGTATTCTGACTATGGTCGGGTTTCTGCAGATAAATCTCCACCATTTTAGGGCCGCTTTGGCGGCACTAAAGGTCCTTCTGATGGCAGGAGGATTTGATGTGGCTCTTGTCCAGGAACCATGTGTGTG
Source organism: Stomoxys calcitrans (assembly GCF_963082655.1). Classification (NCBI taxonomy): domain Eukaryota; kingdom Metazoa; phylum Arthropoda; class Insecta; order Diptera; family Muscidae; genus Stomoxys; species Stomoxys calcitrans. The sequence continues at coordinate 157,369,570 of NC_081553.1, read as the reverse complement.
TACGAAGCTGATTCGTGGACTAGAAATTCCTGAATTTAAACTATTGTAGGGTACTGGAAATGAATGTCACAAAGCCTGTATTATTGCAAGAGTTGTCTAAATGTTTTTCTTCTTCTGTCGCTAGTCACTGAAGATTCAGTGGTAGCCGGCCTTAAAGTTAATAAGTCACATAACTAGTTGGCTTCCCTATATATGACAACGATTCAGAGATGACGCCTTCAAGTCTTAAGTTGCTTGTTGAAGCCGGTTCTGCAGGGAAAATGAGCCTAGTTGTAGGAAGTGATGCTAATGCACATCACCTGATATGGGTAGTTCGTATATCAACGAAAGGGGTGAACTGGTTATCGAATAAATTATTAGTTGCGATAAATAAATTTCGGCACAATTCTGCACGACTATCCCTTCTAAACCAGAAAAGAAAATAGAAGCTGCGGAGGACATAACGTAATATGTATCAAGTCCTAGTGCCAAGCCAAGGGGCAAATAGCGACCACCATGGTGGATCACAAGGGTACCACACGATTTGGATGTCTACAAGGCTGAGTTAAGAAAATATACGGGTGCGCTGGGAAAGGCTCAGAACAAATCCTGCGTGGGAGGTTTCTCTTTGGTCATGTGGTGGCTACACACAGTATGCAGTGTGATTTACACATTGTCTGAGCCGTTTTTGATAAAATGTTCTGTACCACTATTCCTAAAAGAACCCATTGGAACTACAATATCCTTGATAATAGGAGTTGCATACAATTCTATACGGATGGTTCCAAATTAGACGACCAGGTAGGCCTTGGGCTGTATTCTGAAGAACCTGGACAGGTCATATCGAAATGGTTATCCGACCATTGTAGTGTGTATCAAGCGGATGTCCTTGAGATTAAATAAGTGGTGGAATGGCTTAATATATAATGTCATAACGACAACTGGCATAAATATCTTCTCTGAAAGCCATTCAATCACCGGAGAACGTATTTCTGTATCTGTGGGTATGCCTATAGCGACATGTACACTAAGCCTTCAGGATCAGGCCCGAAGGGCAACGGATGATGGCTGGTCACAAAGGGGGGTTGTGGTATTCCAAAATTATGTGACCTTGCCTAGACTTTAAGGGGTCTACCGCTTTACTGTCGCTAGCTGGAATGGACATCTCAGTCGTTGTGTCTGTCATGACAGGTCACTGTCTGATCGGAAAACATGCTGATAGACTGAAGGTTGCCAGCAACGACTTTTGTAGAGCTATGAGAAAGAAGAGACTATAGAACATCTGCTATGTGTGTGTCCCGCACTGGCAGTCAGAAGGAGTTCCACTTTAGGTTCTCCTTTTTATGAGAACTTGCCTGATTTAGAGGATCTGGATGGTTCAATTGTAGGATTTAGAAGGCATCTTCCTTCTTCTATTCCTGTGGTATCACAATAGTCGAAAACGTGTAAGTGCGTCTGATGGCTGCCACTTAAACCTAACTATACCTGGAACTACTTTATCAGCCTTTTGGCACTCCGACACCGCCTCCCACGTCGGAGCTGCAACGGCTAGTGAAAAAGGCAAAGCCGAAAGGAAATGATGCAGTATATAATAGGGTGCGATGCGTACTCTCACCACATTTCGTAGGGTAGTACCAACATTAATAAGCAGAGTCAAGCCCTATCAGAATTCTTGAATACTATCGACCTAATAACACTTAATAGTGGTAACACCGCTACCTTTGCAAATAGGATTAGGGAGGAGGTTTTAGATGTGACAATACCTTCCGAAAATCTTCTAATCATTGAGGTTCCGGGTTGGAGGGTCTCCAAGGAGCATTCCATCTCAGACAATGGCTACATAAGGTTTATAATTACACAACCAGCACCAAATTCGGTAAGCTTCCGCAATAGGTTGAAAACCCACTGGGCAAAATTCGGAAGACCACTCTGAAAAAGACTTGGGCATAGAAGACATTGACGACATTGTCAAGAGAATTACGACTGCACTAATGGGGTATTTTGAAGATAGTTGTCCCTTTCGGGGAACTATATAACAGAGCACGTCGAAAAAAAGCGGTAGTTTATTGGGATGTGTGTTAAACACGGCTCAAGAATACAATAAGATTACCAGAGCGGCAAACGTCCTGGATGATTTTATGCGAATAGTTCGATAGCTTTAATAACGCCGCCAAGATGAAGAAGTTTCTCTTAAAAACCCATGTCCAAACTGAAACGTTAGTAGACGACATGGGAGTGAGAGCAGAAACAAGGGAGGACATGATGAGGCTTTTGATGAAAAAGCATTTTCCATAGGATACGACGGGATTCACGTAGACACCGGAATCTTGGAGTAATGAAGTTGATCAAAGTTTATCACAACGGAATTTATGGTGAAGGAAGCCTTGGGGAGCTTCAAACCATTTAAGTCACCCTGACCTAATGGAATATTTCCGGCGTTACTACAAAAGGAGGCCGACTATCTGACGACCCATCTGGCCAATATTTTCACAGCGTGCCTAGGAATTGCATATACTCCGAAAGCCTGACAGGTAAAGAGTAGAACATCCAGCGAACTGCTTGGATACAAACAGCATGCCTATGTCAAGGAAATGTCGATGGAGACTGCCCTGCATAAGATTGTGCATAAAATAGAAGAGTTCTTCGATGCCAAGACGTACCCATTGGCGGATTGCATTGAAATCGAGGAGGCGTTTAATAATGTGCGGACCGACACATTCATCCAATACTTAGACCAGTACCGGGTAGACTGAGTTCTTACAGACTGGATAAACAACATGCTTAGCAACATGTGGATAAATTGCGGGTGCTATGACATAAATATAAGGGAGAAAGTGGCACAGGGCACGCCACAGGAGGGCATTTTATCGCCACTCCTATGGGTGACCACCATAAATCAATCCATTGGCAGCCGGTTGTACGTATCGGACTGATCCGATGTATTCCTTCATCGGCAAGGACTGCCGCATCAGCGTACAACACACAACCACTCTATATGACCTATCACGGATGCTGGCTGAGGAGGAATTTGAACCCGTCTGATATGCGATGTAATATTACTTCTTATGGGTAAGGATCCGAACCAGCTATGCAGAAGGGTCGAAAGGATCTTGCATATGACTGGGCTAGACTAAGGGGTCTCAATGTTAACCCAGAGAAGTTGGAAATATGCCTGTTCACGAGGAAAACGAAGCTGGGCTAATTTGACGCACCACGTTTCCTCAAAAAAACGATTTCGATATCTGACAAGGTCAAATACTTAGGAGTGATCTTGGATAGCAAACTTAATAGGAAGTGTCACATTCAGGAGGGTACTCAGAAGGCTCACAGATGTTGAGCACTATGTAGACGGGACTTAGGCTCAAAATGGGGTCTGTATCCGAGGATAGTCCACTGGCTCTACAGAAGCGTGATTAGACCAATACTTACTTACACCACAGTACTTTGGTGGACTGCTATAGAGAAAAAGTGCAACGTTAGGATAATGCAACAAGTTCAGAGCACATGTTGTTTTGGCATAGGCGGAGCGATGAGGACCACGCCCACTAGGGCACTTCAAACCATTCTAGATATCCGACATTGACATACAGATTAAATGTGAGGTTGCCACAGGGGCTATGACTTAAGGCGATGGGAAAATGGAGTGAGGATGGAAGCAGCTCATAAAATCGCCGCATAATCAAGGCGACGATAGAAAACCTGGAAGGAAGGGAAGCGGTTTCCGATGGGATACCTGAGATGAACCTTGAAGTCGAGTGCCAAGCACTGCTGCCATCGGTGCAGTCTTGGACAGGCGGAACCCTAGTATTGTCATCTAGAAGACCATGTTACACGGATGGATCAAAGCTAGTGGACAGAGTGGGCCTGACCATAATACGGTCCTGCAGGCGGAAATCCGGGCGATCACGGAATGCGTGGGGCGGTGTGGTGCTAACGCGAGGACGACGAGTGTGAACGTCTTTACCGACAGCAAAATTGCCATAAGGTCAATAACAATCAGGACGGTAAGGTCACGAACAGTCTTGCAGTGTAAAAAGGATAATAACGCCTTCTCTGAGGTTGACACAATCCGTATCGTTTGGGTGCAGGGCCATAACGGGGGGGGAATGAGAGCGCAGACGATTTTGCAGTGAAGGCCAGAGATCTGCCGTCGATAAAGGGTAGATAATAGGGTAGAAGCTAGAACAGCGAAACAGTCGGTAGGACGGCGAAAATCTTATGGGGTGATCCGGATCGTGGGAGGACGAGGCTATTACTGAAAGGAACTAAGAAGCACGTCAGTATAGCTATTGGTATCATAGCGGAACACATAGGACTACAAGCTCACTTATGTAAAATCGGTGCGGCAAGTGATAGCATGTGTAGGGCATGCGGGGAAGATGATGAGACGTTGGAGCATTTCTTTTGTCATTGCCCGGCTTTTGTGTCCAACAGATACCGGTTCTTAGGTGGAGACACAATATCAGACATGAACCAACTTAAGGGAGTGGCATTGAAAACAATTAAGGATTTTGTAAGTAGCACAGAATTACTAACTTAAAATTTTGTTGTTGAGGTTACTTTTTAGTTTTTAGAGCGCACAACAAGCTCTTAAAAAACACAAAAAGCCAACATTGTTGCAGCCTAAACAAAGAATCTTTTGCTGCAACCAAAATGTTTTTGGTTTCATCTTTTTTAATTTTGGAGTTACGGAGCCAGTTATATCATGGCGAAACTATTAAAGGTGGTCTCATTTATACAACAACCACAAATCATTTGGCCATCTTGTAGTCAAGCTGATCGGCGTTTCGCTAACACACACAAAGAAGATGTGAGAGAGAAGATAATAACAAGGAGAACACAAACAAAAGTCTGTCATATTTATACCGTCATACCAGGCCTGCTGTTAACAGCTGTTCGCGTGAGATCACCTCTTTAAATCTGCCTTGGCCATGTGCGAAGTTCTTCAAAGTTCTACCACAAACAAAGTCAATTTTACACCAAAAAGAAACAAATTTGGTTGAAAATGTTTCACAGTTTCTATAAAATTAGTACATTCGTATGTGATGTAGGTATTACTGTACTCAAAAACATTTTGTTCTTAATTAAAGATTTGAGCCAAAGATTAGCAAAATTTAATGATAGCCAATTTTCCAACTACTTTTCATACATAAAACCTACGTCGAAATCTTGTCAGACTTTTATTTTGCATACCTATTGGCCATTACAGCCTTAAAGGTCACAACGGATGAAAGATATATATGCAGACATACTAGGACGTCCAATAAAACACCTAACACAATATTTTGTTAAGATAGGACACAAATTGTGGTTTCTACAGCCTTAAAAGGCCATATCGGTTGAAAGGTTGACCGATTTTGACACACATACTTGGACGTCAAATGAAACATGCAAATTTTGTAAGATCGGGCCAAAATTGTGTCTTAAAAGTCTACATCGGATGAAGAATATATATGGGAGCTATATCTACATCTGAACCGATTTTGTTCCAAATTATCAGCGTGCGTCCTTGGACCAAAAAGTATCTTTTGGACAATTTTATGACAATGGGACAACAAATGCGACATGAACCTTGATTACCAGAATGCATGGACAGACAGACAGACATAGTAAAATCGAATCAACAAGTGATTTTAATCCGATCGGTATACTTATTAATGGATCTAGTTTTTCTGCTTCTTAGCGTTGCAAACAAATGCACAATGTTATAATGTATATTAAATATAAGAAACAATCAGCGATTAAAATTTGAAACGGATTGTCATGTTCGTTGGTAAATAGGAAATTAAATTTAAAGATGGCATATTTATTTTAAAGTTTTGGTAATTTGGCTAGTTGTCATTGGTAAAATCCTACAAAAAAGAAAAAATCTTAAATTTTTGGCCAACTTTTTTTCAGTGTGCGTATTGTGCAAATAATGCTAGAAATGAATAAAACGAATAACAAAAATTTTACTAATTGTATTGAAATATATATATATATATATATATATACCTGAGATGTGCTTAAAACAATTTTAGATTGTTTTCGTTCTGTTCCTGTAAAAACCATGAGCGAGTTTAAATTTGGCGAATACGAAATTATTGTTGAGTAATCATGTGTACAAAGTATATTACGAGATCTGTGTTCCAGCAAATGTATTCCAATTTGATCAACAGCAAGCCAAAGCATTCGCGGCCAATTTGAAGTAAACGATTGCTGAAATATAAAAAAGTTGCCGTTACTAAATCTGTGATTTTCATATGTTCAAATGTTACTGGAAACTAAAATTCATCTTTTCTTATATCAGCGTAAGTACATGGAATTTTACGCTTTTGTTTACACATAGGCGACACAAAATACAGTTTATAAAGTATTAGAGTTTTCAATATAATTCTTTTTATAGTACTGAAATAGACACACCTTCTCGTGTAAGAGTTTTCGAAGCTGTAAAAGGTCTTACATTGTATATCTTCTCACCTCTTAAGGATGTGGGTATATTCATTTTCTCATCCGGTTTGCTTTACATCGAACTATCCATTTCCAACTCTATATATTGGGTTCCCCAAAAAGTAATTGCGGATTTTTTAAAAGAAAGTAAATGCATTTTAATGCACTTTAATCAAATATACTTTTTTTACACTTTTTTTCTAAAGCAAGCTAAAAGTAACAGCTAATAACTGACAGAAGAAAGAATGCAATTACAGAGTCACAAGCTGTGAAAAAATTTGTCAACGCCGACTATATGAAAAATCCTCAATTACTTTTTGGGCAACCCAATAGTATGTATATACATTCTTGGGCAAAAGTCTATCCGACGACCATCCGTCTGTTCTGATCAACCTAGTCTTAAAATATTAAGCTATGAAGCTGAAACTTGATGCAAATCTTTGTTTTATCCATACGTAGATTGAGGATGAACTCTATCGGACTATATATTGATATAGATAAGGTTAGATCAGAGTGGCAGTCTTTGCTCAGACTATCTTAGACAATTTTAGTTCATTGTGATACCATAGTAGCGCCAGACCAAAGTCTCTAGTGGGAATCGAACCCATCACCCCCGCACTGGTAATTTAAGCACGATCCCAACTCGGCTACCGGGACGCCCATACATTGATAAAGTCCCCTTATAGATCGATCTCCCGATTTTAATAGAATGAATTTTTTAACAGAGGCTTCCGTGTGATCCTCGACACCCGTACCAAATACGGATTTGGGATTATATTTGCTACCCAACAAAAAGTCACATTACCGGGTAAGTCAGTGGGTAATCCGAAACAAAATTCAGTAACCAATTAATTACATTCAGGTAGAAAGTTACCTTGGTTAAAAAATGCTTAATGTTTGGGAAAGGGCATGTTACGATCCCTCTCCGCCATTCAATCTATCTTATATATAAAAATCAATTTGTGTTTGTTTGTTTGTATGTTTGTGTGTTCCTTATAGACTCAGAAACGCTGAAACGAATTTCTTGAAATTTTCATAGATGGTGCATTTTTTGATATCTGAAGGGGGGGGCGGACCCTCCCCCTTACTCTAATTTTCAGAAACGCCAGATCTCGGAGATGGTAGGTGCGGTTTAAGCGAAATTTTGTGTGCTCTCACATATGACCCCAAAAATAAAAATTTGGTATCCAAATTTCGGATGGGGTACCTAGGGGGCTGCCCACCCTAAAACCTACCAAACATATATTTAGACCAATCAAGACAATATTGGACTCAAATGAAAGGTATTTAGGATAAGAAAACGTATCTGATATCAAATTGTCGGACCAAGTGCTAAGGGGACCACCACAAGCCCGATAACACCCCAAAATCGGATATATTTACCGACCATGGCAATATGTATTTCAAATGAAAGGTATTTGCGAGTAGAATACGAATCTGATATCCAAATGTGGAACCACGTTTCTGGGGGTACACCCCTTTCAACTAAAAGGGTTTTTAAAGAGGAACACGAATCCGATATATATTTTCGAGGACAACTCACTGAGTGGCCGCCCCAAAACAAAACACCCCCCAAGCCGGTCATGTTTGCCGACTATGGAAATATGGGGCTCAAATTAAAGGTATGTGGGAGTAGACCACGTATCTGATATCAACATTAGGGGCCAACTGTCTAGCGGACGTCCCACCACCATAATAACCCCCAAATAGGACTATTGGCTCACCAAAACAATTTGGGTCTTAAAGAGAGTGGGACTAAATATTCATAGTTTTTAGGGTCAATATCCCAAACCGGACATATTTGCTGACTTTTGCAATAAGGAGTTTAAATGAGATTAGAAAACCAATTTGATATCCAATTTTGAGGGCAATGGCAATATGTCAATGTGGAGCTTCATGTAGGGAATTGGGGTGTAGAGCAAGAATTGATACCCTTTTTCGGGACCAATTTTCTGGGCGTCTACCCCTTTCCCAAAATACCCCACAAACAGCAATTTTTTAGTGGCCATCGCAATATGGGGCTCAAAGAAAGGTATTTGGGAGTAGAAAACGAATTTGATATCCATATGTAGGACCATGTATTTAGGTCATCACCCCTTTCCCAAAACACCCCCAAAGGGAAAATATTTTCGATATATGTGGCGAGATTAGAAAACGAATTTGATAACCTATTTTGGGGCCATGTGTTTGGGGGACGCCTCAACCTGTAAACTCCTCTTCAGCCAATGGCAATATAGGGTTTAAATAAATGGTATTTGAGAGAAGAGCAATAAAGATCATGTGGGATTCAGATAAAGGCATTTATATTGTTAAAGTGTTAGTCAGGTTTGCATGGTATTTCACTAAAAGATCTTTAATTGTCGACAATAAATATTCCAAGGAAACTTTTGATCCATATAAAGTTAAAGACGGCGCAGCGGAGCAGGCCCGGGTCAGCTAGAGTGTTATATAGAAATGTGCGAAAAATGAATTGCAATTAAAAAAATCAAAAATAAATTCTATCACAAATAATATCTATTGCAAATTGCAAAGAGGGAAAACCTCTCACATATAAATGAGTGCAGTCCGATTCGAGTTTAAGCTCAATGTTAAGGGGCCTCCTTTTTATAGCCAAGTCGGAACGGAGTGCCGTCATTCCGACACCTCTTTGGAGAGAAGTTTTACATGGCATAGTACCTCACAAATGTTGCCAGCATTAGGAGGGGAAAACCACCGCTGAAAATTTTTTCTGATGGTCTCGCCAGAATTCGAACCTAGGGGTTCAGCGTTATAGGCAGACATGCTAAGCTCTGCGCAACGGTGGCCTTCCAGTCTATTAGCTGTGCTTTTTCCCAATGCATGGGTTTTTGTGTAATGACAGACTTTTTTGATGGGACAATTACACTACTTCCGTGGTACACTTGATTTTGTGCACCTTTTGGAAGTTGTATTGATGGTTTCGAACGCTAGACAACGGCAACGGTTCTCGCTGTTGCTCCGTGTATCCAGGTTCGTATCTCGGCTGGGCTCTGTCGAATTTTTTCATTTTTAAGTTTTTGTGCCTGTTATGGCGAAGATTATTAAAGTTTACAACTTTTCTTTGTTACACTTTCGAGACAAGCTCATTGATCGGAGGTTTTATTTGCAAATGGAAAAGGAAAGCCATAGAAAAGCTATTTTCGATTTCTTTTGTAATTTTGTAATGACTTCACTTATGCAGTCATCAGTATCGGCTGTGTATCCGGTAGGATTCCACCAGATCATAGGTCCCAAGTGGAGGATCTGGTTAAAGAGCGCATTTTCGGACATGTGTGGATCTTTGTAGAGGGTCGGCGGAATATATTGATACCGTCAAACAGCTCATCAGAGGTATCGACGCAACCTAGGAGGGCGCAAAGCTCGACCTTTTGAGAAAGATGGACAATCCACAGCTCACAAGGCGACGGTCGGGATCGGGCAATAAATTTGCGACGGATCGCATGTTGGGATTCTTGGGCAAGCAAAACCAAGGTTTGGTCGTAGAGAAGTGGGAGACGGTGGAGCCTACTTAGGATCACTTTATCTGCCTTTCGACACTCCGACACCGCCACGCACGTCGGAGCTGCAACAGCTGGTGAGGATAGCAAAACAAGCTTTTTTGCGAACAGATCGATAGAGTTAAGGACGCTGCCAAGATAAAAAAGTTTCTCTCAAAAACCCATGTATGGTGAAGGATTCCTTGAGGAGCTTCAAATCATTTAAGTCGCCCAGGCTTGATGCAATATTTTCGGCGTTACTACAGAAGGAGGCGGGCTATCTAGAGCCCCACCTGGCCAATATTTTCACAGCGTGCCTACAACTTGCATACACTACGAAATCCTGGCGGCAGGTAAGGTATTTATCACCAAGCCCGGCAAGGCAAGTTATGCGACACCAAAGGCCTACAGACCAATAAGCCTTACGTCCTTTCTACTCAAAACCATGGAACGTTAGATACCATGATAAAGAGTAGGACATCCAGCAAACTCCTCAAATACAAACAGCATGTCTATGTCAAGGGAAGGTTGGTGGAGACTGCCATGCACGAGGTAGTGCATAAAATAGAAGAATCCTTCGATGCCAAAATGTACACACTGGCGGTATGCATTGACAGCGAGAGTGCGGACCGAAACACTGATCCAACCCTTAGACCAGTACTGGGTCGACCCGGTCCTTAGAGACTGGATAAACAACATGCTAAGGAACAGGTGGATAAATTGTGTGTCCCATGGCATATACAAAGGGAAAAAGTGGAACAAGGCACGCCACAGGGGGGCATTTTATCGCCACTCCTATGGGAGACCACCATAAATGACCTATTACGGATGCTAACTGAGGAGAAATATTTGAACCCGTCTGCTATACAGACGATGATATGATACTCTGCCGGGTAAAGATACAAACTAGATATGCAGAGGGGCCGGGCTAGACCCAGAGGTATCAATGTTAACCCAGAGAAGACTGAAACATACCTGTTCACGAAGAAGACGAAGGTGGGCCAATTCAACACAACACGTTTCCAAAACGAGAGGATTTCGATATCTGACAAGGTCAAATACTTAGGTGTGATCTTGGGCACGAAACTAAATTGGAAGTGTCACCTTCAGGAGTGAACTGAGAAGGCTCACAGATGTTGGAAACTATGTAGACAGGCCGTAGGCTAGAAATGGGGTCTGAATCCGAGGATACACCGCTGGCTCAGCAGGAGCGTGATTAAACCAATACTTACTAACGCCTCAGTAGCTTGGTGGAATTCTATGGAGAAAAAGTGCAACGTTAGGACCATACAACAAGTTCAGAGAACATGTTGTCTTGACATAGATGGAGCGATGAGGACTACGCCCACTAGGGCACAGGAGACTATTCAAGATATCCGAGATTAAGTGTGAGACAGCCACTGTGGCTACGACACTAAAGGCGATGGGAGAATGAATTGAGGATGGGAGCAGCTCATAAAATCGCCATATAATCGAGGCGACGATAGGAAACCTTCAAGGAAGTGGAGAGGTTTCTGATCGGATACCTGAGATGAACCTTGACGTCGAGTGCGTGGCACTGCTGCCTGCGGCATACTCTTGGACTAATGGAACCCTAGAATTGCCACCTGGAACATTATGTTAAACGAATCGATCAAAGCTAGAGGACAGTGAGGGCTTGGGGTCTACATTGAGAACCCAGGGACTGAGATCTGTTTTAGGCTGCCTTACCATAATACGGTCCTACAAGCGGAGATACGGGCGATCACGGAATGCATGAGGTGGTGTGGTGCTAACGCGAGGTCGTCGAGTGTGAACATCTTTAGGGACAGTTAAATTGCCATAAGGGTAAGATCACGAAAAGTCTTGCAGCGTAAGAAGGAGATTAACGGCTTCTCTGAGGATGGCAAAATCCACATCGTTTGGGTGCTTGGCCATAACGGAGTAAGGGGAAATGAAACGGCGGACGATTTGGTGGTGAAGGCAAGAGGACTGCCGTCAATAAACTTGGTTAACCCGAAGCCTTTCGCGTCGACGCAGTCCGAGTTAATGACGTGGGCGATAAATACGCATGCAAACCAGTGGAACAGTAAAACGGTCGGTAGGACAGCGAAAATCCTATGGGGGATCCAGATCGTGAGAAGCCGAGGCTATTACTGAAAGGAAGCAAGAAGGAGGTCAGTATAGCTATTGGTATCATAGCGGGACATATAGGACTACGAGCTCACTTATGTGAAATCGGCATGGCAAGTGATAGCTTATGTAGGGCAAGTGGGGAAGATGATGAGACGTTTGAGCATTTCCTTTGTCAATACCCGGCTTTCTCGCCTACAGATACCAGCACATAGGTGGGAACACAATACCAGACATGAACCAATTTAGGGGCGTGGCAAGGAAAACATTTAAAGATTTTGTAAGTAACATGGAATTCCTAACTTAGATTTTCTTTTCCGAGGTTAGTTTTTAGTTTTCAGAGCGCACAACAAGCCGATTACTGGCTTAGGTGTATGACTATATACAATATAGTGGCATGGGGCAGATTAGTATCTGCACCCTCTTTTCAACATAGCCTAACCTAACCGAACCTAATCGGGTTGCACTTATTGATATGAGAGAAGTATCCCATGTTTCTTAATGGAATGTTCATGGGAAATTTAGGGCATTGTTTTATCCTAGGTTATTTGATTCCTAGTATTCCAGTGGGTACTGATATGTGCTTACCTAGTCTGATGGGGGATCGTTTGTAGAAATAAAAACAAACATAGATTGAAGTTCAAAAATATAAAAAAAATTTATTTTGTTTTGAAAATGTTGAGATTTGTTAGGAAAGAGGCAAAAAAAATTTTCAAATTTAGCAACTCTTTTTTATTTATTGTAGTATACACTAGTTATTCTGAAATTTCTGTACCTATTTTGCATTAAAGCCTTTGAAACAAAAACTCGCGCTTTGATTCTCTTTTAGAAGAAAATCAAAACATGGACCAAAGTCGGCACGGACATTAAGTGGTCTAATAAATACAAGTCACTGTTCAATTTTGTACAACAAAATATTGGTATTTTTGGTAGCTATATCCAAAGATAGTCCGATCTGAGCCTAACATAAGTCATTGTGTTAAATTTCAGCGAAATCGGATTATAAATGCGCCTTTTATGGGCCAAGACTTTAAATTGAGAGATCGTTCTATATGGTAGCTATATTCAAATCTGAACCGATCTGGGTCTAACACAACTCACTGTTCCAAATTTAGGTAAAATCAGACAATAAATGCGCCTTTTATGGGCCCAAGACCTTATATCGAGAGATCGGTATATATGGCAGCTGCATCCAAATCTGGACCAATCGGGCCCAAATTGAAGCAGGATGTCGAGTGGCCTAACGCAACTCACTGTCCCAAATTTCATCAAAATCGGATAATAAATGTGGCTTTTATGGGCCTAAGACCACAAATCGGCGAATCGGTCTATATAGGGGCTATATCAAGAATTAGTCCGATATAGCCTATCTTTGAATTAACCTGCCTATGGACGAAACAAGAATCTCTCCAACGTTTCAGCTCAATATCTCGATTTTTAAAGACTGTAGCGTGATTTCAATAGTCATACGGACGGACAAGGCTAGATCGTCGTAGATTTTTACAACGATCAAGAATATATATATACCTTAAAGGTTCGGAAATGGAGATATTTCGATGTGTTGCAAACGGAATGACAAAATGAATATACCCCCATCCTTCGGTGGTGGGTATAAAAAAGGAAAAAATTAAAAATACAGTACACTCGAATAATCTTTATCAGATTAACCGATTATTTGTGATTGCACAGTTGAAAATGGTTACAGCCGTATTCACGAAAATTTACAAATGAACCGTTAAGTGGCCGATAGCTATAGAACAATTATTGTAAACTTTAGCATTTCGTATTTACAGACTTACAACATCAGGGGTTCAGGGTCATACTAACCTCTGCACTACGGTGGTCTCCAATGTGACAATCAGTTCCAGATATTATCAATATATTTTCTTTGATAATTATTTTTAAAAAAAAGGTGCTATTCCCTGAGAACTGCATTTGTTTTTGTCACCATTAACTAACATACTCGTATTATAGGAATGCCATTTTAAAGATAGAAATTAAACAGGTAGAGTGATGGATATCATCTATGTTCTTGTTAGCTTTGCATCACGAAGAAGTGTCATTGTTGCTTGAAACTTCAGACCTCATCCTTGGTACATTCGTACCAATTTTGAATTTTAATCCAATTTTTGCATATTATTTATTAATTTTAAGGGCTAATGTGTGTCGTTATGAGTGATATTTTGAAGTATTTTAAATTGTGTATTGCTGACCTTTTTGATTATAATGACCTCAAGCCGAACTATCCACGAAATTATACTGAAGTATTTTGAAGGTAAAAAGGCTCTTTTTGGAGCCAAAACAATGGGGAATACATCAAAAAAGAACTGAGATCAGTTCAGTGCGCGCGTGTATAATATACATGTACATTGACCACGAAAATTCCTTTAAAAAGCACCGGGGATACTTTTCTCATGCCTATGAGTGCAATATGATTTAAATTCTTAGCTCATTGATACAGGACCTCCTTGTTGTTGCCGAGTCTGACCTTGGACTATACCTTAAGATAGCTCGCTACCATATAGACCGATCCCCTAATTTTACCTCTTGTTTTTAAATTAGGAGTAATGAGATACATGGCCCCTTTTAAACCTTTTTCAAATATGGTTCCCATAGGTCCATACTTCGACTTAGAGACTTAGATCGAACTCTAGATTTTACTTTTTGGGGACGCATTAAACGTCTGATTTCTATATAATAACGAGTTATATCAACCCCTTCAACGCATGTTCCAAGTATTTTTTACAATTCGAAAAAGCCGCCACATTGGACAATTTCTTATTTAGCTTTTTGTACTCACAAAAATCTCATTTGTTCGATTTCGATGAATATGCTGAGTATGGCTCACAGAGGACCAAAGCAACTCTTAATTTGGAGTCAGTATAAGGTTCGCCGAAAGTTCATAATCGCGCTTATACAAAAGTTTGTGATTGGCTTATTCCGTTACTGCAAGTAACATCTTCATCTCTGGAGTTAAATAATCTATCCTCTGATGGAATACCTAGGTTATTATCTTAAAAGATATTTAGGAAATACTTGAGCAATGCGAGATGGATTTTCGCTAACACAAATAGGGACACCGTAGATCAGAGGTTAGTATATTCGCCTTTGACGCTGAACGCTAAAGTGATGTCGCTCTACACCAAGCCAATCGAAACTTGTATTGGACAGCACTCATTGATATGAGAGTATTCCCACTGTTCCTTAATGGAATTTTCATGGGCATATTTGCAATTTTACGATTGGTTACGCCGATGTCAATCATAGAAATAAAACTCTGCTTTCTTGAGTTTTCGTATACATATAATAAAATAAGGTTATTGTCGAAAAAGTAGCAAATGACTCGTGGGGTATTGTGGTATTTTCGATGTTTAAAAAGTATCAAAAATGTTCCAAATGATAGCACCTGGTTTAAAGTGAGGCGGCAGTGTACAACGTAGATTTGGCACGGTGAAAAAAATTGAATATTTTTGCTCTCTCTGTAGACTACACCAGTTTGCCCCTGCTCTTAATGTTCATCGGCAAATTTGCATTGTACCATTACTTTGGCATAAATGGCTTTTGAGTGAAAAATTTTGTTTCTTATGCAGTTCTTTGGTTGGAAATTATTACAAAACGCTAAGTGCTAAATTTCAGTCATATCGAATAAGAAATGGGTAATCCAAGGACCCTGGAAGTCAAATTCGGCGATCAGTTTATATGGAATCTACATCTAAACACAAACCGATTTGAACCATTTATGATCGCAGCCAATCTACAAACATCAATAATAAATATTTGTACATCTAGCTAGCTCTACCGATCCAAAGTGTGCGTGATTTCGACAAGCGGATGGATATGGCTAGATCACTTTAAAATGCCATGACGATTAAGAATATACATATATACATTAGGGTGGTGACTTTTTACAACCTCATATCCTGTATCATATGTTGATGAGTTTTTAAGATTAGATAAAATCTTGCATATGGTGATTCGAAAAAAACTTTGCGCACAAAATGATTTAATAACTTTCATAAGTGGTTTGTGCGTGACTTTTTTATATTTTATAAGTATTATTTTATAAATATAAATAAGTACTATTTTAGTGTTTACTAGAAACGTTCATTTATTCATTCAACTGGAAATTATTTAAAAAAAAATAATCACCCTAATAAACAAGATTCTAAAATGACTTCTCGGGTAGAAATGTAGTGTAGGCAAAGAATCAAGTCGTATTTAATAAGGTGGCCGCATGGAACTTGATATGTCAATTCATTTTTGAATTCGCTTTATAAAAATATAAACTTCAAAATAAATATTTTATAAATTGATTTCTGTGTTTGCTGCTGTTATGGTTCTTAAACTTAGGTTATATAATGGTACGCGTCTAACAACCTCAAACGCTATCAGCTTCACTCATGGTACTTACATTCATTGTGTCGACTCCGAAAAAGATTCAATAAGTGCTGAAGAACACAGACAAAATTTACGGCAATACAATGCCAGACATTAGAATGAAGAAGATAAGGAGCCGAAATTCATGACAATAATAGGGGCCAGGCAGGCTGTAGAAGTTCCCTCCAGTCTAACATTTCAAGCCCCTTTTGAAGTGAAGAATGGCGAAAGGACTTATTTAGACTAGAAAAAAGGTCTTCGTTTAGCCATAACTCCGTTCCTACCCCATAATTGCAGGTAGTGCCATATTAGGTATTCAACCGTCTATAACGCATAAGTCCGCCGTGTGCAGCCCAGCATGACGTCAAAGTCCTGCAATTGCAATTTCTTTTCAGGACCTCTTTCAGTATTGAGAGCGGTAGCTTCACCCTAGGAGAGGTCCACTGAACACACCAAGTTACCTCATGTTGATGAATAGCACCAACTTTATCTTTCGGGGGTTAACGTCAACCCCATTGGCTAATCATGGCAGCATACCATATGGACTCTGAACGTAGTCAACAAACGTTAACCCCTTTTCAAATGACCTGACAATCCCACAAATATCCAAGAGCCCCAAAAAGGGACACAAAAACCGTCATTGTGGTGATTGAGCTCTAGTCGCACAAAAATCGTATTTAAATACTTCGCTATTGGAACGCTAATTATCCTGCCCATCAATATCGTATGAACTCAATTCAGGAGGAAACCTCGTGTCCACCACACCAAAGAGTGATGCATTTGACACATGTGATGTGTGTATAAAGTTGGAATCAGTCCCAGCCCAATTGAAATTGAACCAGAACTTCCCTGGTCTACAGTGGAAGGTTAAAGGCATTCACTTGGTAGCTATTTTACCGCTACAATAACCTAGTGAAAACTATTTAAACCTGTCATCTTTGTGGTTTTGTGGGTAAAGCCTCTGGAACCGTTAGGGATTCTGAAAATTTTTAAATTTGTTTTTCTTGCTTGACACTCCAAACCAAGTATTTAATAAGGTGGCCGCATCGGCAAATTGTTACAACAAAGCATCTATTTTGTGAATTTGTTTGATTCGCCCTGACATTTAAAAATTTCGTCAAATTTGTTTCGACCAATAAGAGCAAGAAGAAAGAAGTTTATTAATTTTTGAATGTCAAGAAAACACATATTTAAAAATATTCAAAATACCAATTAGCTCCAGAGGTTTTAACCACAAAAGTCGCTGGAACATTGACGTCCGATCTGTTTGGTGTTCATTGCTGCCACGAGAAGCTTAGGCTGCGAGCTACCGGGCGCGTCCACAGGTTGCGGATAGTGGAATGCTTCAAACGAAGTAGCTGCAACGTCAGTCGCGGACAATTAGCGGTATCGAGGGGAGAGCCTCAGTGAGAGGCCGGGCGGCACCGACTCTTGCACAAATACTGAGTGCCTACGATGCTCGATATGACAAAGCAGGTTATTGGCGACTTCAAATAACCAATGGCCAACCTGTTCCCGCGTCGATCAGTACTTTGGCCCGGAACGAGCTTGCTCACCTACAGGAGCCTGACGAGGATCGCTACCATCACATGATAATGTGGCTACAACGACAACAACCCACAAAACCACCTAGATGACAGGTTTAAATAGTTTTCATACGGTCATTGTAGCCGTTCATATCTACCAAGTGAATGTTAACTAATGGCTCAAATAGGAGGATTGTGATTAGAGCTCAATCACCACAAGGAAGGGTTGTGTACCCCTTTTTGGCTTTTTTCAGATAATTTGAAAAGGACAGTTAAAGTTTGGAGGATGACGTTGTCATCATGGTGTGGGGCCGTTCAGAGTGCATATAGTATGCTGCCAAAATACTAGGGAACTTGGTAAGTTCGGGGGACCTCTCCTAGATGTGATGGAGCTGCCGCTCTCACTATTGAATATCCTGAAAAGCCTGAAAATTGCAATGTCAGGACTTTGACCTTGCGCTTTTCACATGGTGGACTTAAGCTTGATTTGTGGGAATGAGGAGGAGTCGTAGACGGTTGAGCACCTATTGTGAGGCTGCCTTGAAATTGCAAGAGTAGGTGCAGGATTATGACTGCACAGATTTTATTTTCATGTCTAAATTATCTTCATGCAAAAGTCCTTTCGCAATTCTTGACTACTATAGCTTTCAATTGCATATTGGAGGGAGCTTCTCCAGACTTTCTGACGGTTTTGTCGTGCGTGTTGGCTCCTTATCTTCTTCATTTTAATATCTGGCATTGTATTGACGTACATTTTATCAGTGTTCTTCTACCTTTTTGAATCTTTCGGGGGCGACACAATAGAACTAATTTCCCTGAGTGAAACGTATAGGAATGAGGTTGCGTACCCTAAATTTAAAAAACATAACGGTACGTACGGTTAATTCAAAAAATAGTTGACATATCAAATTCTCTCAGCTGGGTTGATGCGGCCACCTGATAAATACGCCTTTCTCCAATCCAAGGCGTATTTATAAGTTGGCCGCCTCAACCCAACTGATAAAACTTGATAAGTCGATGAATTTTTGAATTCGCTTTACCAAAATATAGACTTCAAAATAAATATTTTTTAAATTGATTTTTGTGCTTTCTTCTGTTATTGTTCTGAAACTTAGGCAAGCATCTAACAACCTCAATCGCTGTTAGCTTCGCTCAGGGAACTTATTTCCATTGTGTCGCCCCCAAAAAGATTTCAAAACCGTAAAAGAACATAGATAAAATTTACAAAGATCGAAATAAATGGTA
Organism: Stomoxys calcitrans; assembly: GCF_963082655.1. Classification (NCBI taxonomy): domain Eukaryota; kingdom Metazoa; phylum Arthropoda; class Insecta; order Diptera; family Muscidae; genus Stomoxys; species Stomoxys calcitrans. The sequence goes on along the minus strand of NC_081553.1, from coordinate 157,350,408 downwards.
GTCTGATGGTGCAGGTGCAAGGTCAGGGCTATATGGTGGATGCATCAAAAGTTCCCAGCCAAACTCACTCAGTTTTTGGCGAGTGACCAAAGATGTGTGCGGTCTAGCGTTGTCCTGGTGGAATATGACACCTTTACGATTGACCAATTCTGGTCGCTTCTCCTTGATGGCTGTATTCAATTTGTCCAATTGTTGACAGTAAACATCCGAATTAATCGTTTGGTTCCTTGGAAGCAGCTCAAAATATACCACACCCTTCCAATCCCACCAAACAGACAGCATAACCTTCTTTTGGTGGATATCAGCCTTTGAAGTGGTTTGAGCTGGTTCACCATGCTTGGACCATGATCGTTTTCGACTAAAGTTGTTGTAAATAATCCATTTTTAATCTCCAGTTATGATTCGTTCTAAAAACGGATCGAATTCATTGCGTTTAAGGTGCATATCACAAGCGTTGATTCGGTTTGTTAAATGAATTTCTTTCAATACATGTGGTACCCATATTAAAATTGACGCCAAACAAACAAATGTAAACAAAATTTCGCGCACTTTTTTTCTAAAGCAAGTTAAAAGTAACAGCTGATAACTGACAGAAGAAAAAATGCAATTATAGAGTCACAAGCCGTTGAAAAAATTTGTCAACGCCGACTATATTACTACTATATTACCGACAATTACTTTTTGGACAACCCAATATATGGGAGCTAATACTAAACCGATTTCCATGAAATTAACCAGAAATGTCGAGAGTCATTAGAAAATCCTTCCTACAGCCCTTGAATCGAGAGAATCGGGTAACAAATGACCATTTTATTTCATTATTACTGCAAATCGGACGAACATATATATGGGAGCTATATCCAAATCTGAACCGATTTCTACCAATTTCAATAGGGCCAAAGACACGCCCATACCAAATTTGAAGACGATCGAATGGAAATTGCGACTTGTAGTTTGTACACAAATTAACATGGACAGACGGACAGACAGACAGACATACGGACAGACAGACATACGGACAGATAGACAGACGGACATAGCTAAATCGAATCAGAAAGTGATTCTGAATGGATCGGTATACTTATCAATGGGCCTACCTCTCTTCCTTTTGGGTGTTACAAACTAATTCATTAAGTTATAATACCCTTTACCACAGTAGTGGTGTAGGGTATAAAAAGGTGCTTGTTAGCCATAATCCTAGCAATTTCGGGGCAGTACCACAATAGGTGCTAAACCGCCTATAACTCCTCCTCATCCCCACAAATCAAACGTAAGTCAGTAATTTGTTCAGCGCGACGTCAAAGTTCTGACATTGCAATGAGAACGATAGCTGCACACCATCTAGGAGAGATCCCCTGTAAATACACTCAGTTATCTCATATTGGTGAATAGAACAAACTTTATATTTCGGGGGATACATCAAGCCCATTGGCCAGTATTGGCGCACGAGCACACACCATAATGACAACTTCATCCTCGTAGCCAAGAATCTTTAACTGTCCTCTTCAATAAACCTGATTGGTCTCCAGTCACAATCTTCCTATTTGAGCCTTTTGGTCACCTTCACTTGGTAGCTATCTACCTCTACAATAAACTGGTGGAAACAATTTAAGTGGAATTTTGTACTTTTTCAAATTTGTTTTTACTTACTGATTTACTTTTGCTCTGATTGGTCGAAGCAAATTTACCCAAAATTTTAAATGTCACGGCGAAACGAATTTTGACATATCAAATTCTCAAAAAAGATGCTTTGTTGTAGCAATTTGCCGATGCGGCCATCTTATAAATGCACCTTGCAAAGAATAATTGTGGAATACTTATTAGGGTTATGACTATTACTCAACATAGTTTCCCTGTATTATATTATGATAAGATTTTATTTAAGGTTAGAGAAAATCTGAAATATAAGGCGATTCGAAAAAAACCTCACGCACAAAACGATTAAAAAATCAGAAAAATTTAATTTCAAAGCGATTTGTGCGCAACTTTTTCAATATTTAAATGGAATAAATTTTATTACAGTCATTAAAAGGTCATTTAAACCCCAAAAAGTCATCAACTTAATATAGATACATATATATCACTACTAGCTGAGTCCGGCCCGCTTTGCTGCGCCCGATTATGTTATGTTGGAGAGGAGTACTCTAAATTTGATCATTTCTGCGTAATTGTAGTTGAAAATGTCTTCCAATTTTCCTATGGATTTTTCTACACTCAAGTACCTCTTATTTAAACCCCACATTGCAATGGTCAGTTCTTGGGGTGTGGTGGACCCCCAGACACTTGGCCCCAAAAGTGAAAGTCAATTTCGTGCTCTATTCCCTCAGACCTTGAAGATTTAAGATCCATATTGCCATGGTCGATAAATATGACCGATTTGAGGGGTTTTGTAGTGGTGGGGTGACCCACGAAACGCTTAGTTCCTCAATTGGATATCAGATTCGGTTTCTACTTTCAAATACCTTTTATTTGAGTCCCATATTGTAGTGGTTGGTCTATAAATCCGTTTGCCGGGTTTTGGTGGTGGGCGGCTCTCCTAGGCATCCAACCCCAGAATTTTATATCAAATTTTTTTATTTTAGAACCTTCATATATTCCTGTATTTTATTTTTCTTTATTCAAAGGACCGATAGGTTGTCATAACAAAGATACATGCTGGTGATTAATTTGTACCACTCTGGCCTCTCTCTGTTCATGTTGGAATGTTTTCAATTGGATCAACTAAATCCAATTGGATCAAGCAATTTCAGTTGAAGACTGCCAGATGACGCTAATTTAAATGTTAGTGCACTAAGTGCATACCATATGACTACCTATTAAATAGTCATCATTTAGTCTCTTTTTATACCCACCACCAAAGGATGGGGGTATATTCATTTTGTCATTCCGTTTGCAACATATCGAAATATCCATTTCCGACCCTATAAAGTATATATATTCTTGATCAGCGTAAAAATCTAAGACGATATAGACATGCCCGTACGTCCGTCTGTCTGTTAAAATCACGCTACAATCTTTAAAAATAGAGATATTGAGCTGAAACTTTGCACAGATTCTTTTTTTTTTTTTTTGTCCTTAAGCAGGTTAAGTTGTTAAAATCACGCTACAATCTTAAAAAATAGAGATATTGAGTTGAAAATTTGCACAGATTCTTTTTTTTTTGTCCATAAGCAGGTTAAGTTCGAAGATGGGCTATATCGGACTATATCTTGATATAGCCCCCATATAGACTGATCTGCGATTTAGGGTCTTAGGCCCATAAAAGCCACATTTATATTCCGATTTTGCTGAAATTCGAGTCAGGGAGTTTTGTTAGGCCCTTCAAAATCCTTCGCCAATTTGGCTCAGATCGGTCCAGATTTGGCTATAGCTCCCATATAGACCGATCCTCCGATTTAGGACCTTAGGCCCATAAAAGCCACATTTAATATCCGATTTAGCTGAAATTTGGGACAGTGAGTTGTATTGGGCCCTTCGACTTTCTTTCGTTAATTTGGCCTTGATCGGTTCAGATTTGGATATAGCTGCCATATAGACCGATTTCTCGACTTAAGGTTTTGGGCCCATAAAAGGCGCATTTATTGTCCGATGTCGCCGAAATTTGACACAATGAGTTAAATTAAGCCCCTTGACATTCTTCTGCAATATCGCACAGATCGGTCCAGATTTGGAAGCTGCCATATAGACCGGTATCTCGGTTTTAGGTTTTGGGTCTATAAAAGGCGCATTTATTGTCCAGTGAGTTAAGTTTGATACAGTGAGTTAAGTTAGGCTCTTCGACGTCCTTCTTCAATTTGGCCCAGATCGGTCCAGATTTGAATAAAGCTGCCATATAGATTGATTTCTGGTTTTAAGGTTTTGGGCCCATAAACGGCGCATTTATTGTCCGATTTCGCCGAAATTTGGAACAGTGCTTTGCGTTAGGCTCTTCGATATTTTTCTCCAACTTGGCCCAAATCGGTTGAGATTTGGATATAGCTGCCGTGTAGACCGATATTTCGATTTAAAGTCTTGGCAAGCTATGATTGAGTAGTATTCCCATTTGGGGAGCTTATCGGAGATAGGGCGACTATTAATTACTTGGACCTCGTTTTTTATGTCATATTCGTAGTCTACTCCCGCATACCTTTCATTTGAGTCCTATATTGATATATACGTCCAATATGTCTATTTGGATCAGTTTTCGGGCTTGGGCTACCCCTTGGATACTTGAACCCAAGATTTTTATACCACATTCGTTTTCTACTCTCCAATATCTTTTATTTGATACCCATACTGTCCCTATCGGTAAACTTTTGATTTTGGGTGGCGTTTTTGTTTTAACGGGGGAGGATTTGCCCCCTTCGAACATCAACAAATTACAAAGCCCATATTCGTAATCTACTCTCGAATACCTTTCATTCGAGCCCCATTTTGTCATTATCGTCCAATAAACCTATTTTGGGGGGTTTTTGGGGTCGTGGCGGCCCCCCAATTACTTGGACCCATTTTTTAATATGGAATTTGTACTCTACTCTGGAATACCTTTCATTTAAGTCCCATATTGTCCCTATCGGTCCACTTTTATTTTTGGCTTGTACTTTTGGGGTAAGGGGGAGGGTCCGCCCCCAATGCGATATCAAAAAATTATATATCCTATTGTCCCCACAATCTGTAAAAAATTTCAAAGAAATCGGTTCAGCCGTTTTTGAGTCTATACGGAACAAACAAATTTACAAACCCACAAACAAACAAACAAACATACATACAAACAAACACAAATTCATTTTTATGTATGTATATAGATTTCGAGGTGTTAAAACGAAATGCTGTTATAAAACACTGTCTGCAAAATAAAGGCTTCCAAGAAAGAAGAATTTTATCATTAATTTGGACAAGCGATTTTATTAAAAAAACGTATCTATTGGGTTGCCCAAAAAGTAATTGCGGATTTTTTAAAAGAAAGTAAATGCATTTTTAATAAAACTTAGAATGAACTTTAATCAAATATATAATTGACATTTTGTTCGATAACCTTTAGCCATCTTCCTGGCAAATTTAGTATTCCACGTTCATAGAACTTCTGGCCTTTATCTGCAAAAAACTGAACCAAGTGCGATTTTATAGCCTCATCATTGCCGAAAGTTTTACCATTCAAGGAGTTCTGCAAAGATCGAAATAAATGGTAGTCTGATGGTGCAAGGTCAGGGCTATATGGTGGATGCATCAAAAGTTCCCAGCCAAGCTCACTCAGTTTTTGGCGAGTGACCAAAGATGTGTGCGGTCTAGCGTTGTCCTGGTGGAATATGACACCTTTACGATTGACCAATTCTGGTCGCTTCTCCTTGATGGCTGTATTCAATTTGTCCAATTGTTGACAGTAAACATCCGAATTAATCGTTTGGGTTCTTGGAAGCAGCTCAAAATATACCACACCCTTCCAATCCCACCAAACAGACAGCATAACCTTCTTTTGGCGGATATCAGCCTTTGAAGTGGTTTGAGCTGGTTCACCATGCTTGGACCATGATCGTTTTCGACTAAAGTTGTTGTAAATAATCCATTTTTCATCTCCAGTTATGATTCGTTTTAAAAACGGATCGAATTCATTGCGTTAGTTAATTAATAACAACTTCACTAGTTGGTTGTCAGAACGGGAGTCATTTTCTTTATTCAAATTTTTTCACAAGTACCAATAACTTAACAATAGAAATTACAGAATAGCTTAGCTTAACAAAAATGACTGTGAGAAAACTATTGCTAAAGATGCAGTTGAATGACTGTGTCAGCTTGTATGTATGTATGTAAAATGACTGTGAGAAAACTGTTGCAAAAAGATGCACCTGGATGACTGTGTGAGCTTTTACGTATGTATGTATGTTTGTGTGTTCTTAAATGTAGCAACCAGGTGTTGAAATGGAATGAAATGAAATGAAGTGACCTACATGTTCTTATATGAAATTTATTTGGAAATATTATAACGTAGGTGGATTAGGAAATGTTATTAAGGTTGGGATTGTGCTATCGTAACTCCTCCCTCCCTAAAATGAAGTGAGGGCCATAAGGGCTTGGGGCAATTTGTGGCCGGAACTTCATTAATTCGTTGCTCTAATGAATAAATAATTGAAGTTGATTTCTTCAAGATAATGATGATAACTAGTATGATAGTTAGAACAGTTAGTGAGCTGAATGCTGTATATGTCAATTTAAAATTTTTTGTAGAGCTTTTTTCCAAATTTTGTATTAATTCTGTGTTTTGAAATCTATATTCGTTTAATTTGGGAATTGTTATTTCTTCTTGTTTCGAAAGAATAACAATGTTGTTATTAAAGCTGGGTGGCATTTCAAATAGCTTGCCGTTGTCCCAGAAAATGTCGTTCTCATTGTTATACCATATATCATTGATGGCAATTTTACAATTTGTAAAATAGATTAATGATGAAGAATTTATTGTGTAGGTTTGAGTGAGGTTATTGCAATGTGTATATATTTGTTGTGTTGGGGGGTTTACAAGTATCAAATAATCATTCTCTGGACGTATAATGTCTATTTTTTGTCCTATATCTTTTAAATGGCATGATGCTGTTTGGTTTTTATACATGATATCCTTTATACAATTCGTATTTATATGTGATTTTAATGCGTTATTTTCATTACAGTAAAATTCCTTTTCTATTTCTTTACATCTAATTTTAATCATAACAAGTTCATTTTTATTTGCTAGTACATATTTTTCGCTTATGATTTCTAAAGTCTTATTAAATGGTATTGGTATAACATGGAAAAAATCAAAGACACTGTTGCACAAAATAGGGATTTTTATATTAAATATTATGTTCGTGTTGTTATAATACGCATTCAGTTCTAATAGTTCGTATAAGTGTTCTGAGGATTGTATATGTGTTGCATTGTATAAGGTCTTATAAATTGCAGTTAGCTCTAATGGGTCTAGAATCAATTTAGGAATAATATTTAACTTAGATAGTACTAGTGCTTCAGCCACATTGTTAAGGTGTTGAGTTAGTATGTCAATATTGTAGTTTAGTTGGTTTAGTTGTTGAATTTGCATTAGAGTATTTATTGTTGGGTTGAGGGAGTTTTGGGTCTGATCTTGAATATTTCTTATTGACTTTGTTATAGCTATTTGTTCATTGTTGATGTAATTAGTAATATTTTCGAATCTGGTTATCATGTTGGTGTTTAAAATTAGTTGTTGGGTAAGTGTGTTATTAATACGGTTATTACTTGTTAGTAAGTTGTCTATATCCTTGTTCAATCTCTCGGCATCTTCATTATCCATATTTCCCGTTATTACTTTAATAGCAGATCCCAAAACATTTACAAGTCCTCTTTTTTGCCTATATTTCGGTGTTAATATATGTAGTTTCGTTGATAATTCTTTTAATTTCAATTTAGTAGTTTTTAGTGCAGTTTCCGAAAATTTGGTTGTGTTAAAGTGATCTATTGTCTTCTCTAATTGTATTAAGTTATTAGCGTAGGCTTCCAGGTTTACTATATGTATTAAATGATTGTAGTCTGTTATAATTTTGCCTCTTCCCAGTTTCAGAGGAATGATGCCTTGTCCTTCTCCCACATTGACTATTCTTATATGAGCTTGCGTCCAAGCTAATCTAAAAAGAAAATTAGGTATAGTTTTTACGTTTCCTTTTTATTTTGGATTTATGTAACTTTTGATTATTGGAAGTAAGTAGGGTTACTTTTCCGTCCTGTTTTACTAAGCGTTTCGAGAACCTCGGGGTTATTTTATTGCGTCTACATTCTTTTCTGTAAATATTTTCGTCTTGAATAAAATTGTCAGGTGTGTCTCTATTGACGTTTAATTTGTCGATTCTTTTCTCTGTATCCTTTGACAACTTTTCTTTTACCATTGTGTATAGATGATTCTGAAAATCTTGTAACCTTCGTAGGTAATCGTGTTCGGTGTTATAAGTTAAATTCTTTTCGAAACTTTGAGTCCTACCATAAAATAGTTCAAAAGGGGTCAATTTAGTCGATGAGTGAATGGAGTTGTTATATGTCATTATGACTTCTGCTAGAATTTCGTCGTGGTCCAATGGGAGTTCGGAATTTTTATATTTCTGTAAGATGATCCTGTATGTTTCCGTTATTGTCGAATGCAGTCTTTCTACCGGGGAATTACCAGTGCTTTGTTGAAACGATGTATAATGAATTTCTATGTTGTTCATTTTGCAAAAATCTTTTATAATAGAGGCGCTGAATTCTGTGCCTTGATCGCAGATGATTTTTCGGGGTATGCCGTGCAGGCTAGTAAAGTGTTTTATACTCTTTAAAATGGATAGACTATTTCTTGAATCTAAGGAGTATGCTGCTGCGTATTTCGAAAACTTATCTATGAACGTCAAGATATTTCGCTTATTTATGCAGTAGACATCTATGTGGATTATATCCAAAGGGCTACTCGGAGTTTCGGGTTTTTCAAATTTCGGCTTCGGTGGTCTTCTATCATATTTAAGTGTTTGACAAGTCTCACAAAGGTTTATGTAACTTGCAATTTTGTTTTTCATATATGGGAAAAAGTATTCCCGTTTAAGGTGTTCGTATGATTCTTGTATGCCCCTATGGTTGTGATTGACGTGGTACTCACTAATAAGTCTATCCTGTTCGGCGATATCTTTAATATCGGTTAGCATGACTTTACATCTCACTAGTTTGAAAAGTTTGTTATTGGAGAAAAATTTTGAATATGTGCTTTGAAGTATCCTAAAATTCTCGTCGTCAGACATTATAGCACATAGCTTCTTCGAAGGTATGTGTTGTCTGAAGATCTCTGTCATGGTAGTCTCGTTATATTCCGGTCTACTAATTGTCTTCCTCATCTTATTCTTGAATATAGTCTCCAGCACCATGGCAGGTGCCCTGTCACGTATTTGGAGTATAATTTGGATGTTGAACTCGTTAATGGGTCGCTCCGATATGGGGATCCCATCGTCAAAATTCTCGTCCGCAGAATGAATCGTCGATCCATCCGTAACATTTTCAAGTAAATTGATGCCAATTTCGCTGGTCTTCGAAATCTCACAATTGTCTATCTTGATGCGGCTCAACGCATCAGCGTTTGTATTAAGTTTCCCTTTCTTATATGCTATCTCATAATCAAATTCCTCTAGTTTCAACCTCCACCTAACTAGTTTCGAATTCGGCTCTTTCAGACTCATAATCCAGGTCAGTGGCCTGTGGTCTGTTATAATCTTGAATTTTCGGCCGAATAGGTAGGGCCGAAAATACTTCGTCGCCCAGACAATGGCCAACAGTTCCTTTTCTATAGTGGAATAGTTAAGTTCAGTGTCGGTCAATGTCCTGCTAGCATAGCATATCGGTTTGTCCGCCCCAATTGTTCCTTGGGAAAGAATCGCTCCAAGAGCAAAGTCGCTAGCATCCGTAGTGAGATTGAAAGGTTTTGAAAAATCTGGGTATTGAAGAATCGGGTCATTAGTTAAAAGGTCCTTGCAGGTCTCAAATGCCTTTACATACCGTTCGTCGAAACGTATTCTCCGACCTTTCTTCAGACATTCAGTAAAAGGTTTCGTAATATTCGAAAAATTCTGAATAAATTTCCGGTAGTATCCCAATAACCCTAAAAAGGACTTGATCTCCCTTTGTGTTTTGGGGATAGGAAATTTCCGTATAGCCTTAATTTTTTCGGGATTTGGCTTAATACCCTCTGTGGAAACAATATGTCCCAAAAATGCACACTCTTTGCATAGGAACTCGGATTTATCTAACTGAATTTTCAAGTTTGACTCTCTGAGTCGCTCGAAAACTTTCTTCAAATTCTCCGTGTGTTCTTGCAATGAGGTAGAGTAAACAATTATGTCGTCCAAGTAGACTAAGCAAACTGTTCCAATTAGGTCCTTCAAGACATTATCCATGACCCGTTGGAATGTTGATGGGGCATTCTTCAAGCCAAAGGGCATTCGTACGAATTCAAAATGACCTCCATCAACAGAAAATGCCGTTTTACAAACATCTCTTGGGTCCATTTCAATCTGGTGGAAGCCGCTTGCCAGGTCAAGTGTCGAAAAATACATGCTTCTTCCCAATTTATCCAATATATCCGTAATATTGGGTATTGGATATTTGTCGCATATAGTTTTTTCGTTTAACTTCCTATAATCGATCACAAGTCTCCATTTCTGGATGCCACTGGCGTCCTTCTTTTTAGGGACTATCCACACGGGAGCACTCCAGGGGGAGAAACTCGGTTTAATAATACCCTGTCGTAGCATCTTATCGATTTGACATCTTACTTCTTCCTTATGTATATAAGGATATCTATAAGATTTAGTGAATATTGGTATGTCATCCGACGTCTTTACTCGGTGTTTGATTTGGTTAGAGAAGGTAAGGGTTTCGCCTTCCTTGAAGAATATATCTTCGAAATTTTTGCCGAGGTTTATTAAAGCCTTCCTTTCCTCAACATTTAGATGGTTCATCCGAATGGATTTCCATACGTTATTAGTGAGGTTCGGGGTTCCCGCATCTATATTGAAGTTGTTAACTTCAATGAAATCCGCCTTCGCATATGGGATTGTCTTTATCGGTTGTTCAATGCATAGAATTTTTTCCTTGTCCGAGTTGTTCACAATTTCGACGAAACTGTGCCATTCTCTCGAGAAGTAAATACCTTCAGAAATAAATAAGTCGGGTTCCAAAAACGTTTTTCTCATAAAAAAGTCGCCGTTTTTGGTATCTACTGGGCATTTAATGACAAGTTTCGAACATGGCGGAATATGGAATTTCCCTGATGAAAAGTTTGGTCTAAATTTAAATGGGATTTCGATAGAGTTGGTGATCAGGGATTTCCTACCAAAATCTACTTTAGCTTTCAACCTATTTAAAATATCTACTCCAATTAATCCATCGAAATAATTGTGAAATTTGAACACGTAAAATTCTATTTCACCTTCGGTTCTGAATTCTAAAAACATTGGTAATTTAATTTTCCTATCCAAGGTGTGACTGACGAGGGACGTTGTCATAATAATAGGAGCACAAGTCTCACATTCGTTTGGATTAACAATTTCTGGGTTTATGAATGATGCCGAAGCACCTGTATCGATTAAAAATTTTAATGGTCTATCGAAAGGAGAGGATATCTCAATGAAGGGTAAGGTCTGTCCGTGTACATTTACGTCTAAGTATCCAGTTGGTCCTGCGAGGCTCTCGACTGAAAATTTTCCGAGTCGTCAATCTCGTTGTCGAAATGACTTTCCTCAACGCTATGCCCTAAAGGTTCTATAGGTTCTTGACTATAGTCATTTCCCTGGATACAAGCAATGTCTTCTTGGTAGTAATCATCTAAATATGTGTACGGTGGGTTCGAAAAATTTATATTATGCAAATTCTGTGGCTGGGTCATATTTCTACGGACTTGTGTACTCGTAGGTCTTCTCAGGTGAGTGTAGCCCGAACTAATGTCCATGGGTTCCGGGGGTGGTAATATGTTTTGCCGATTTCTCTGAGTATTCAAGTTATTGGGGTTGTTGGAAGTCTGTATGTTCTGTCCGTCAGGAGAGTAATTCCGTTGGGCAAAGGGGATAGAGGGTCTATTTTGTCCGAAAATATTTGCCCTATTAGTTTGAGGATTCGGACTAAATCTTGGTTGATTCTGATTTCCAGGAATGCTAAATGTGAAAGGTGTCATGGGATAAGTCTGCCTTGCAACCTGTGGGATGAAACCATTTCTAAATCTTGAATTATATGGTTGTGTGGGGAAAAAATTTCTATTGTCCTGTCGTGGCAGAAAATTTGTGTAATTTGACTGTTTCTTTACATAGAACATATTCTGTTCGTTTATGCAAAATGAAAGTGCCTCTGCCATCGTATTAGGTCTCATGGATCTAATACTCGAACCTAAAGGCTCCTTTAGTCCTGACAGGAAGGTGTTTAAACACATTTCCGCAAATAGTTTCTGTTTCGCTTCTATCACACTTGAATTTGTCTCGTGAATCATAATATTATTGTTTATGGTTGATAGAATCTCTATGATTGAACTATAAAACTCCTGAACGGTTTGATTTGTCTGTCGTAGATTGTGCAAGTCTCGGATTAATGAAGTCTCATTTCGTTTATCGGAGTAGTGAAGTATTAGGTTGGATTTAATATTTTCCCATATTAATGGTGTGCCATAAATATTTAGTATCTCATTTGCTGGTCCCACTATCTTATTTCGAATTGCCCTAAGAATAATTTTGGCGTAGTTCGTACCGTCAATCTCGACAAGTAGGCCTAGAATTTCTTCAACATTAGTAAGAAATTCGTGTAAGCATCTTGGATTTCCATCAAAAACGGGGAGGTCTTTGACTATGTCTGGAATCTTCAGGGAATCAAGGATTAATGAGGGTCTTGTTTGTCCTGATGACTGAACATTGGTATTTTCAAGATGGTTAGTTGGGGGTAGGTTATTTAAGGACATTTCTACGTGTTCTGGTATTGGTACAAGGTGTCTGAATATTTTTGAATATGGTTTTGAACGGTTTGCTTTTCTCATATATTTAATATTTATTTATGTTTATGTGTGCTTAATAATTAGATTATATCTATTTACCCTATTATTACTAGAAGTAGTTCCATGTCCAGCGTTGTTGTTGATGTTGTAGTGGCTGTTTTGTTGTTCGAGTTGTTAAGGGTGCTGCTGCTCTGACTATTGGTACTTTTGCTGTTATGCGAAGCGGAGATATGCGAGGGTGGTGTAGGTTCTATGGACTTCTTCAGATTCAAAGGTTGCAATTCGGGACGTTTATGATGTTCCGCCTTAAGGGAGGTAGACGAAATATTCAATTCGTTGATTTTAGCAGAGAAATTATTTGGGCGATCTTCCTAAGGAGATTTATTGTCACTGGTGACTCTCGAAGGAGAGGTAGTGGTGTTTTACTTGTGTTTTATTTGAATCACTGCTTGATTGTTAAAAAAATTTTTTGACAGTTTCTATAATTATTTTCCTTTGTTTTTATTTCTTTTCCTTTGTTGGTTATTGAGTAGTTTGATATTCTCGTTGTCTTTTCTTTTAATGTGTCACTTATAAGCTGGTTTTTTATAGATTGAATGTTTTTTAATACTTTACTATTCGTTTTGTCTTTTGTTTTATTTTTTTTCACTTATTAATTTTTTGATAAATATAGAATCTTTTTTTTTTTGTTATTATAATTCACTTAGCACTAATATTTATTTTTCTATTATATTCCGTAATAGATTTGCTTCCTTCTATTATATGCTTTAATAGATTTTGAAAGCGGGAGCGAAGTTGATATGCACTCAACTTTTTTTCGACTGCGCCAGTTAATTAATAACAACTTCACTAGTTGGTTGTCAGAACGGGAGTCATTTTCTTTATTCAAATTTTTTCACAAGTACCAATAACTTAACAATAGAAATTACAGAATAGCTTAGCTTAACAAAAATGACTGTGAGAAAACTATTGCTAAAGATGCAGTTGAATGACTGTGTCAGCTTGTATGTATGTATGTAAAATGACTGTGAGAAAACTGTTGCAAAAAGATGCACCTGGATGACTGTGTGAGCTTTTACGTATGTATGTATGTTTGTGTGTTCTTAAATGTAGCAACCAGGTGTTGAAATGGAATGAAATGAAATGAAGTGACCTACATGTTCTTATATGAAATTTATTTGGAAATATTATAACGTAGGTGGATTAGGAAATGTTATTAAGGTTGGGATTGTGCTATCGTAACTCGTTTAAGGTGCATATCACAAGCGTTGATTCGGTTTGTTAAATGAATTTCTTTCAATACATGTGGTACCCATATTAAAATTGACGCCAAACAAACAAATGTAAACAAAATTTCGCGCACTTTTTTTCTAAAGCTAGCTAAAAGTAACAGCTGATAACTGACAGAAGAAAAAATGCAATTACAGAGTCACCGGCCATTGAAAAAATTTGTCAACGCCGACTATATGAAAAATCCGCAATTACTTTTTGCGCAACCCAATACTAATTTCGCAATCGGAGCTTTTACTTTTATTTTCTGTGTTTAAAATTTAAATTTTTTGCTGTCATAATTTAAACATAAAAGTGTGTCTAACGTAAGTGTATGTACATATGTATGTATGTGCAAAACTTACCATCACGTCAAATATGGTCGCTCTGTGAAGAGGCCAACTTTTGACCAAATTTAAAAATAGCTTTTTGGCTTCCGATGACGGCATACCGCGTAAACTTTGATGGTGTATAGCCACAGCGTTGTGAGGTAAATTTGGGACAAATCTAGTAGGTAAGCAATGACTTCCAATGTGTTCATAGTCAATCATTTTGTCACAATAGTCGCCTAGTTCCAACTGCCCTTGAAGTGCAGTTAACATAATTGCTTCCATTTCTGTAATAGGGAACCTCTCACTTCGCAGGGAATGTAAAACCTGATGATACAATAATTCCTTTTCCACAGGATCATCTAAGTTTATGTAGTTATCGAGGAACAAATGTTTCTTGAACAACAAATAGTGCTGTTGTACAATTTTGTTTGAGACAGTACTTGACTGAAAAGAATATTATATAAATTAACTAAAATAATTTAATCAAGTGAATACACTACCGTTGTAACAGCAGCTTGATGCGCAGCCCCTCTATAGTTTTCCCATTTTGACAAAACATCTGTAATTTTTTCTTCGAAAAGTAAACTTCTCTCCGTGCCTCCAATAACTTCGTAAATCGCATAGCCAGTTGAATTATCATGAAGTCCAATTTTCTTTTTTATTATTTCCATTACTTCTAATGCAGTTGAACAAGGCTGAAATTCAACGGAATAAAATTGTCCGTCCATGAAAAAAATTTTGGCACAACATGGTCGGCGATTAATGGTGCACAGTATTTCCTCTCGACTAGGGGGCCATTGGCGTCTCCTCGTGCCCTGCGTTTTAAAAAAACACTGAAATATATAAAAAAAATATCATCATTAAAAGTATGAACACAAATTCAAATAACTTATGCCCATTTTCACAAAACTTAAACAAGCGTTAAAGTAGGCTTATTTGAGAGAATCTCGTATTATCGCCTCCAGCAGAATATTAAAGAGACCACCCGATAGGCTGTCTCCCTGTCTGAAACCTCGTTTGCTATAGAATGGTTCGGAGAAATTCTTTCCTATTCTTACTGAGGAATGTGTATCAGCAAGTGTCATCCAGCAGTCTTTTTAATTTTGCAGGGATACCTTTGAACATAAAGGAGTATCAAAAGCGACAAAGAGATGGTAGGTGTTAATTTGTCCTTTTCGGTTCTTTCCCAGGATTTGGCGCAGTGTTTATATATGGTCTAGAGTGGATTTATCAGGTCTAAAGCCGCATTGATAGGGCCCAATTATCTCATAGACTATAGGTTCAAAGCTTTTACACAGTACGCTCTAGAGTATCTTGTATGCGATGGGGAGGAGATTTATTCCACTGAAGATGGCACATTCAGTTTTGTCTCTTTTCTTGTGTACGGTTCTTAGTATGCTGGGGTTCCAATCATCGGGTATGCGTTCTTCAAAAATCATGTACCAAAGGTTAGTTGTCAGTACAATACTGCTATCAATTCACGAAGTTTCGAGCAGCCATTTTGCCACGCCTGTGCGCTAAAGAAGTTACAAGTTTCTTTCATTTAGTGATGGGAAAGGTTGTCCAATGTCGTATGTACATGCAGAGCCAAATTGCGCAGAGTAGCGGATGCATACACCTTATCAGGGTGTCGCATCGGGTCTTAAGTTGTGGTTGTTCATCAGTCGGGTTACAGCTACGTGGACCACTTTCTGATTAGGAGGTAAACATCATATACCATCATCAGGGACTGGTTCCATCTTCTTCGTCCCCATCATCGGACAATAGCAGTTACTGTCTATAAAGATGTTCACACTCGACGTCCTCGCGTTAGCACCACATCACCTCACGCATTCCGGGATCGACCGGATCTCCGCCCGTAAGACCGTATTATGGTGAGGCAGTCTTAAACAGATCTCAATCCCTGGGTTCTGAATGTAAACTCCCAGGCCTACTTTGTCCTCTAGCTTTCATCCATCCGTGTAACATGATCTTCCAGAAGGCAATACTAGTGTTCCGTCAATCCAAGACTGTGCCGCTGCCAGCAATGCCTCGCACTCAACCTCAAGGTTTATCTTAGGCATCCGAGCTGCTCCCATCCTCAAGCCATTTTCCCATCGTCATAAGTCATAGCCGCAGTGGCTGCCTCACACTTTGTCTGTATGTCAATGGGTCGGATATCTAGAATAGTCTCCTGTGGCCTAGTGGGCGTGGTCCTCATCCCTCCGCCTATGCCAAGACATCATGTTTTCGGAACCTGTTGTATGGCCTTTATGATGCACTTTTTCTCCTTGCCAGTCCGCCAAATACTGAGGCAAAAGCTAGTATTGGTCTAATCACGCTAGTGGAATATCCTCGGAATCAGGCCTCATTTCTAGCCTACGGTTCCATTGTGCCCAAAATCTGTGAGCCTTCTCAGTACGCTTCTGAATGTGACACTTCCAATTCAGTTTCCTGTCCCAGATCATACCTAAGTATTTGACCTTGTCAGATTCATTTCGTAGAGGAAAAGTGAAACATTAATTTGGCCCACCTTCGTCTTCTTCGTGAACAGGCATATTTCAGTCTTCTCTGGGTTAACATTGAGACTCCTGGGTCTAGCCCAGTCATATGCCATGTGCAAGATCCTTTCGGCACTTCTGCATAGCTGGTTCGGATCCTTACCCTTTAGAAATACTATAATATCGTCTGGGTAGCAGACGGGTTAAAATTCCTCTTCAGTCAGCATCCGTAATAGGTCACCCATAGGAGTGGCGATAAAATGTCCCCCTGTGGCGTGCCTTGAGCCACTTTCTCCCTTATATATATGCCATGGGACATACAATTCATCCACCTGTTCCTTAGCATATGGTTTATCTAGTCTCTAAGGATCGGGTCCACCCGGTACTGGTCTAAGGATTGGATCAATGTGTCGGTCTGTACATTGTTAAAATCCCCCGCGATGACAATGAATACCGCCAGTATGTACGTTTTGGCATCGAAGGATTTTTCTATTTTATGGTCGACCTCGTGTAGGGCAGTTTCCACCGACCTTCCCTTGACATAAGCATTCTGTTTTTATATCGCTGGATGTCCTGCTCTTTATCATGGTGTCCGCAATGCGTTCCGTGGTTTTGAGTAGAAAGGACGTAAGGCTTATAGTTATGTATGCTTTTGGTATCACATAATTTGCCTTTTTCGGGTGGGTTCTCATCGGAAGCCTCAACATGTCCTCTGTTGTCTCTGCTCTCACTCCCATGTCGTCTACTAAAGTTTCAGTTTGGACATGGGTTTTTGAGAGAATCTTTTTTATCTTGGCGGTGTCATTAACGCTAAATCTAAATCTAAATTAACCTACCCAAATCTTCTTCTGAGTAGCCTTCCGAATTTTGTCCAGTTGGTTTTCAACTTATCCCGGAGTCTTATCGGATTCGGCGCTGAGCTTGCTTTTCTTAACCTAATGTCACGATGGCCAATGAAAGAGTGTTCCATGGAGACACTCTAATCCTAAACTTCATCGATTAGATATTCCGAACATATTGTCACTTCCAATACCTCCTACCAATATTAAGTGTAAGAGTTCGCGTCGCACCCTATTTGTTCCTCGTTTCCTATCTGTTTTGCTTTCCTCACCAGCGGTTGCAGCTCCGAAGTGGGTGGCGATGTCGGAGAGTCGAAAGGCAGATAAAGTGATGCCAGGTATGCTCCACCGTCTCCCTGTCTCACCATTGTTGCATCCGACGTTGACAACTCTGGGGCAAATATATAATTCAAATTTTTATGACACATATCGCAGGTCCTTGGCCGAGTACCAATGTTAGTATAGAATAATTCGTAGTTGATATGATTCAATCCAGAAACTTTGTTCCGGGTCGTTCATGGCTTCAGAATTAAGGCAATATGATTCTTGTCCTTGCTGATTTTTTCCATCAGAGCGAGTGTAGCAGTCTCGGTCCGGTGGAGGTTTATCTGATTTACCACAATCATTGGTCCTCCAGTAGATGGGCATCTTGGGAGTGGCTATTGATCTCATCGTCTGCTCCCTGTTCTTTAGACTGCATTGACTTTCCTATCACTACACTACCTGATGTCATCGTATTAGGTTCATTGCCGATTGTAGTGTTCCGAATTTTTATAAAGTCAGCAATGGTTCCATTGTCGGGTCCCTGTTTGTTAGGCTGTGTAGGGTCTCACGCTACTGCACAGATTGATATTTTAGTATTAGGGTCTTTGCTTATCCTAGTCTTCCCAATATTGAAAGAGACGGTGATTATCTCGACGTCAGCCCTCTGTTTGTTGGGCGGAATTGAGCCACCTGCCACTGCAGGGCCTGGCGTCTCAATATGAGGATTTTTGCCTATCCTAGTCTTCCCAATCTTGAAAAAGACAGTCTTGCTCCCGTAGTGCGCCATTCATTTGGTCTTAGCCAAACTCGTCACGGAGACTTGATCAACGCCAACCACAAGGTGAATGAAAGGTATTTGGGAGTGGGCTATGTGATGATATATATATTCAGGGGTCATCTCACCCCAAAAGACTCGATCAATCATATTCAGCCACCAGGATACTGTGTGATTTGAATGAAAGTTATTTAAAAGTAAAGTTAGAACCTATCGTGTTAATTTGGGGCCAAATATATATATAAGGCGTCATACCAACAAACCTTTGATGAGCAGACCTGTTTTTCCATCAAGCTAATAGGGGACTTCAAATGGAAGTAATTTAAGAGTAGAGTATGAAGTTCCATCAAAGTATTAGTGATTCTATTTATGTAAATATATTGCATATTTGCTGACTCCTTAGTCACAGCAGGGATATATCGCATATATCAATCAGTTTTGTCAGTTTCAAGTTTTAGCTCCACAATAAGGGATCTCTTTTTCTGACCATGTTCGAATGCTGTGCCGCTGGGCATCACCTTCTTTTACAAAACATATTACATGGTCTGATAACTTATAAGTATTGCAGCCATTTCAGAGGGGACGGCCCTAACAAAATATATTCTAATGTCATCGCCATCGAACCCAGGCGTTCAGCGTCATAGATGGAAATACAGTAGTTCGCCAGCCCTTACCCTAATTTTCAAAATCTCAATCTAGAACTCGGTGATAGTTCGGGCAATTCCAGCGAAATTTTGTTTACATTCTTGTAGGATCATAAAAATAAAAATTTAGTATCCAAATTTGGGCTAAGTCGGCAGCCCCACCATGATACTATGGGACCCAAAAAAAGGTCATTGAGAGCAGAAAATGACTCTGATATCCAATTGTGGGCCAAGTGTAATAGAGCGCCGCTTCACCCCGGAAATCTGACGTATTTAGCGACCATGCCTATATGGGATCAAATGCAAGGTATTTGTTTGTAGAACATGAATTTGATATCTATTTTAGGGCCAAAGGTCTGGATGGCCATCAAACCCCAAAAAGGAATCATTTATCGACCATGGCATTATAGGGCTCACATAAAAGGTATACGAGTGCGAAACAACGTGCAGTGGAGCGGGCCCGGTTTAGCTAGTCAATTATGAAATAAAATAATTTACAAATTTAAATGTCGGCTTTAACATTGCACTCGCAAAACAAATTCATTTGGATTAACTTGAAAATTTATTTGAATTAACTTTGAGTAATTTACCTTTTCTGCAAAGCGTGCGAATTTTCCCTCTTCTGTTCCATACATACAAGCATATCGCTTTAAATGGCTTATTAAATACTTTCTGATTGATTTAATTGATGGTAAAACAAAACTGCATGCTAGAGAAAGTAATGACCAGTACTTTAAGTTGCTCCTTGAGTTAGGGTCTGGATGGTTAGTGGTTTGCTTAATAAGTTGTAAGTATAATTCATTTGTCAGCGACTCTTTTCTCATGCATTTATTCATGATTGACTGAATTATTGTGATATGTTCGTCTTCCGCCGTTTGTATGGCATCACCTGTAAGAAAAAATAATTCATCCGATGTTGATAAAGCATGCATATTACACTTCGTAAATAAAACAGCAGAAATGTTTGTTGAAACAAGAGAAAATCTTCAAAATTGGGACGGCAGCAATTTTTTGCTAAAACAGCTAACATTTTCTACCCTTTTTAGATGGCAAACACTTTGAAGGACACTCGCAACAGCAAAAATGTTCTGCGGTTTTCAGACAACGAAAAGTTGATTTAAGCCTCGCAATGTCAAAAATGTTTCTAAAACTATTTTTTTTCTATTTCGAGACGAGCTCAATGATCGAAGAATTTTTTTTTAAAGTCAGAAGATGCAACAACACCAACCATTGCGTGATTAAGGAGGACCATTGTCGGACATTTAAGGTGTGAAGGCTTTAAGTGCCGAACGTTGGTACGTTGTATTGGGTTGCCCAAAAAGTAATTGCGGATTTTTCATATAGTCGGCGTTGACAAATTTTTTCTCAGCTTGTGACTCTGTAATTGCATTCTTTCTTCTGTCAGTTATCAGCTGTTACTTTTAGCTTGCTTTAGAAAAAAAGTGTAAAAAAAGTATATTTGATTAAAGTTCATTCTAAGATTTATTAAAAATGCATTTACTTTCTTTTAAAAAATCCGCAATTACTTTTTGGGCAACCCAATAGTAATATCGAATCATTGCGAAAGCTGCTCTTTGATATAAATACCACTGGATGTGTTTGTGTGTTGTAGTGGCAGAATTTATTTCTACTCAACTATTTACATTACTCCCACGGCATAGAAATGTTTCTGTGCATCTTTCGGAAATTATGTCATGCCTAAATTAAGTTTTTTGCCTATTAAGGCAAAGTTAATTTTTGTTTTGTTTTTTTTTTTAAGCCAACCAACACGAAATATATTACCTCTATATACTCAGATCATTGCGTTGAAGAGGATAGTTAGGTTAGGGTGCATATATTAATTCGTCCCATGCCACTATGGACAAACACCTAAGCCAGTAATCAGCTTGTTGGGCGCTCTAAAACTATAAAGTAACCTCAAAAAGGAAATTTAAAGTTAGGAATTCAGTGCTTCTTATTATTTTTATTACACCCCCCTAAGCTGGTTCATGTCTGGTATTGTGTCTTCACCTAAGTGCCGGTATCTGTTAGAAGCGAAAGCAGGGCAATGAGAAAGGAAATGCTCCAACGTCTCATCATCTTCCACGCATGCCCTAGTCATGCTATCACTTGCCGCACCGATTTTACATAAGTGAGCTCGTAGTCCCATGTATCCCATTATGATACCAATAGCTATACCGACCTCCTTCTTACTTCCCCTTACTCCGTTATTGCACGACACCCAAACGATGTGGATTTTGCCATCTTCAGAGAAGGCGTTAATCCCCTTCTTACACTGTAAGACTGTTCGTGACCGTATGGTTGTTATTGTCCTAAAGGAAATTTTACTGCCGGTAATGATGTTCACACTCGACGTCCTCGCGTTAGCACCACACCACTTCATGCATTCCGTGATCGCCCGGATCTTCGACTGCAGGACCGTATTATGACCAGGCAGTCCAAAACAGAGGAAAGTTAACAATCCGAGGAAAAAATAATAAGAAATGAAGAGGGAGAAAGGACAGAGCCTTGTTGTACTCATGCGGTTAATCTGTATTCGTCAGATGAGAACCCATCTTAACCAACTCTTATAGTGTGATCTCTAAGAAAGCTCGATTTAAATCAAGAGATGTTATTATCGACGCAAAAAGCAACAAGCTTTAAAGAGATACACAGTATTTTCTTTTGTGAAATACATTGGAACTTTGTTTACCATACAGACATTATTTATTATAAGTTCAAGCAAAACTGTCCAAATAATACCAATTATTTCTAACAAAAACCTTTATCACTTTAAACCTTATTATACCCACCACCATATGATGGGGGTTTACTAAACTAGTCATACCGTTTGTAACATCTCGACATATTGATCTGCGACCCCATAAATTAAATATTTTCTTGATCTTCTCAAAATCCTCAGTCGATCTTGCCATGTCCGTCCGTCAGTGGAAATCACGATAGCGGTTGAAAGCGTAAAGCTAGACTATTGTTGTATAGTTTTTTAAGACATTTGGATTTAATTTCGTATATTTGTTTGATCCATTAGGTTTATTGACCCTATCTTGATTGAAATTCTCGTTAAAATCTTTCTGCTTCCTTTGAGTAAAGTTGCACTGTAGTTGAAATGTCAGATTCTAACGAGTAACTAGCCATTTCTCTAATGCTTCACCCGCCACCTTTTTCCATCGCCTAATTACTTACAGTGAAGGCCAGAGGACTGCCGTCAATAAACTTGGAACACGCATGTAACACTGTGAAACAACGATAATGAGACGTTGGAGCATTTCCTATGTTATGGCCCAGCTTTCGCGGCTTATATACACCGGTATTTAGGAATATAGAACATAGAATTCCTAACTTAGATTTTCTTTAACCTAACCTAATTTGTTATCGTTCGTTTACAACATACAGCCCTTCGAGGTTTATTAAACAAAGCTAACGGTTGTCCCTAAATTTTATTGCCAATTTAAAACTAAACCATTGTCCTTTTATTTCTTTTGTTTTCGTTGCATTTACATTTTGGTATATTTGTACTAGATTTCGGAGCCTGCGAGAAATAAATTTTGTTCTACAATTGTTTACAAAACTAAACAAGACGAAGCCTATTGAAATTGAAAAAAATCGGTTCAGATTTGAATGTATTATTCGTCCGATTTGGACTAATAACATGGTGATCTGTAAATGGATTCTATCGAAATTTTGGAAGGATTTTCTTTTGACACTCGACATTGTTGGTGGTATATATATCGCCTGATTTTCACTCCTAGAGCCACTGGAAGCGCATTTATTAACCAATCTTCTTCTTCTTAGCCTTTCTTGCTGGTTTTATCTATTATATAAAAATTAAATTGTTGCGCTTTCTTTGTTAGTGTGTCTGTTCCGTATAGACTCAGAAACGGCTGAACCAATTTTCATAAAATTTTCACAGATGAGCCCCCGGCGAAAATAGGGTACTAAATTTTTTTGTATCCGAAGGGGGCCCCATACCCCCATTTTCAAACACTCCTAATCTCGGAGTTGGGTGCACCGATTTAAGCGTAATTTTGTATTCCACCTTATGGTACCCCAAAACACGTAATTAATATAAAATGTTGGGGTCAAATAATCTGGGAGAACGCCCCATTCCAAAACCCATCCGAACGGGCATGTTTACCGATTGGGACAATAAGGGCATCAAATAAAGTATTTAAGAGTAGAGTACGAACTTGGTATAAAAATTTCACCTTAAGTGTTCGGGAGGTCCCAACCCCCAAAAAGCCCACCAATAGGACACCTTCATTGCTTGCGGCAATATATCAAAAAAAAAGGTATTTAAAAGTAGAGTTCAAATCTGCCATAAAAACTTATTCTTTGGTGTCTGAGGGGACTCCACCCAAAACCCCACAGCAGGGTATATTTACCATTTGGGACAATGCCGATATCAAATGAAAGGTATTAAAAAGTGGAGTAAGAAGCTAATATAAAGTAGAAATTAATTCTTGGTATATGAGAAAAATCAATTTTCAAAAACCATTAGTACATTTGTTTCTAACACCCAAAAGGAAGGGAGATAGACCCATCGATAAGTATACCGATCGAAACAGAATCACTTTCTAATTCGATTTAGCCATGTCCGTCTGTCTGTCTGTCCATATTAATTTGTGTACAAACTACAGGTCACAATTTTCATCCGATCGTCTTCAAATTTGGAACGGGCATGTTTTTCGGCCTAGAGACGAAGCCTATTGAAATTGGAAAAAATTGGTTCCGATTTGGATATAGCTTCCAAATGTTCGTCCGATTTGCAGTAATAATGCAATAAAATAATGCAATAAAATGATCATTTGTTAACCGATTCTCTCGAAATTTAGTAGGAAGGATATTTTCTTGACTCTCGAAATTACTGGTGAATTTCATAGAAATCGGTCCAGATTTAGATATAGCTCTCATTTATATATATCCTCAATGACTTCCACAATATGTATAAGTTCGGTTGAAATCGGTTCAGATTTAGATATAGCTGCCATATATGCATTCCTAGAACCACTGCAACGAATTTAATGACCAAACTTGCCAAAACTTTGTACAACGCTTTCCTCAACGACTACCACAATATCTATAAAGTTTGGTCGAAATCGATTCTCTCGAAATTTGGCAGGAAGGAGTTTCTTATGACTCTTAATGTTACTGGTGAATTTCATAGAAATTGGTTCAGTTTTAGATATAGCAGCTGTATATGTATATCGCCCGATTTTCACTTCTAAAGCCACTGCAAGCGCATTTGTTAACCAATATTGCCAAAATTGTGCACAACGCTACAACCACAATATCTAAGAAGTTTGGTCAAAATCGATTTAGATGAAGATGTAGCTCCCATATAAATGTTCGTCGGATTTTGGGAAATTTGTTGTCACTTGTCAACTGTAGTTATTACATTTTGAACATATTTGCTTTACTCGAATTTTGATACACAGATTTTAAGAAATAGGTATAGCTCTCAGTTTGTATTTATAGGGTAGGTGTAGGGTATTATAAAGTCGGCAACGCCAGACTTTTGCCTTTCCTTACTGGTTTTGTTACATAATATATCAGCTGACACGGGCCCGGTCCGCTGCGCTTTCTGTTACTTTATATGGAACAAAATTTTCTTTGGAATATTAATTTTTGACAATTAAAGAGCTTTTAGTGAAATACCATGCTACGAAAATAGTATACCGCTTGAACAGTTTAACAATATAAGTGCTTTTATCTGAATCCCACATGATCTTCATTGGTCCACGAATTTAAGTTTGGATGTAAGGTGTACGCCATTTTAAAAATACTTTATTTCAGCCCGATATTCTCTTGATAACTGATTTAGTGTGTTTTCGGGGGTGAGGTGGAACCCCAGATACTTGGCCCTGAAGAATATCAGCATCGTGCTCTTCTTTCAAATATCATTTATTTAAACCCCATATTGCCTTTGGTTTAGGGGAGTTTACATTTATTTAAACCCCATGTTGCCATTGGTTTAGGGGAGTTTACACGATGTGGCGTCCCCCAAACACATGGCCCCAAAATAGGTTACCATATTCGTTTTCTAATCTCAAATACCTTTCATTTGAGCCACATATTGGCATGGTCGAAAAATTTTTACCCTTTGGGGGGGTGTTTTGGGGAAGGGATGATGCCCTAAATACAGGGTCCTATATTTGGATATCAAATTCGTATTCTACTCCCAAATACTTTTATTTGAGCCCCATATTGCGATGGTCAGTAAAAAATTGCTGTTTGTGGGGTATTTTGGGGAAGAGGTAATCCCCATAAAATTGGTACCAAAAGTGGGTATCAATTCTTGCTCTACCGCCCAATACCTTTCATTTAAGCTCCACATTGACATGGTCGGTAAATATGCCCGATTTAGGGGTGGTCCCCCAAACACTAAGCCCGGAAAATATATGAGCAACGTACTCTATTCTCAAATATCTATATATCATTTATTTGAACCCCATATTGCCATTGCCCTCAAAATTGGATATCAAATTCGTTTTCTAATCTCATTTAAACTCCTTATTGCAGAAGTCGGCAAATATGTCCGGTTTGGGGTATTGAACGTAAAAACTATAAATATTTAGTTCCACTCTAATTACGACCCAAATTGTCTTGGTGAGCAAATTCGTCCTATTTGGGGATTGTTATAGTGGTGGGACGTCCCCTAGACAGTTGGTCCCTAATGTTGATATCAGATACGTGGTATACTCCCAAATACCTTTGATTTGAGCCCCATATTTCCATAATCGGCAAACATGACCGGTTTGGGGGGTGTTTTGGGAGATGGGCGGCCACTCAGTGAGTTGGCCTTGAAAATATATATCGGATTTGTGTTCCACTCTAAAAACCCTCTTGTTTGAGCCTGATATTGCAATAATCAGCAAATGCTTACTATTTGTGTGTTGTTGTGGGGGTGGGGTGACCCCATAGACGCTTTCCCAAATATTGATATCAGATTTGTGCTTTACTCCCAAAGACCTTTCATTTGAGCCCCATATGGCTATGGTCGTAAATTTGTCCCCGTTGGGGGATGTTTTCGGGGAGAGGCGGCCCCCAAACATTTGGTCTCATATTTGGATATCAGATTCTAATTCTACATTCAAATACCTTTTATTTAAGCCCCATATTCCCATGGTTAGTAAATAAGTCCTGTTTGTGGGGTGTTTTGGGGAAGGGGTGGACCCCCAGAAACTTGGTCCCACATTTGGATATCAGATTCATATTCTACTCGCAAATATCTTTCATTTGAGTCCCATATTGCCATGGTCGGTAAATATATTTGAGTCCCATATTGTCGTGATTGGTCTAAATATATGTTTGGTAGGTTTTAGGGTGGGGCAGCTCCCCTAGGTACCCCATCCGAAATTTGGATACCAAATTTTTATTTTTAGGGTACTATAAGAGAGCACACAAAATTTCGGTTAAATCGCATCACCCATCTTCGAGAACTGCCGTTTCTGAAAATTAGGCTAAGGGGGAGGGTCCGCCCCCCTTCAGATATCAAAAAATGTAGTACCCTATTTTCACCACGAGGTCATTATGCACCATCTTTGAAAATTTCAAGAAAATCGGTTCAGCCGTTTCTGAGTCTATAAGGAACACACAAACATACAAACAAACAAACAAACCTACAAACAAACACAAATTTATTTTTATATATAAGAAATAATTTAGATAATTTATATTGATGCAGTGTTTTTCTAATATTTTGAGTTAAAAAATAAATGTCTGTTTATTTCCTAAGCCCCTACAGCAAGATCATTTTCATAATATTATGTGACCATTTAGCGAAGAAAGCTGGAAAGCAAAGGAAGTATGATTATTTTTATAACCTCCACCATAGGATGCAAAATGCAAATGTAAATTTTGCCCATGAACATTCCACTAAGGAACAGGGGCAAACTTCTCACATATCAATGAGTGCAGTCCGATACAAGTTTTAAGCTCAATGATAAGGGGCTTCATTTTATAGCCGAGTCCGAACGGCGTGCCGCAGTGCGACATCTCTTTAGAGAGAAGTTTTACATGGCATAGTACCTCACAAATGTCGCCAGCATTAGGAGAGGAAAACCACCGCTGTAATTTTTTTTTCTGATGGTCTCCCTAGGTTTCGAACCCAGACGTTCAGCGCCATAGGCGGACGTGCTAACCTCTGCGCTACGGTGGCAGAGTATACCCCCACCATAGATGGGGAATGACTAATTTCGTCATTCAATATATACATTCTTGATCGTCATGTCATTTTAAGTCGATCCAGCCCTGTCCGTCCGTCTGTCTGTCTGTCGAAAGCACGCTAACTTTCGAAGGAGTAAACCTAGTCTCTTGAAATTTTGCATAAATACTTTTTAATAGTGTAGGTCGGTTGGGATTGTAAATGGGCCAAATCGGTCCATGTTTTGATATAGCTGCCATATAAAGCGATCTTGGGTCTTGACTTCTTGAGCCTCTAGAGGGCTCAATACTCGTCCGATTCGATTGAAATTTTGCACGTAGTGTGTTGTATCACTCTCAACAACTGCGCTAATTATGGTTCAAATCGGCCCATGTTTTTATATGGCTGTCATATAAACCGATCTGGGATCTTGACTTCTTGAGCCTCTAGAGGGCGCAATTCTCATCCGATTTGGCTGAATCGATCTATAGCTTGACACAGCTCCCATATAAACCTATCTCCCGATTTTGCTTCTTGAACTCCTACAAGGCGCAATTCTTATCAGAATGAATTGGAATATTACACAATGACTTCTACAATGTTCAGCATTCATTTATGGTCCGAATCGGTCTATAACTTAATATAGCTCCAATATCATAACAGTTCTTATTCAATATTCTTTGTTTGCCCAAAAAGAGATACAGTGCATAGAACTCGACAAATGCGATCCATGGTGGAGCCCCGGCCGAACTCAAATGCAACAAGACATTAAAACGGATTCCACAAATCTCACTCCTAAGAATTTTGTGAATTTTATCGTTTGGTTTTTGGGATATAAAAAATTGCCGACTTTCGACAAGCCCCCAAACCAAATTTTATTACAATACGATACCTCTTTCCTAACTCGAGCTAGAATTTTTCTAAGTCACCTCAATTCTTGGGTATTTTTTGTCGTTAACAGGTAAATGCAATTTTTTAAAGGGAGAATCGCAATGTATTTTTTTTCAAAAAATTTTCTCTAAGCCAAAATCTTCATGGCATTTTTTCCAACAAATTTTGTAATGAACATTTTTCCGAAAAACAAAAATCTAACAAAAATTTTTCTAACGTATAACTTGTAATATTTAATTATAAAATATTTTAATTACATCAGTTTAAGGACTCAGAAACACAATTTTAAAACCCCGGATTAATTTACATTTTAAAATAATTATTTAAAATAAAATATTATTGTCCCTTTTTGCTCGGAATTCCATAATTCGCAATACAGTATTTAAGGCAACTGATATGGACCTCATAGTGATTAAGGAACGAAATATATCAGTCAGTAGGAATTGATCTTTTATGGACATTATACCCTATATCGGGAGATCGGGCGATAGGTCTATAGGGCAGCTATATACCAGTATGGTCCAATCTGGACCACACTTCACAGAAATGGTTGGGGGTCTACCAGAACTCACTGAGCGAAGGTGTAGAGGGATACTAGAACGGACTGTTTCACCAAAATCGGATGAAAAATACGACTTTTATGGGGTCAATGCACTATGTCTGGATATCGGTCTATATTGCAGCTATATCTAAATATTGTCCGATCTGGTCAACATTTAACAGGAATGGGTAAGGGTCTATCAGAACTTACTGTGTAAATTTTTATCAAAATAGCGTAATAAATGAATCTTTTATGGCCTTATTATCGTATATAAGGAGATCGGGCGGTTGGTCTATAGGGCAGCTTTATCCAAATAAGCCGATCTGGACCACACTTCACAGCAATAGGTAGGGGTCTACCAGAACTCACTGTGCCAAATTTCATCGAATTTGGCACAGTGAGAAGGTCTGGTGTACAAAGAATAAAAAATCACAGGGTTGCATGCGCATTAATCGGCCACGCTCTTTACTCGGACTGCGTCGACCCGAAAGGCTTCGCGTTAACCTTCAGTCCTCTGGCCTTCACCGCCAAACCGTCTGCCCTTTCATTTCCCCTTACTCCGTTATGACCCGGTAAACGATGCGTATTTTGCCATCCTCAGAGAAGGCGTTAATCTCCTTCTTACACTGTAAGACTGTTCGTGACCTCACCGTCCTAGTTATTATTGCCCTTATGGCCCAATTTTACTCTCCCTAAAGATGTTTACATTCGACGTCCTCGCGTTAGCACACACCACCTCACGCATTCCGTGACCGCCCGGATCTCCGCCTGTAGGACCGTATTATAGTCTGGCAGTCTAAAACAGATCTCAGTCCCTGGGTCCTCAATGTAGACCCTCAGGCCCACTCTGTCCTCAAGCTTTGATCCATCCGTGTAACATGATCTTCCAGATGTCAATAGAAGGGTTCCGTCAATCCAAAACTGTGTCGCTGCCAGCAGTGCCTCGTACTCGACCTCAAGGTTCATCTCAGGTAACCGATCCAGCTTTCCAATCGTCGCCTCGATTATACCGCGATGCTCCAATCCTCAAGACATTGTCCCATCGCCTTAAGCCGCCGTGGCTGCCTCATACTTAATCTGTATGTCAATGGGTCGGATATCTATAATAGCCTCCAGTGCTCTAATGAGCGTGGTCCTCATCGCTCAGACTTTGCCAAGACAATATGATCTCTGAACCTGTTGTATTGTCCTTATGTTGCATTTTTTTCTCCAAAGCAGTCCACCAAACTACTGAGGCGTAAGTAAGTATTGGTCTAATCACGCTCCCACAGAGCCAGTGAACTATCCTTGGATTCAGGCTCCATTTTGAGCCTACGGTCTACATAGTGCCCAATATGTGTGAGCTTTTTTAGTACGCTCCTGAATGTGACACTTCCGATTCAATTTCCTGTCCAAGATCACTCCTATATATTTGACCTTGTCAGATATCGAAATCGTTTCGTTGAGGAAACGTGGTGCGTTAAATTGGCCCACCTTCGTCTTTCTCGTGAACAGGCATATTTCAGTCTTCTCTGGTTAACATTGAGACCTCTGGGTCTAGCCCTGTTATATGCCATATGCAAGACACTTTCGGCCTTTTGGCATAGCTGGTTCCGATTCCCTTCCGTTAGAAGTATGCATAGCAGACGAGTTCAAATCCCCCCTCATTCAGCACCCGTGATAGGTCATTTATGGTGGTCACCCATAGGAGTGGCGATGAAATTCCCCCCTGTGGCCTGCCTTGTGCCACTTTCTCCCTTATATTTATGTCATGGGACACACAATTTATCTACCTGTTCCTAAGCATATGGTTTATCTAATCTCTAAGGACCGGATCCAACCGGTATTGGCCTAAGGATGAGAATGTCGGTCCGCTCATTGTTAAAAGCCACCTCGATGTCAATGCATACCGCCAGTGTGTACGTTTTGGCCTCGAAGGATTCTTCTACTTTATGCACAACTTTGTGAAGGGCCGTCTCCACCGACCTTCCCTTGACATAGGCATGCTGTTTGTATCTGAGCATTTCGCTGGATGTCCTACTCTATATCACGGTGTTCACAATACGTTCCATGATTTGAGTAGAAAGGACGTAAGGCTTATAGGTCTGTAGGCCTTTGATGTTGCATAACTTACCTTACCGGGCTTGGGTATAAACACCACCTTCGCTTCCTGCCCGGATTTCGAAGCATACGCAAGTCCTAGGCACGCTGTGAAAATATTGGTCAGATGAGGCGACAGATAATGGGCCTTTTTCTGTAGTAACGCCGGAAATATTCCATCAGGTCCGGGTGACTTAAGTGGTTTGAAGCTCCTCAAGGAATCCTTCACCATAAATTCTGTAATTATAAACCTTCGATCAATATCATTATTCCAAAATTCCGGTGTCTCCGCGAGTCCCGTCGTATCCTGTGGAAAATGGGTTTTCATCAAAAGCCCCAACATGTCCTTCGTTGTCTCTGCTCTCACTCCCATGTCGTCTACTGAAGTTTCAATTTGGACATGAGTTTTTGAGAGAAGTTTTTTCATCTTGGCGGCGTCATTAACGCTATCTCCAATATTGCGAATCTCCCCAGTAATTCATGGTTTTCTTGGACTGATATCCTTTATAAAAGAGGGCAACTATATTCGAAAGACCCCACCAGTGCAGTCGTAATCCTGTTGACATACTCGTCAATATCTTCTATGCTTGAACAATCTAAATTATCTTGCCCAAGTCTTCTTCTGACTAATCTTCCGAATTTTGTCAAGATGGTTTCCAACTTATTCCGGAATCTTATCGGATTCGTCGTTGGCTGTGCTATTCTGAACTCAATGTAGAGAAGAGAAGGTGTGTTCCATGGAGGCCCTCCAGTTATGAACCTTATTTATAAGATTTTCCCAACATATCGTCACAACTTATACCTCCTCCCCAATCCTATTAACAAAGGTAGCCGTGTTACTAATATTAAGTATTATTAAGTCGTTAGTATTCAGGAACTCTGCCAGGTCTTGGCCCCGCTTTATAGTGTTGTTACTACCTCGCGAAGTGTGGTGAGAGTTTGCATCGCACCCTATTAGTACCTCGTTTCCTGTCTGTTTTGCTTTCCTCACCAGCCGTTGCAGTTCCGACGTGGGTGGCGGTGTCGGAGAATCGATAGGCAAATAAAGTGATGTCAGGTATGTTCCACCGTCTCCTTGTCTCACCACTGTTGCATCCGGCGTTGACAACTCTGGTTTAAATATATAATTCAAATTTTTATGAAAAATAACGCAGTGCCTCGGCCAAGTACCAGTGTTAGCACAGAATAATTGGTAGTTAATGTGGTTCAGTCCAGAAACTTTCTTCCGGGTCACCCATGGCTCCTGAATTAAGGCAATATGAATCTTGCCCTTGCAGATTTTCTCCAACAAGCGTGTAGCAGTCTCGCCTCGGTGGAGGTTTATCTGGACTACCTCAATCATTGAAAGTGGGTGATGATCTCATCGTCTGCTCCCTGTTCTTTAGACTGCATTGACTTTGCTGTCACTGCCCTGCCTGATGTCATCGTATTAGGTTCTTTGTCTATCCTAGTCTTCTGAATCTTTATAAGGTCTGTAATGGTTCCATCGTCGGGTCCCTGTTCGTTAAGATGCACTGCCTGAAGTCTCAATACTAGGATCTTCCAAGATATCTACAAAATTATAAATACCCAGCTCTTGGGTATATGTGGGTAAATTCCCGGGTATTTACATAATTTACAAGGTAAATACCTTTTGCGTATTTACCCATCGCTCATCTCAAGAAGCGGGTAGTCACCCTTAAACTTTTATTTGTCCCGGTCGTTCTAAGTTTTTTGGGTTGGGCGTCCCCCAGACACTTGACCCCAAATTTCGATATTTTGCAAATACAAACTTTCCTCTAATAGAAAAAACAAACCAATAACCTGTGCTCTGCCAACACAATCATTGAATTTTTTGTTTTTATGACTTGAACATATTTATTGGCAGCAATGAAACGAAAATTTTATCCGCAATCTAATAATGGAATAAAAAGTTTTTGTATTAATATGTTAAGTTTATATACATTTATTCACTGTGTAAAAATATCATTTAAAAGAAATAACAAGATAAAATGGTTTGTTGAGTTGATTAACACTTTAACTCAGAGACGTAGCCAGGCTCGGACCAGAGGCCCCCCACCCCAAAATGATTTTGTCTATAGAAAAAAGAATTAAATTGAATTTAATCTAACAAAAAAAAAATTAGTAAAAATTATTAAAATGACAAAATTTCATATTTATAATTTTCTACAGAGACAAAATTTTGATCGGACCTGGACCACTGTAAAATAATTTTTCTTAAGTAAAAAATTATAACTTTTTCTCAAATTTTAATGAAATTTTTTCTAGACAAAACTTTATCACAATTTTTCCTAAATACATAAATAAATAAATTTTAATAATACAGCGTAACATTCCTTAAGCCCGGGGCGGACCTCCCTCGAAATAATTTTTTTAAAGACAAAATTTCATTAAAATTTTTCTTTAAGGTAAAATTTCAACAAAAAGTTTTTCTAAATCCTAGATATTATAGATGTTTTGCTAAAGACTATATTTCAGAGAAAAATTTTCTAAAGACAAATTTTTGCCAACCTATCTCGAATTTTATTATAAAGCCAAAATTGCTGTGCCTGCTCAATGCATTTTCAAGTAGTGTCAAAAAATGAATTTGCTTAAACATTTTTAAATTTTTTTTATTTAATGAAAAATCACAAAATATAACATTTTTCCTATGTATAGATAAAATTTGAAAGACATTTTGCAATAATCAGCAAATGCTTACTATTTGTGTGTTGTTGTGGGGGTGGGGTGACCCCATACACACTTTTCCCGAATATTGATATCAGATTCGATCTTTACTCCCGAAGACATTTCATTTGAGCTCCATATGGCTATGGTCGTATATTTGGCACCTTTGGTGGATGTTTTTAGGGAGAGCCGGCCCCAAACACTTGGTCCCATATTTGGATATCAAATTCAAATTACTCACTCGAATACGTTTCATTTAAGCCCCATATTCCAATGGTCAGTAAATAAGTCCTGTTTGGTGTTTTGGGGAAGTGGTGGACCCGCAGAAACGTGGTCCCACATTTGGATATTAGATTCGTATTCTACTCGCAAATACCTTTCATTTGAGTCCCATATTGCCATGGTAGGAAAATATGTCCGATTTAGGGGTGTTTTGGGGCTTGGGGTGGTCCCACTAGCTCTTGGTTCAACAACTGGATATCAGATACGTTTTCTTATCCTAAATACCTTTCATTTGAGTCCCATATTGTCATGATTGGTCTAAATATAAGTTTGATAGGTTTTAGGGTGGGGCAGCCCCCCTAGGTACACCATCCGAAATTTGGATACCAAATTTTTATGTTTAGGGTACTAAATGAAAGCACACAAAATGTCGCTTAAATCGCACAACCCATATCCGAGATCTGTCGTTTCTCAAAATTAGGGTAAGGGGGAGGGTCCGCACCCCTTCAAATATCAATAAATGTAGTACCCTATATTTACCACGGTTCAGCCGTTTCTGAGTCTAAAAGGAACACACAAACAAACACAAATTGATTTTTATATATAAGAAGAAGATGTTTCATCAGTAATTTAATCCAATAAAGTAAAATATTTTTTAATAATGCAAAAATATCAATTATTTCCTTTTATTAAATGTTATTTGAGAGAAGGGACAACTTACAAATAAATTGTTTCATTGACTTAATAACTGCTTTAATTAGATTTTAAAGCTTGTCATTAATCCAACTTAAAAATTTTTATTCAATAATACAACTTCGTTTAAGGTCCGATTTCAGTAAATTTTTGATTGAAGCATGTTTTTCATTTTTCTGGGTAGTTTCCGATTTTTGGCCAGTTGGGTTTCAATTTATTACGGAAGTTTGTCGGATTCGGCGCTAGCCGTGCGGTTCTAAACCTAATGTAGCGATGGTCAGAGAAAAAGTGTTCCATGGAGAACCTCCAATCCAGAACCTTATATATCGTTCCGAACTAATAGTTGCATCTAATATCTCCTCCACAATTCTATAAACAAAGGTAGCGGTGTTACCAATATTAAGTGTTATTAAGTCGTTAGTATTCAAGAACTCTGACACGGCTTAGCCCCGCTTATTAATGTTGGTAGTACCCCACGAAATGTGGAGGAAGTACGAATCGCACACTATTAGAACCTCGTTTCCTGTCTATTTTGCTTTCCTCACCTGCCGTTGCAGCTACGATGTAGGTGGTGGTGTCGGATAGTCAAAAGTCAGATATGGGTTGCCCAAAAAGTAATTGCGGATTTTTCAGGTCGGCCAAATGAAGTTGATGATGACCAAATCAAATCATTAATCGAATTGGATCGTCATGTAACTGAGCATGAGATAGGAGAGAAGTTAAATATACCAATATCAACCGTTCATTATCACATAAAAAGTCTTGGGCTGTTGAAAAAGCTTGATATTTGGGTACCACATGTATTGAAAGAAATTCATTTAACAAACCGAATCAACGCTTGTGATATGCACCTTAAACGCAATGAATTCGATCCGTTTTTAAAACGAATCATAACTAGAGATGAAAAATGGATTATTTACAACAACGTTAGTCGAAAACGATCATGGTCCAAGCATGGTGAACCAGCTCAAACCACTTCAAAGGCTGATATCCACCAAAAGAAGGGTATGCTGTCTGTTTGGTGGGATTGGAAGGGTGTGGTATATTTTGAGCTGCTTCCAAGGAACCAAACGATTCATTCGGATATTTACTGTCAACAATTGGACAAATTGAATACAGCCATCAAGGAGAAGCGACCAGAATTGGTCAATCGTAAAGGTGTCATATTCCACCAGGACAACGCTAGACCGCACACATCTTTGGCCACTCGCCAAAAACTGAGTGAGCTTGGCTGGGAACTTTTGATGCATCCACCATATAGCCCTGACCTTGCACCATCAGACTATCATTTATTTCGATCTTTGCAGAACTCCTTAAATCGTAAAACTTTCGGCAATTATGAGGCTATAAAATCGCACTTGGTTCAGTTTTTTGCAGATAAAGGCCAGAAGTTCTATGAGCGTGGAATACTAAATTTACCAGGAAGATGGCAAAAGGTTATCGAACAAAAGTTCATTCTAAGTTTTATTAAAAATGCATTTACTTTCTTTTAAAAAATCCAGTAATTACTTTTTGGGCAACCATATAAATAAAATTATGCAAGGTATGCCCCACCGTCTACCTGTCTCACCACTGTTGCTTCCGACGCTGACTACTCTGGGTAGAATACATAATTAAAATTTTTATGACATATAACGCAACTCCTCGGCCGAGTACCAGTGTTTACATAGAATAATTGATAGTTGATATGAGTCAGTCCAGAAACTTTGTTCCGGGTCGTCCATGGCTTCTAAATTAAGGAAATATGAATTTTGCCCTTGCTGATTTTCTGAGAGTAGTTCTGAGAGAGTTCGGAGAGTAGCTGTCTCGCTCCGGTGGAGGTTTATCTGGAAAGCATATGAAATATATATATATATATATATATGGACTATCGTCTGAATCGGTACATAACCTGATATATCTCCCATATAAACCGATCTCCCGATTTTACTTCTTTAGATTCTAGAGGGAGTAATTCTTGTATGATTTGGCTGAAATTTTTCGCAAATACTTTATGGTCTAAAACTTTATTTAGCACATATAAAACCATCTCCAGATTATACTTCTTGAGCTTCTGGAGGGCGTAATTCTTATGAAATAAAATGAAATTTTGCCAATGTGACTTTTTCTATGAACTCCAACATACGTATCAAATATGGTCTGAATCGGTGCATAAAGGGCGCATTTCTTGTCCGACTTGGTCGAAATTTTGCACAATGATGGCTACTATGGCTACAACATTCAAGCCAAGTATGACCCGAATCGGTTCAAACCTGATATATCTATAATAGCATAGCAATTTGTATCCTTTGTTTGCCTATAAAGATATACCGGGTAAATAACTTGACAAAAGCGATCCTTGGTGTAGGGTATAAAAGATTCGGCCCGGCTGTACTTGTTTTGTCAATCTTTAAAGGGATTTTTATACTTAAAATAGCATATTTGTTAGCTGAAATAGCAGTTCGAAATGATTGATAAAACATCAGCAGTATGTTTGCTGAAATAGTAGTCAGGACCGCTTTCCCTTTTTCAGCAAACAAAAACTGATGTTTCAGCAAACATTTTTGATATTTTGAATAACAAATTTCGTTATTACTTATTAAAGCGTTATCGCAAAAAAAAAAAAAAAAACTTAAAAAACCTATGAGCAGATATTTCAGCTTGTTAAAAATTTTAACTTTTTTTAGTTCATTTGCATATACTTAAAAAATATATTTAGCTAATTCGGTGATCATAGATTTTAAAATCTGAAGAAAAATCATAAATGAACACATATATTTCTATTTAAACAACAAATTTTTGTATGAAATTTCCCTTAAGAATGGAATTCAGTGTAATATATAGTTATAAATATATGGCGCATGATATTATATCTGAAGTAAGATCTCTTTACATACATAAATACCTATTAAAAAAAAACAGATAAAGTCGAATATACAAATACAAATTTTGACCATGAACATTCCACTAAGGAACAGGGGAGGATTAATTTCATTAAAATTCATCTGCTACAGTCTGATATATCATTCTTTACTCAGGATTGCTGTATATATGTATGGTGCAGGCTGTACTTTGTATATTCAATACGGAATAGAGGAATTCCATTTTAACGCACAGTTTTGTAATGTTTCTGAAATTGAAAAAAAGTATTTTAGAAGTTCAAGAAGATTATTAGTCTATGTGACAGCTATATCCAATTGTGGTCTAATCTAGCCCGAATTCAGTAAACCAATTCTCTGACATATATTTCAGTTGGATCTGCAAATGCTCGCGTTATAAGCCCAAGACGTTATGTTAAATTCAAATTTGTCACAGCTTTACCATATTCGGTAGTGTGGTTGTCGTTTGACTTTGGTTCTGAGTAGATTTAAGCTATGTCCATCTGTACGTCTGTATGTCCATTTTAATTTGTGTACAACGTACAGATCTCATAATGGTTATTTTGGATAATAGTAATGACATTATTGACAATTGAAAGCAAATATTGACACATAAGAAAATGTATTACCTGATATTCCAAGATCCACATAGGTTGAAAGTGTTTCGAATACTTGCATCATAATAGATTCATCTTGTTCAGACATTTTTAATATACATTGACTGATGTTTTCCTTACTGAATGCCCAACACATGTGAGGAATACCTTTATATGTTTCACTCTGATCCGCATTGTTAGTATCGGACAGGTCCAATCGTAACTTTTCAACACGATGTTTTGAGAGTCTTCGTAGTGTGTTTTTAAGGAAGCCGCAATTGTCCGTCGGCTTTCGTATTATTCCCGAATCAATAAGTTGCCTTCTACATAGAACAATATTTTGGTAGAATCGTGCACGGTCATCTTTCTTCTTGGTTTTACTTTTCTTTGGCAAATCACTTGCATTTTTCATTATCCAATGTGAAAGTGGAGGGTGATATGAAACTATTAATGTTCCTATTTCCTTATACTCCGTGGTCTCAAACACAAAGCATCGCTGAGCGTCGAATGGTTCAGTGTAATTTTTCGTAGGTCGTTTACTTACAGAAACGTAACGGTTAAGAGTTATTGTAATGAGGCAATCGCTTGCATCCAATAACATTGATTCTACGTCAGAGTACTTAAACTGATATAATATATATTTGTCGTCGGGATGAATGTAAACTAGTCCCTCATAATTCACACCCAGAATCATGTTATTACCGCGACTCCAAAATCCTTTATATATGACATTGAACATTGTAGTTCCATACAGAGGATATTGCATAACGCAACTCAAATACAAAACCTTTGCGGTTAATTCATTTCGGGAAGCTCCATATTGTCTGTGTGCTTGAGAAAGTATAGGAGCCCAAAATTGTTGTTCTCGCGTCTTTAAAATTCTTTCCGGAAGGAAGTTATAGACATGAGTATAATACTCCGGCTTTGGTTGATTACACGGATCGCCTAAAGACACCTGAGCTTGAAGGCCAGCGAGTTGCAATGCAACTCTTTCGCTGACGGGAAATTCATCACGCTGAAAATAAGAAATAAAAAATGGTTCTTAATTAACAAGTTTATTTTTGGTTATATTAACACGCAATAAAGTTATAATGACCTTAATGTTTATATTAAGTTTTGGGTTCTAATGTTTCGTAGAATAATTTGATATGATAGAATCGCATTTCAAAAGAGTTCTTAACTCTCTTTCAAAACAATTCAAAATATACAAATGGGGCAGGATGCCAAATTTGAGTTTAAATTTGTATTGCTGTTTTACCTCCAACCTAAAAATAGCGGTACTAAAGACTAAAACTTGATCATCTACTAATTGGTTAGTTCCTTGTCCATCAGATTGCGTGTTTTGGCCATTCAGAGGGATTTCAACTGATGAAGTATGAGCTGAAAGTAGATTAGCTGGTTCTTCAAATGCAGAATGCGGAGTATGAGGCCGGATTTACTGGGTCTGTACTCGCAGAATTGGTTTGCTTGTAACTGAGGAGGGTCTATCGCCTATTTCTACTCTTAGGCGAGTTTCTCATCCTCCAGCTACAATTTATAGTTCGATATTCTTCTTGTTAACGGATTTTCTTTTACTGAATATATGCTTATTGATTATTCTAACGATTAATCTTGACCGGCAGATGGGTGCCGGTTAGTGACTTATCGTCCCGATAAATTTATACAGATGGTAATGTGTAATCAGCTGCTTTTTGTTTACCGATTGCTGCGTAATAAATTTGCCAGTAAAATTAGGAGAAGAGTAAAAATTTCTAATGGGGACAAAACCCTCCATTTTCAAAACTCTCCAAAAATTTTTCGCTCTCACACTCTCTCTCACTGGAAAACGAACAACTTTCCATAACATTTTAACACTCTTGTTGGTGATTGCTGCTACGAGAAAACCAAATTTGTTAGTAGGAGGTCTATCACCTCGACAAATTAATGCACCGGTTAGATATAAGATTTGTTGTTTTTGCTAATAGAATTTTGAGTTAGATACGTTAACTTATTATTTTGAAAAAAATGAGATATACTATTGTATTTATTTAAGCAATATTGCAGCCTTACCAAAATATAGTCTAATTTGGATCGTAAATATTTGCCGCATTTAATTTCAGAATCCATACACTTTTGCACAATGTGACCATTTATTGCTTTGAGTTTTTCTCTGAGTCGGTTAAAACACAAGTTGCAAACCGCACGAATGAAATCTGGTTTTTTTTGGCCCAATCCTGTGTATAGGCTTTCTTTAGCGCATCCCTGAATTTGTACCTTCCACCATAAAATGGGGGTATACTTACTTCATCTTTCCGTTTGTAAATCTTCGAAATATTGGTCTCAGACCCAACAAAGTAGATATTTTCTTTATCGTCTTGACATTCTAAGTCGATCTTTCCCTATCCGCCCGTCTGTCGAAAGCACGCTATGTTTCGAAGGAATAAAGCTAGGTGCTTGAAATTTTGCACTTGCTTAGTGTAGGTCGGTTGAGATTGTATATGTGATTGCAAATCGGCCCATGGCTAGGTATAGGTACATAAAACGATCTCAAGATTTGAGATTATTTATTAACCGATTTCGCTGAAATTTTAAGTTGTTTAATCCTCCCGACATCCGACTCAAATATGATCCAGATCGGACAATACTTAGTTATAGCTGCTATATAGACCGATGTGCCGATTAAGGGTCTGAAGCCCGTAAAGGCTTTATTTATTTCCCGATTTCGCGAAATATTAATTAGCCCGAATTGTTTTAAGACTCCCGACCCAAAAATTGGTTCAGATCGGACTATATTTGGGGTCTTAATCAAATAAAAAGCGGATTTATTGCCTGATTTCGCTGAAACTGTGACTTGCATAAGAGTTCTCGCAACCTGAATCAAACATGATCCAGACCAGCCCTTATTTAGATATAACTATGGATTTGGAAGTGGAGTTTTAATGATATAGGATTATTAATATAGCCATGGTGATGGGTATCCAAAGGCCAAACTTAACAATTTTGTGCTTCTTTATTTTAAGGAAAACCCACGAAACATGCCAAAATAAACTCACACACATGCAATGCTAGACAATATAGATACACACATACACCTTCAAAGAAAAACATAAATTTTTGAATCCTTTTTTTTTGCAAGAAGTTATTATATACTTTGCTGATAAACTAAAAAGGGACCCCGGGGATGTTTTATATGCTTCGATAAGAATTGCGCCGTTTAGAGGCTCAAGAAGTGTATTCGAGAGATCGGTTTATATGGAAGCTATATCAGGTTTTAAACCGTTTGCAACCATAGGTTAGATTAAGTTTGGTTCAAGTGGCAGTCTGCCATCAGACTCACGTAGACGGTTTCTTCCATCGTGATACCACAGGAACAGAAGAAGGAAGATGCCTTCTAGTTCCTACCGTTGAACCATCCAAATCGCTTTAAAACGCCCAGTAACTTGCGAATGTTCACATCCGCTAAATCAGACAGGTTCTCAAAGAAATGAGTACCTAAAGTGGAACTCCTTCGAACTGCTAGTGCGGGACACACACACAGAAGGTGATCTAAAGTCTCTTCTTCCTCGATGTACATACAGCTTCTGCAAAAGTCGTTGCTGGCAACCTTCAGTATATCAGCATGTTTTCCGATTAGACAATGACCTGTCATGATGGACACAATGATTGAGACGTCTGTTCTATCCAATGACAGCAAAGCAGTAGACCTCTTAAAGTCTAGAGGCCACATAGTTTTGGAATGCTCACAGACCCCTCTTTGTGTCCATCTACAATTCGTTGCCCTTCGGGCCTGGTCCTAAAAACTTACCATACATGTCGCTAGAGGCATACCTACATATTCCCTGGAGTGTGTAAGGTAGTTCCTATTCTCGGAAGCTCGTCTGTTTTAGAATTCCCTGGGATATCTCTGTGGCCAGGCACCCAGAACAGGTCAATTTTGAACTGTTCGGCCATCTCGTTGAGAGATCTGTTCAGGGCGGTTTTTGTGTTCCGAAAAACGTTCTCTAGGGATTTAATGGCTGCCTGGCCGTCTGAGAAGATATTTATGCCATATTTAATATGACATATTTAATGACATTATATCTTAGCCATTCCGCCACTTCCTTAATTGCAAGGATCTCTGCTTGATACACATTGCAGTGGTCGCTGCAATTTTGGCAGCCACAATGTCCAGAGGCATTAGATGTAGCATTAAATTCAGTGCATCAGATGGTGTCGTCCTCAGTGCGGCTGTGATGCACAAACAAGCCATCTTTTGGATCCGATTAACTATTGAGCTGTTGGTGGATTTTTGAAGCGCCGTCCACCAGACCACAACACCATTTAGCATAAAAGGTCAGACAACTGCAGTATATACCCAATGCATGACACGCGGTCTAAATCCCCAACATTTGTCAATGGCTCTCATGCAGGTGTATAGGGCAAGAGTGGCCTTTCTTGTCCTTTCCGAAATGTTGGATTTACCTGTCCAACAAAACACCCAGGTATTTTTCGCTTTCTGTAAAGGGAACAATCTCTCCACCGAAGGAGACAGGTAGGCAACTTGTATCTCCTGCTGAAAAGAACTACTTCTGTCTTGCACGGATTTATACCCAGACCACTTTCGGTTGCCCACTTTGCTGTTGCACGTAGAGCATCCTGAAGTAGTTATCTTAAAGTGCTGGGAAACTTTCTCCTAACAATTGCCACGTCATCAATATACGCGATCACTTTTACGACTTTTTCTTCCAGAGACAATAATATATAGTTAATGGCTGTATTCCAAAATAAAGGAGACAGTACACCTCCTTGAGGTGGTCCTCTGCTGACCCATCTTTTTAGATTCACAGATCCCAAGCCTGCATATATCTTTTAGTAAGTAAATTATTAATAAACTTTCTTACGGTAGAGTTGATGCCTAGAAACTCCAATTCTTCATGTCGGTTTTACATTATTGAAAGCACCTTCAATGTCAAGAAATGCTACCATTGCATGTTCCTTGACAGCGAGAGAACCCTCTATGTAGCCGACTAGGTCGTGAAGGGCTTTATCAGTGGATTTGCCTTAACTACAAGTATGATGCTGCCGCGACAGGCGATCTCCAGGGATCTTTGCCCTAAGATATGTTCCTATCAACCTCTCAAGAGTCTTCAGCATAAAGGATGATAGGCTAATTGGACGAAAATCTTTCGCCTTCGTGTGGAAGGGTTTTCCTGTTTTCGGAATGAAAATGGCCTTAGTATCCCTCCATCCCACAGGTACATATGACATTATGATACAAGCATAGTATATCTCCCTAAGCCAGGAAACCAGTCTATCAGACACAGCTTGTTATTCAACCGTTGATACATCATTAAGGCCTGGCGACATTAAGGAGTTGAAACTACTTATCGCCCAAAGGATTTTCGGCTCAGACACAATTTCCCTAATGGCTTCCGACCAATGCACACATAGACAGATAGACAACCTCTTCTGCTGCCAAGTTATCCGTTGGAGAATTCCCCGTGAAATATGTATCAAAAAGTAGTTCTAGCGTTTCCTCACTTGACTTTGTCCATACATTCTCTGACT
This sequence comes from Stomoxys calcitrans, assembly GCF_963082655.1. Lineage (NCBI taxonomy): Eukaryota > Metazoa > Arthropoda > Insecta > Diptera > Muscidae > Stomoxys > Stomoxys calcitrans. The sequence goes on along the minus strand of NC_081553.1, from coordinate 157,307,120 downwards.
TCTGAATGTACCCCACCGTAATAGGTCTCGAGGACTAAATCTTCCTTAGACTACTCTTTGCAAGAATACAGGCTCTTTGTTTCCAATTCCCCGTACCTTGAGAAGTTTAAATCCCGGAATTCTTTGTCCACGTACCATTCCTCCACACACCCATGGTTTCTGGATAAGAACCACGTCAAATCAATTAAAAAGGAAGACCTTTAGTGCCGCCGAAGCGGCCTTACAATGGTGAAGATTTATCTGTAGAAACCGGACCATAGTCAGAATTCAGAACTTCCACCACTGTTGTGTTATCCTCGTCTTCTGAATCCACCAGGAGTTCATCCTCAAAAGATTCGTTAGATCTTGTCATGATGAGCTTCCCTACACATCCAGGGACAGTTGAGAAAGCTGCGGAACCACTTTTGCTAAGTACATTGGACCCTTGTGGTGTCGACGATTCCACCTTAGATGCTTCACTAGCTGCTACTGTCGAAGTACTTTCTGAGTTCCGTGCTTCCCCGCAGGCGCACATCTTGGGCCCAGTCCAACTTTGTGACCCACCCACACAGGGCTTGTCGAGTCCCGTTTCGATGCCATCCCCTGCTGTCTCGATTGCAGCAGGGGGATTTTCAGTCTCCTGCAATCCGCAAGACTTTAGCGATGTGGTCGATAGTTCCTCAGGCAAGTGTTCAGCATCAACTGCTGAGTCGTCTCCTGGTTCCCCAATCCCTCCCCTTCTATAGTCCTTCAGTTTCAACATGTTGAATTCGAAGGATACAACCCCTTCAGACTTGTTGAGGTTTTCGAGACAGCCGGAGTTTAGTACGAATACTGCATGTCTCCGGTCATCACCAGCCTCATCCAATCTACCAATCTTCCAGTCGGTGGTTGAAAGATTGGGATTACATTCCCTCAGTCTTCTAACTATCGCTTCAGGATGTGAGGGAATCTTTTATATCCTTGGTACACATAAAATTCGGAAAAATTCATGAAATCTTTATTTGAATCGAAAATACGGGCCATATAATTAAATGTTTGAAGATTATTTCAAGCAAATGTTGACCGTGACTGCGCCTCAGATGGTCCATTCGCTTAGTTCAATTTTGGAATACTTCTTCCCACAATTCGACCGGTATCTCACGAATAATAGTCTAACGCCATAGTCTAAAGGCGTTAAATCGCACGATCTAGGCGGCCAATTGACCGGTTCCGAGCGTGAAATTAAGTGTTCACTGAAATTTCCTCTCAATAAGTTAACCGTCTTGTTGAAACCATACGTCATGCTAGTCAAGCTCTTGCATTTTTGGCAAAACAAAAGTTGGATATCATATTTCGATAGCGCCCACTATTCACAGTTACGCATCATCTTTGAAAAAGTACGGTCCAATGATGCCACCAGCCCATAAACCGCACCGAACTGAGATTTTTGCTGGATTAATTTCGTAGCTCTTGCAACGCTTTTGGATGGTCTTCACTCCAAAATGCACAATTCTGCTTATTGACGTACCCATTGAGTCAGAAATAAGCTTCCTGGCTCAATGGGTCGTTTGTAAGACCATTCATGGTTAAATTATAGACCAAACTGAAGATGTTTGACAATGAAACAAAACTCGAAACGTGCGTGAACTATTTAAACCAGTGTTGCCAAAAAGATAATAGTTAAAAAATCAAGCCGATTACTGGCTTAGGAGTATGTGCATAGTGGCATGGAGCGTATTAATATCCTCACACTCTTATTAACCTAACTTAAACAAGCCAATTTTCTTTGCCATTGGTATTTATATATCCACCACCATAGGAAGGGGTATACTAACCAAGTCATTTCGTTTGTAAAACCTCGAAATATTGATCTGCGACCCCATGAAGTATATACATATTTGAGTCGATCTAGCCGTCAGTCGAAATCACGAAAGCGGTCGAACGCATAAAGCTATGATCTTGAAATTTTGCACAAATACATATTATTGATGTAGGTCGTTGGCGATTGGAAATGGGACCTATCGGTTCAGATTTGGATATAGCTCCCGTATAAAGAGATCTCCCGAATTTTCATATTTAGCCCGATTAGGTTGAAATTTCGAAGATAGTGTTCTGTTGCGACATACAATAACCGTGAAAAGTACGATTAAAATCGTTCTATAAACTGATGTAGCCCCATATAACCTCATCTCCGGATTTAACATCTTGAGCCCCTGGAAACCGCAATTTTTGTCCGACTTGGCTAACATTTTGCATGCAGTGTTCTGTTATGACGTCCAAAAACTGTGCCAAGTACGGTTGAAATCGATTTTTAACCTGATATTACTCCCATATAACCCGATCTCCCGATTTCATATCTTAGGCCCCTGCAGTAGGGATTTTAGTCCGATTTGGCTAAAATGTTGCATGTTGTGTTCTGTTACGACTTGCAACAACTCTGCCAAGTACAGTTGAAATCGGTCCATAACCTAATATAGCTCCCATATAAACCGATCTCTCGAATTCACGTCTGAATCCCCTGCATGCCACAATCTTTTCCGATTTGGCTAAAATTTTGCACGTCGTGTTCTGTTACGACTTCCAACAACTGTGCCAAGTACGGTTCAAATCGGTCTTTAACCTGGTGTAGCTACCATATAAACCAATCTCTCGATTATTCTTGTTCGGCTCTTAGAAGCATTCATTTTTGCCTGGTGTGACAGAAATTTGGTACGTAGAGTAAAATTACACTCAAAAATAAGTGAACCCCAAATGAATGAAAATTGAACTAAATGGGAGTAAAATTGACCATGATTTGGCGCTTAAGATTTTTTGTCCCGTTTGGTATACACAATTCCTTTAATTTAGGGAGTATAACAAAATCAAGTTTTTATATTCTGTAGGTTGGGATATCTGAACTCAATTTCAAGATATTTTTTGAACTTAATTATAATGAAAATTCTTATGCGTTTTAATACCAATTTCATGCAAATTTGTCGTATTATGAGGTATGCGAACTTGGCATAAAAATGCCATCCTAAGTGTCGGGGGTACCCCACCCCCAAAACCGTTACCCAACAGGACACTTTTACCGCCTTGGGCAATATAGGTATCAAATGAAAGCTATTTAAAAGAAGAGTACGAATCTGACATAAAAATTTATTTCATGGTATCTGAGGGGCCTCCATACCCCCCAAAACACCCCAGCAGGACATCTGAACCGATTGGGACAATTTGGATAACAAATGAAAGTTATTTAAAAGTGAAATATAATGCTGATTTAAAAATGTATTCCTCGATGTCAGAGGGGCCTCCCCACCCCTCATCAGGACATATTTACCGAATGGGACAATACAGGTATTAATTGAAAGGTATTTGAAGGTTGAGTACACATCTGTTATAAAAATTTGGTCCACGGTGTCAAAGGGGCCTAACCAACCGGTAAAAACCCCAAATCCAACTAACTAACTAACTAAAAATAATATACGGAGGACGATCAGTATAGGATAGGACAGCAATATGGGTTTCAGGGACGCCTCACCTCATAAACTCCCCCCTAGGTTAGGTTAGGTAAAAGTGGCAGTCCTTTACTGACTCACTTAGGCAATTTTAAGTCCATTGTGATACCACAGTAGCGACAGACCAAGGTTTCTGGCGGGAATCGAACCCACGACCCCTGCACTGGTAATCCAAGCACGCTACCAACTCGGCTACCGGTGTGCCCCCTAAACTCACATATATGTATACCGACTATAGCAATATGTAGCTCAAATGTGATTGGGTGCTAATTATAGAGAGTAGAGTATGAATCTGATATCCACTTTCAGCGCTAAGGTTTTGACTACTCCAATCCACCATCAAAACGAAGAGAATGAAGTAGATCTAATATCCAAACTTTAATGGGTGGACCCTCCCCTTTCCTTAATTTCAAAAAAGCCTCGGAGATGGACGGGCGATTTAGGCGAAATTTAGTTTGTTTATAATCACCTCTATTATGTATGTCGTAGTCACAACGAATTCCTGTCGTTTATTGTGAATGGTATTACATATGTCGTTTTTCGCCTGAAATGCGACTATGTTTAAAATCTATTACATTTTTTGGTATTATGTATGCCGTTTTTTAGCGAGAAATTCGACAGAAACAGTCGTAGAGAATTTTTCAAGTGACAAGATTAAAAATTACAAAAACTGAATAAAAATAATTAGAAAAATGAATAACAGCAAAACGTAAGTCTTAGTATCAAACATTTGTGCATTGTTTACCTAAAATTATTCAATTATACATATTTAAAGGATAAAGAAAACGACACCAAAACAATTTGAAGCTCTTGTGGATTTTATGTGTCAAAACCCAAATATAGCTAAAGGATACCATAAAAACACAGACAAGTTGTCCATTAAAGAGCAGTGGAATAATTTGCAAAGAAAGCTGAATAGTTTAGGCCCTCCCACACGTGAGGCTGAAGGTTGGATGAAGGTATGGGCAGATATGAAGAGCAGCGTCATCACATCATCACATTTAAGCTATAAAATTCCTTTCTATTATAGTATTTCCAACGTTCTGATAGAGTTGGAGCCAAAATCTTTATATGGGTGCCATCAATACAGCCAATTACGCCCGGAAACCTCGTTTGGCCATAGAAATGTTCCTTTATTTCCATCTTTTCCCTTTCGCTCATTTTGAATGTAATCCATTTGGAGCAAAGTTCGCTATACATCGCATCTATGCACTCGTGAAAGACACAACTCATTGTGGGTTGTGCCAGGCCCACGTTGAAATCGTTTCCTGCTCCTTTTTGGTAGCTACCTTCCGCGAGTATTCTTAGTGTTGCTGCCAGCCGCAAAGTTTTAGGCACACATGTTGATCTGGAGGGATCACGAAGTTTTTGTGAAATTGTCCTTAGAACGTACCGAAAAGACGCTTTGTTCAGTCTAAAATTGCTTACAAATCTGCAAAAAAATATTGATAATTTGGGAGAAACGTGAAAGGAAACATACTTACTTTGAACTTGGAAGGGAAAATATGTTTGACTGAATTCTTATCTGCCTGCGATAACAAATAAGATTATAAGCATTGGTTTCGTCTTCTTCGTCAGAAGATGAAAAATTTGCAACACTTAGCATTTTTATTTTACTTTTTTACTTTTTATTACGAAACGTTTAAAAAGCCGGCAATTGTAACTCAAATATTTTCAATCAGCTGATGTTTTTATCACTGGGTAGTTCAGAATTTATTAAAATATGTAGGATACGTCTATTACAAAAACACTCACGTCATTTTATTTACATAATACCAACGAAATGTAAATTCGAGTTCGACTACGACTGCTCTCGAAATTCGACTACGACATACATAATAAGGGTGAATAATTCAAAAACAGAAATTTGGTTTTCTCATTTACGGTGGGAAATCTAGGGGTGCCGCGCCAACTCCAAAGCCCGCCAAATGGAAATATGGACCAAATCAAATTTGATAGCTTTATAACACTTCCATTCCACTTTCAATTCGTACTTATAAATACATTATCTAAAATTATCCTTTGACGCATTTTTACCCTTCTAGCCATTTTGGATATTTATCTGCTGCTAAAGCCCATGGTTACTTGTAGTTTTGATTACAATAACGGGAGTTTGGATGTTCCGAATAAAATGTCTAAAATGAAATAAAAGAAATTATTTATGTAACTATAAAATTATTTAAATCGGACTTACCTATTGTGGATATTTATTTGCTGCTTTGGATATTTTTCCGCTGTCACATTTTTTCCCTTGCTCTCTTCCGAACCTCATTCCTTCAAATAACAAACCAAATTGCCTGCAAAATGCCGAAACAAACATCGACTGACCGAAACGCCACTAAACGATTGTCCAACAACAAAAAATCCGACCCTTTCCGTAACGATGATTGTGTGGACACAGCGAGCGCTCACACACACACTCATATTCACTCTCACATTTGCTCGAAATTAAATTTTAAGAAAAAACCAGAAAAAACACATTAACACATTAAAAAAAAATACAATTTTTGTTGGCAAGAAGTTCTAATCCCATTAAAAAATAATAATTTGAGATTATTGCGATTATTCGTTAATGAAAATTTATGAAAAGAGGTCATAACAAAACATGCTGATGTTTTTGTTAAGGTGTATATCTTATTCAAAAAGGTAATGAATATGCCTTAAAAATCCATTTACATATTTTTAGGACCATGTACATCATATTTCATTCCCCACTAAAGGCGCTATTACACGGCATGTAGATGTCTTATGACATATCACTTTAAGTATTCACATGTAATTGAAAATGTTTCTCAAAATTGTCAATTTACATACGAGTCATCATTTTTGCTATCACACCTGTATGTTATTTTCGTATGACATAACCTAAATATTTGAGCAAAAGCTATTTTTTTATGCGCAACACTTGTTAAAGTTGGGAGAAAGTTGGTTGAATCATAAATTTAAGAAAACAATTAGGTTTGGGGTTGCGTTTCGACTGAGAACAAAACCACTTGATTTCTCTATGTTTTTGTCAGAAGGAATAGATATGTGCTATTTTGAAAAGTGATTTTCATATGTTAGTTTCGTTTGTCTCACACAACATGTACTAAATTTGACAAGTCATAAGACAACTACATGCCGTGTAGTAGAGCCTTACCTTAAAAGTTGTATACTAAACTTACTTTTACGACGTGGTAGACTTTACACTGACATTTCCTCAAAATATGTGGTAAAAACTTCAGTAAAAATTAACTAAAAATATGTTTTGCTATGTCGCAGATTATTATTTAAGATGTAACTTTTCCTTCTGCAATATTTTTTAACGAGAATTTAAGATTTTTAAACTGGTTATAAAGAAAAATTTGTAGGAAATTTTTACACCCATTTTGAGTATGTGAACTATTTCAAATTTCTTTGAAAATAGGATATATTACCGTAGTTTAACAAAAATTCATTACATTCATAAAGAGACAAGTAAAGGCGTGCTAAGTTCGGCCGGGCCGAATCTTATATACCCTCCACCATGGATCGCAATTGTCGAGTTCTTTTCCCGGCATCTCTTCTTAGGCAAAAAAAAAAAAAAAGGATATAAGAAAAGATTTGCTCTGCTATTAGAGCGATATCAAGATATGGTCCGGTTTGGACCACAATTAAATTATATGCTGGAGACCTGTGTAAAATGTCATCCAATTCGAATAAGATTTGCGTCCTTTGGGGGCTCAAGAAGTAAAATAGAGAGATCGATTTATATGGGAGCTGTATCGGGCTATAGACCGGTTCAGATCATAATAAACACGTATGTTGATGGTCATGAGAGGATCCGCAGTACACAATTTAAGGCAAATGGGATAATAATTGCGACCTCTAGAGGCTCAAGAAGTCAAGATCCCAGATCGGTTTATATGGCAGCTATATCAAGTTATGGACAGATTTGAACCATACTTGGCACAGTAATTGGATATCATAACAAAACACATCGTGCAAAATTTCATTCCAATCGGATAAGAATTGCGCACTCTAGAGGCTCAAGAAGTCAAGACCCAAGATCGGTTTATATGGCAGCTATATCAGGTTATGGACCGATTTGAACCATACTTAGCACAGTTGTTGGATATCATAACAAAACACGTCGTGCAAAATTTCATTCCAATCGGATAAGAACTGCGCACTCTAGAGGCTCAAGAAGTCAAGCCCCAAGATCGGTTTATATGGCAGCTATATCAGGTTATGGACCGATTTGAACCATACTTAGCACAGTTGTTGGATATCATAACAAAACACGTCGTGCAAAATTTCATACCAATCGGATAAGAATTGCGCACTCTAGAGGCTTAAGAAGTCAAGACCCAAGATCGGTTTATATGGCAGCTATATCAAAACATGGACCGATATGGCCCATTTACAATACCAACCGACCTACACTAATAAGAAGTATTTGTGCAAAATTTCAAGCGACTAGCTTTACTCCTTCGGAAGTTAGCGTGCTTTCGACAGACAGACGGACGGACGGACGGACGGACATGGCTAGATCGACATAGAATGTCGCGGCGATCAAGAATATTATACTTTATGGGGTCTCAGACGAATATTTCGAGTAGTTACAAACAGAATGACGAAATTAGTATACCCCCCATCTTATGGTGGAGGGTATAAAAATTGTCATGAAGTGCAGTACAATTTTTGTACCAATTTTGGGTAAATTTTTTACCATTTTTTTTTCAGTGTATACCTTTCAACTAATTTTATTTTGTGTAAATTTTACGCAGAATCCATGGTGCTTATGCCTTCTACATAATACAATACCCTTTTTATACCCTCCACCATAAGATGGGGGGTATACTAATTTCGTCATTCTGTTTGTAACTACTCGAAATATTCGTCTGAGACCCCATAAAGTATATATATTCTTGATCGTCGTGAAATTTTATGTCGATCTAGCCATGTCCGTCCGTCTGTCCGTCCGTCCGTCCGTCCGTCCGTCCGTCCGTCTGTCTGTTGAAAGCACGCTAACTTCCGAAGGAGTAAAGCTAGCCGCTTGAAATTTTGCACAAATACTTCTTATTAGTGTAGGTCGGTTGGTATTGTAAATGGGCCATATCGGTCCATGTTTTGATATAGCTGCCATATAAACCGATCTTGGGTCTTGACTTCTTGAGCCTGTAGAGTGCGCAATTCTTATCCGATTGGAACGAAATTTTGCATGACGTGTTTTGCTATGATATCCAACAACTGTGCCAAGTATGGTTCAAATCGGTCCATAACCTGATATAGCTGCCATATAAACCGGTCTTGGGTCTTGACTTCTTGAGCCTCTAGAGGGCGCAATTCTTATCCGATCAGAATGAAATTTTGCACAACGTGTTTTGTTATGATATCCAACAACTGTGCCAAGTATGGTTCAAATCGGTCCATAACCTGATATAGCTGCCATATAAACCGATCTTGGGTCTTGACTTCTTGAGCCTCTAGAGTGCGCAATTCTTATCCGATTGGAATGAAATTTTGCACGACGTGTTTTCTTATTATATCCAACAACAGCGCCAAGTATGGTTCAAATCGGTCCATAACCTGATATAGCTACCATATAAACCGATCTTGGGTCTTGACTTCTTGAGCCTCTAGAGTGCGCAATTCTTATCCGATTGGAATGGAATTTCGCACGACGTGTTTTGTTATGATACCCAACAACTGTGCCAAGTATGGTTCAAATCGCTCCATAACCTGATATAGCTACCATATAAACCGATCTTGGGTCTTGACTTCTTGACCCTCTAGAGGGCACAATTCTTATCCGATTTGAATGAATTTTTGCACGAAGTATTTCGTTATGATATCCAACAACTGTGCCAAGTATTGTGCAAATCGGTTCATAAACTGATATAGCTGTCATATAAACAGATCTGGGGATTTGATTTCTTGAGCTTCTAGAGGCCGCAATTCCTATCCGATTTGGCTGAAATTTTGCATGACGTATTTTATTTTTACTTTCAACAACTGGGTCAAATAAGGTTCAAATCGGTTCATAACCTGATATAGCTGCCATATAAACCGATCTGGGATCTTGACTTCTTGACCCCTAGAGGTCGCAATTATTATCCGATATGCCTGAAATTTTGTACGATGGATCCTCTCATGACCATCAACAAACGTGTTTATTATGGTCTGAATCGGTCTATAGCCCGATACAGATCCCATATAAATCGTTCTCTCTATTTTACTTCGTGAGCCCCAATGGGCGCAATTCTTAAACGAATTGGCTGAAATTTTACACAGGCCTCCAACATATAATTTAATTGTGGTCCGAACCGGACCATATCTTGATATCGTTTTAATAGCAGAGTAACTCTTTTCTTATATCCTTTTTTGCCTAAGAAGAGATGCCGGGAAAAGAACTCGACAAATGCGATCCATGGTGGAGGGTATATAAGATTCGGCCCGGCCGAACTTAGCACGCTTTTACTTGTTTAAACTGTGTAGATATGTCGCAATGTATTGTATGTAACAAGCTTAAAAACGATTTTGGCCGTTCAAAAAGCTGATGGTTTGATCCGATGTGTGAGAGCACGCACTGTCATGGTGAAAATTATTCGTCTTCTCTTGTTTGTTTTTCGAATTTCTTCCAAGACTAAAGGCAATCAAATTGTAGTAATCAATCAAATTGTGGTAGGGACTTTTAAAGTTGTAGTAGTCATAATTTTGGACCTTTACAAAATTTTGCATGAGATGTTTTTATTTGACGTTCCAATATGTGTGCAAAATTTTTTCAGATTTAGATACAGCTCCCATAAATATCTCTCATCCGATATGGACTATTAAGGCAGTAGAAGCAACATTTAAGGCTATATCTTTACAAAATTTAGCATGAGTTGTTTTATTTGACGTCTTAATATGTGTGTAAAATTTTATTAAAATCGGTCCCGATTAAGATATAGCTCCCAGAAGCCACAATTAATGCCTGATCTTTACAAAATTTAGCATGAGGTGTTTTATTTGACTTAACCAATATAGATATAGCTCCTATATGTATATTGGCTGCTACAGAAGCAGCATGAATCAAAAGCTGGGTATTGTGTCCATGTTCCGAAGGCACTTTCGGAGCAATCATTCTCTTTTGTCGCTCACTTCTCTCACTATAACCAACATTTTGGACTACCGTCTTTAAATGACGGTCTCAGTAGATAACCACACTCTTTCGTTGTTTGGGAAACGAATTTTGTCCTGCCTGGGTTTGGATTATTCTCCAATCAAAACATTAAAATATCTAAATTTTTATGTTTTACGTCATCTGAAATCAACTTTTAATGACATGGCACAGATGGGCAATGGTAATTTGTTGACAGAACAAAAGTACACATTAATACCTTTCAACATACCGAAAGTTCTATTTCAAAAATACGCGGAAAACAAGACAAACTACACCAAAAAAGATATTACATTTTTATTACTTGATAACACTCTTGTTTTATATACCTATGGAGGGGGTTTTCATTTTTAAACAATTATTGAAATATTTATATTTACTCTTTGGGGCCTAAAATACTTTCACAGTATATAAGATACATATGAAAATATGTCACCTTTGACAGCTCAATATATCGTTGTGAAGTGTTACCAGATTGATTTGTTTCTTATTTTTTTCAGAAAGTTGATAGTAGAATTCCGTTATTATTTTGTTCAAATAGATCACTTATGAACTCCAATATATTCAGGAAGGCAATGTAAGGGTCTAAGACAATTCATAGTACCAAATTCATTGGTTAAAAATGCAACTTTTATGGGAGATCGGTCTATAGGGCTGCTATATGTAAATATCGACCGGTCTAAGCAATATTTAACACGAATGTCGAAGGCCCTAACTTAGCCCACTGTGTAAAATTTCAGCGAAATCGAATAATAAAAGTGTTTTTTACGGCCCCAAGAACTAATTTCAGGAGATCGGAATATAGGGCAGCTGTATCCAAATATAGCCCGAAGTTTTTACATGGCAAAGTACCTCACAAATGTCGCCAACATTAGAAGGGGATAAGCACCACTGAAAAATTTTACAGTGGTGCTTATCTCCTCCTAATGTTGGCGACATTTGTGAGGTACTCTGCCATGTAAAAACTTCTCCGCAAAGAGGTGTTGCACTGCGGCACGCCGTTCGGAATCGGCTATAAAAATGAGGCCTCTTATCATTGAGCTTAAAACTTGAATCGGACAGCTCTCATTGATCTGTGAGAAGTTTGCCCCTGTTCTTTAATGAAATTTTCACGGCCAAATTTGCATTTGCATATCAAGATATACTCCGATGTAGCCTATCTTCGAATTTAACTTGCATATGGACAAAAAAAAAATCTCTGCAAAGTGTTAACTCAATATCTCTATTTTCAAAGATTGTATAGTGATTCCATCAGACAGACGGACACGTCTTCGATTTTTACGACGCTCAAGAGTAAAAAACCTTTAAAGGTTCGGAAATGGATATTTCGATGTGTTACAAACAGAATGCCAAAATGAATATACCCCCATCCTTCAGTGGTGGGTATTAAAGTGTTGCCCTCTGTTTGTTTCGAGTAAACTAATGAAATTTTCACAGGTGGTAGAGCTTGACTCCCCGGTCGGAGATGGGTGCATGGGTTAAACGAATTTTGTATGCGCCCTTATGGTAACACAAAATTGATATACAACTTTGGATATGTTTACCGATTGAGACCCATATTGTATCAAATGAAAAGTATTTAAAAGTAGAGCACCAACATGATATAACAATTTGACCCCAAGTGTCGGAGGCCCGCCCCACCCCCAAAAGTCGCCGAAATATTAAATTTTTCGATTGGTGCAATATAGGTATCAAATGAAAAGTAATTTCAAATAGAATATGAAAATTTTATAAAATGTCAAGTCCCAGAGTGGCCAACCCACACCAAATACTCACTAACTTACATTAGTTGGCTATGACAGAACATTTGTTCAACTAGCCGAACGTAAAATAGCGTTCCAAGCTCCTCGATCTTCTGCGCTCATTGTGATACAATCTCTGACACCAAGTTTCGAAATGTCTCCCACCATTTGATCTTTCCATCGGGCATTTGGTCTTCCCGGTTTGCGTGTACCACCGTGTTTGCCTTCTAAAGACTTCTTAGTTGGAGCTTCTTCATCTTTTCTGACAACATGACCTAGCCAACGCAGCAGTTGTATCTTGATGCGTGTAACTATGTCTGTCGATAGGCGGCCTTATTTCTAAACTGCTTACTTAATCCAAAGTACCATCTGTTTGCCAGTATTATTCTTCGCTTTATCTCAAAACTGGTGTCATTCGTTTCGGTTACGGCGGTGCCAAGGTAGATAAAGTTACTGACTACCTCAAAGTTGTGTTTCTCAAATTTCCCATTTTCTTCATCTGCTCGGTTGTGCAAGGCGTTTTGGGAGTTGAAACCATCCATTTTGTCTTATCTCCATTTACTGCCAGACCCATTTTCACTGACTCTGTTTCAATTCTTTCAAAGGCTGCAGTTACTACTTCCGGTGACCGATCTATGATATCGATATCGATGTCGTCGGCATAGGGCAGTATCACTTGTTCTCTTGTGATTAGTATGCCATATCTATTCACACCTGCATCTCGTATAATCTTCCCAGCAGGATATTAAAGAGATCACACGATAGGCTGTCTCCTTGTCTGAAACCTCGTTTGGTATTGAATGGTTCGGAGAGATTCTTTCCAATTCTTACTGAGGAACGCGTATCAGCAAGTGTCATCCTGCAGAGTCTTATTAATTTTTCAGTGATACCAAAGTCAGACATGGCTTGAAATACCTTTGAACGTAAAGTAGTATCGAAAGCGGCTTTATAGTCAACAAAAAGATGGTAGGTGTTCATTTGTCCTTCTCGGGTCTTTTCCAGGATTTAGCACAGTGTGAATATCTAGTCTAGGGTGGATTTACCAGGTCTAAAGTCGCATTGATAGGGCCCAATTATCTCAATGACTTAAGGTTTCAATCTTTCACACAGTACGCTCGATAGTATCTTGTATGCGATGGGGAGGAGACTTATTCCTCTGTAGTTGGCACATTCCGTCTTGTCTCCATTCTTGTGTACGGGACATAGTATGTTGAGGTTCCAATCATTGGGTATGCGTTCTTCCAGCCAGATTGCGCAGATAAGCTGATGCATACGCCTTATCAACGTGTCGCCTCCGGTCTTAAATAGTTCAGCGGGTAACACGTCGGCTCCTGCTGTCTTCTTGTTCTTCAGTCGGGTCACAGCTACTTGTACCTCATTCTGACTAGGAGGTAAACATTCTAAAACATTCGCCGCCAACGAGGGTCACTAGCAGTTCGGTAAAAGTTTCATTCCACATCCTCAGCATGTTATCTGTGTCAGTTATCAGATTTCCTTCTTTGTCTGTGCAGGAGAATGTGCCTGCACCAAAGCCATCGGTTTGATGTGTAATTCTTTGGTAGGATTTCCGGACACCATTCTGACTCCTGTACATCTCAATTCGCTCACACTCACGTCTTTCCATTTCCTTTTTCTTTCTGTGGAATAGACGTTTCTCATCTCTCTTTTTCTCCCGATACATCTCCTTCATCTGGCGCGTTGCTACTGATTGCAGCGTTGCCCTATATGCCGCATTCTTGGCTTCATTAGCATCTCGACACTCTTGGTCGTAATGGGTTTCTCGGAGGAGGCTTCCGGTACCCAAGTACGGATTTCGCGGCATTTTCCATCGAGTGGCCAATAGTTTGCCACTGCCCCATTATATCATCGGAACAAGGAGTGCTTTCATCTAGCAGTCGGGTCATTCGAGTGGAGTATGCCGTTGCCATCTGTTGTGTTTGCAGCTTTCAATGTCCAGCTTCCGTGCAGTGTCAGATCGTAATGATCCAAAGCTATATTCGCTCCACGGATCGATCGTACATCTAACACGCTGGATGAATGCCTTTTATCTATCACAACGTGATCAAATTGGTTCCTCGTGTTTTGATCGTGTGACAGCCATGTGGCTGTGTGAATATTTTTATGTTGAAATCTGGTGCTACTAACTGCCACGTTTTTTGCAGCGGCGAAATCTATCAGCTTCAACCCATTACTGGACGTTATCTCGTGGAGGCTAAACTTTCCGACTGTTGGACTAAAAATGTCTTCCTTCCCTATCTTCGCATTAAAATCTCCCAGAACGATTTTAATATCATGGGCGGGGTAGCGGTCATATTCTCTCTCTAGGCGCTCGTAGAAAATATTTTTGGTCTGCTCGTCCTTGTCTTCCGTCGGGGTATGGGCACAAATAAGGCTGATGTTGAAGAATTTGGCTTTTATGCGGATAGTGGCTAGCCTCTCATTCACCAGGGTAGAGCTGGAGACAAGGAGTTTCAGTCTCCGACTAACCACAAATCCGCAGCCAAATTCATGCCTCGTGTTATGTCAGCTACAATATATAGTATAGTTCGTCACCGCTTGGTGTTGTAGTGACACCATTCCCAGTCCATCGCACTTCCTGTAAGGCGGTAATATCTGCCTTGTACTTCTCTAATACATCCCCCAGCGCGTATACTGCACCTTCGCTATGAAGGGTGCGGACATTTTAGGTGCAGATCCGCAAATCATGGTCCTTTTTTCCTATGCGTGGGTCGTCTATTACTTTTTTCTCATAGTTTTCCGGAGGCGGGTTACTGGCCTAGCGCCCCAACCGCATGGGTTTTGTGGGATGCACATGTATCCCTCGGAGCTTATTACCATCCGCAACCTGTGGCTTTCAGCTAAGCTTTCCGTGATAACGATAGGCACCACACAAGTCGGAGCTCAAAGTTCCAGCCTGTGTGGTGCTCTTAGTTATCCCGTGTCGGCCGGGCACCCACCCCAAATAGCACCCCCAACGGACGTGTTGACCGATCGGGACAGTATGGGATTCAAACGAATACGAAAATTATATAAAAATTTGGGTCTATTCAAAGGCAGGTCGTCCCTACCCAAAATTATGCCCCAAATGAACTTGCTCAACGAACGGGACAATATGGGACTCAAACGAAAGGAATTTGAGGGAACAATACGACATTTATACAAACATTTGAATTATTGGGTTGCCCAAAAAGTAATTGCGGATTTTTTATATAGTCGGCGTTGACAAATTTTTTCAACGGCTTGTGACTCTGTAATTGCATTCTTTCTTCTGTCAGTTATCAGCTGTTAGCTTGCTTTAGAAAAAAAGTGCGCGAAATTTTGTTTACATTTGTTTGTTTGGCGTCGATTTTAATATGGAGCCCATAAAGGAACATTTTCGTCATATTTTACTTTATTATTTCCGTAAAGGAAAAAACGCGGAGCAGGTTGCTAAAAAGTTACGAGATGTGTATGGTGATAAAGCCTTAAAAGGAAGACAGTGTCAAAATTGGTTTCGCAAATTCCGTTCTGGAGATTTTTTACTGAGCCACGTTCAGGTCGGCCAAATGAAGTTGATGATGACCAAATCAAAGCATTAATCGAATTGGATCGTCATGTAACTGAGCGTGAGATAGGAGAGAAGTTAAATATACCAAAATCAACCGTTCATTATCACATAAAAAGTCTTGGACTGGTGAAAAAGCTTGATATTTGGGTACCTCATGTATTGAAAGAAATTCATTTAACAAACCGAATCAACGCTTGTGATATGCACCTTAAACGCAATGAATTCGATCCGTTTTTAAAACGAATCATAACTAGAGATGAAAAATGGATTATTTACAACAACGTTAGTCGAAAACGATCATGGTCCAAGCATGGTGAACCAGCTCAAACCACTTCAAAGGCTGATATCCACCAAAAGAAGGTTATGCTGTCTGTTTGGTGGGATAGGAAGGGTGTGGTATATTTTGAGCTGCTTCCAAGTGTGGTATATTTTGAGCTGCTTCGGATGTTTACTGTCAACAATTGGACAAATTGAATACAGCCGTCAAGGAGAAGCGACCAGAATTGTTCAATCGTAAAGGTGTCATATTCCACCAGGACAACGCAAGACGTCACACATCTTTGGTCGCTCGCCAAAAACTGAGTGAGCTTAGCTGGGAACTTTTGATGCATCCACCATATAGCCCTGACCTTGCACCTGCACCATCAGACTACCATTTATTTCGATCTTTGCAGAAATCCTTAAATGGTAAAACTTTCGGCAATGATGAGGCTATAAAATCGCACTTGGTTCAGTTTTTTGCAGATAAAGGCCAGAAGTTCTATGAACGTGGAATACTAAATTTGCCAGGAAGATGGCAAAAGGTTATCGAACAAAATGGCAATTATATATTTGATTAAAGTTCATTCTAAGTTTTATTAAAAATGCATTTACTTTCTTTTAAAAAATCCGAAATTACTTTTTGGGCAACCCAATTATTCCCGAGGGTTCGCCAAACCAAACGGGACAATATTGGATTCTAATAAAAGGTATTTGATAGTTGAATACCAATGTAAATAATTTTCAAATTTTAACCATGTCAAAAGGGGGCCGCAAACACTAAAGGTCAGTTAGTATAGTGTAAAATGTGCATATTTTCAAATGCAACAAATAAAATTCGTAAATACGTGAATACCAGTAACTGCCTAAAATTGCAGATCTCGACCTTTTAAGTGCTTTTACGTCCTACACCACCACTGTGGTTCAGGGTATTACAAATTTTTACAATTTTTTATAACTCTAAAAAGGAGAAGAGCTAGACCCACTTCCTAATTCGTCTGTCCATGTATTCTTGTGATCAAGGTACAAGTCGCATTTAATGTCCGCTTGTCGAACATATCTTTATATATATAAAGATATACATATCTTTCATCCGATATAGACTTTTAAGGCTGTAGAAGCTACAATTTTCGCATCTTTAAATAAGTCAGCACTAAGTGCTTTGTTTGACGTCTCTATCCGAAGACAGTAATCGTCCATGCCCCTATTTTGGTTCATGTCTGGTATTGTGTCCCTACCTGGATACCAGTGTCTGTTAGCCGCGAAAGCCATACAATGACACAAAATACTCATCATCTTCCCCACATCCCTACACATACTCGTAGTCCTATGAGTCCTGTTGTGATAACAAAAGCTATACTGGCCTCCTTCTTACTTCCTTTCAGTAATAGCCTCGTCCCCTCACGATCCGGATGACCCCATAGGATTTTCGCCGTCCTACCGACCGTTTCGCTGTTTCACAGTGTTACATGTGCGTTTGTCGTCTACTCACTTAAATCACACCACACCACCTCATGTCGCCTCAGTCGTATCCGATCGGAAACCTCTTCCATTCCTTCCAGGTTTCCTATCGTCGCTTCGATTATTCCGCGATTGTATGAGCTGCTCCCATCCTCAATCCATTCTCCTATCGCCTTAAGCTTCATAGTCGCTTTGGCTGCCTCACACTTAATCTGTATGTCAATGCGTCGGATCCTCATCGCTCCGCCTATGCCAAGACAACATGTTCTCTGAACCAGTTGCATGGTCTTTACTTTTTCTCCATAGTAGTCCACCAAACTACTGGCTTCCTTGGATTCAGGCCCCATTTCGAGCCATAGTGCCCAACATCTGTGAGCCTTCTCAGTATGCTCCTGAAAGTGACACTTCCAATTAAGTTTCCTATCCAAGATCACTCCTAAGTATATGACCTTGTCGGATATCGAAAACTCTTTCTTAAAGAAAAGTGGTGGATGAAATTGGACCACCTTTATCTTCCTCGTGAGGACGAAGGTGGAACCCAGTTTTCTCTGGCTTAACATTGAGACCCCTGGGTCTAGGCCAGTCATATGCCATATGTAAGACTTTTCGGCCCTTCTGCATAGCTGGTTCGGATCATCACCCATTAGAAGTATTATAACATCGTCTGATATGCAGACGGGTTCAAATCCCTCCTCAGTCAGCATCCGTAATAGGTTATTCATGGTGGTCACCCAAAGGAGTGGAGATAAAATGCCCCCTGTGGCGTGCCTAGAGCCACTTTCTCCCTTAAATATATGCCATAGGACACACAATTTATACACCCGATCCTTAGTATATGGACCCAGTCCACCCATACAGGTGTAAGGATTGGGTCAATGTGTCGGTCCGAACATTGTTAAACGGCCCCTCGATGTCAATGCAAACCGCCAACGTGCACGTCTTGTCATCGAAGGATTCTTCTCTTTTATGCACAATCTCGAGCAGGGCAGTCTCCACCGACCTTCCCCTGACATAAGCATGTTGTTTGCATTTGAGCAGTTCGTTGGATGTCCTACTCCTTATCATGGTATCCACAATACGTTGCATGGTTGGGAGTAGAAAGGATGTAAGGCTTATAGGTTTACAGTCCTTTGGTGTCATGCCAGGCATTCGGAGCATATGCAAGTCTTAGGCACGCCGTGATGGGACGCCAGATAGTCGGCGTCCTTCTGTAGTAACGCCGGAAATATCCCATCAGGCCCTGGTGATTTAAATGGTTTGAAGCTCCTCAAGGCTTCCCCTACCAACAAAATTCCGTTATGGTTAACCTTCGATCAATATCATTATTCCAAGATCCGGTGTCTCCGTGAGTCCCGTCGTATCCTATGTAAAATGCGTTTTCATCAAAAGACTCAACATTTTCTCCATTGTCTCTGTTCTCACTCCCATGTCGTCTACTAACGTTTCAGATTGAACATGGGTTTTTGAGAGAAACTTTTTGTCTCGGCGACGTCATTAACGCTATCGACCTGTTCCCAGGTCCTCCTGAAACAGGTCCCTGTTTCAGGAGGAACATTTTGCTGCTCTGGTAATCTTAGTAATTCCTTGAACTGTGTGTAGTATACATCCTAGTAAACTTTCCGCTCTCCGCTTTTTACGACGAGCTCTGTTATAAAGCCTGCGGACTTCTTTCCCAATGTTGCATCATACATGGTTTTGCTTGGGCTGATTTCCTTTCTCGAAAAGGACAACTTCTTCGAAAGACTCCACTTGTCTTCTATGAT
This sequence comes from Stomoxys calcitrans, assembly GCF_963082655.1. Classification (NCBI taxonomy): domain Eukaryota; kingdom Metazoa; phylum Arthropoda; class Insecta; order Diptera; family Muscidae; genus Stomoxys; species Stomoxys calcitrans. The sequence continues at coordinate 157,287,768 of NC_081553.1, read as the reverse complement.
TGGACAAACTAAATTATCTTGACCAAGTCATCTTCTGAGTTGTCTTCCGAATTTTGTCCAGTTTCTTTTCAACTTATTCCGGAAGCCTATCGGATTCGATGCTGGCGGTGCTATTATAAATCTAATGCTGTGATGGTCTGAAAAGAATGCTCTGAACATATTGTCACATCTAAAATCTTCACCCTAATGCTATTAACAAAGGTAGCGGTGTTACCAATATTAAGTGTTATTATGTCTTTAGTATTCAAGGCGTCGGAGCGTCAAAAGGCAGATAAAGTGATGCCAGGTATGCTCCATAGTCTCCCAATCTCATCACTGTTGCATTCGACGTTGACAACTCTGGGGAAAGTACATGATTAACATTTTTATGGTAAATAACCTACGTCCATAGAAAAAATTGAACACCGCGTTGATAGAGTGACTACATTCGTTTTTAAAAGTGAATCAACACACAGATGTTATCGTTTTTAGACTCATTTAAACTTAAGGTTGATTTGCATACACATTTTGTGTGGATGATGTTCACAACGATCTGTGTGTGAAACAACAATGCATGTTTACAAATTAGCCATGCTTGTTAACAATATTGCCAACAACGTCTGTGTATGAAAGTGACAACATTGGTGCATGATTTTGCAACGTTTTCTTTCTATCAGTGTAGGTTTTCGGCCGAGTGCCATTGTTAGCTTAGAAAAATTGGTAGTTGATATGGTTCAGTCCAGAAACTTTGTTCCGGGTCGTCCATGGATTCTGAATTAAGGCAATATGAACCTTGCCCTTGCTGATTTTCTCCATCAGAGCGTGAGTAGCTGTCTCGCTACGGTGGAGGTTTATCTGAATGAACTCAATCATTGGTCCTTCATTAGATAGACTTGTTGGGAGTGGGATATGGTCTCATCGTCTGCTCTCTTTTCTTTAGGCTGCATTGGGCTTCCGTCACTGCACTGCCTGATGTTTTATTATTAGGATCTTTACCTATCCTAGTCTTCCGAATCTTGAGGAAGCCGGTAATGGTTCCATCACCGGGTCCCTGTTCGTTAGACTGTATTGAGTCTACCGTCCCTGCACTGCCTGATGTTCCAATATTAGCATATTTGCATATACTAGTCATCCAAATCTTGAGTAAATGGGCTTCTTGGGAGTAGGCTATGGTCTCATTGTCTGCTTCCTGTGCGTTAGACGGTATTGAGTTCTCAGTCAGTGCACTGACTGATGTTTCAGCATTAGGATCTTTTTCCATCTTAATCTTCCTTATATCGAGAAAGTCGATGATGGTTCCGTTGTCGGGTCCCTGTTCCTTAGGCTGTGTTGGGTCTTTCTCCTCTGCACTGCCTGATTCGAAGATTGGTTCTTCCTTAGATTAGAGGGCTCTGATGTATCATCCGCGGAGGTGCAATATTCACCCTAGATTTTGCTCTGAGCCTTTTTTAGCTCGATCTTGTATTTTCTTTGCTAAACCTAATTGATTTTCCTAATCTTGTGGCTTTCGCCCTGGGGGTCCACCATGCAGGCCGCTGTTTGCCCCTTGGTTTGGCAAACAAGTCATTCAGGTCCTTCGTGATCCGCCTGACCAGTAAGGTTTTGTCCTCCACAGTTTCCACTTCTTTTTCATTTATTTATTTCAATCCGCCTTTCTGCTGCTTAGCCCAGGGACCTCTTGTGAAATATTACTGAAAAGAAATAACCTGATCAACAGATTCCTAGTTCCCATGACATCGCATCCATTTGTATGTGGCTAAACTCGCTCATCAATTGATTGATTGATTGGTCGATGATACTTATTTCCATATCACATGAAAAACTATGGAATGTAAATTACCCCTGTTCCTCAATGGAATGCTCATGAGCAAATTTTCTTTTGCAAACATCCACTAAGGCACACATTTCTATAGGCTTACGGTCCAGCATCTCAGTCATGAAACCTCCCATAAAATTTTGTCCCTTGCTTTCTATTCCCTGCTGTTGGGTGTTCATGTTCATCACCTGAACGTTGTTTTGATTCGCAGAATAGGCGTGATCTGTAGAATGTTATACCCTTATTTATGTATGTTTGCCTGTTACGACCGAACATATAATTATAATACCCACTGCCATAGGATAGGGGGACATTCATTTAGTCATTCCGTTTGCAATACATCGAAATATCAATTTCCGACCCTACAAAGAATATATATTTCGGATCGTCGTAAAATTCTAAGACGATTTAACGATGTCCGTGTGTCTGTCCGTCTATCCATCTGTTGTAGTCACTGTACAGACTTCGAAAATTGATGTATTGAGCCATAATTGGGCACGGATACGTATTTTTTCTGCACGCAGGTTAAGTTCTTGAACGGGTCAAATCGGACCATATTTGGATATAGCTGCTATACGAGTGTACACCGATCTGTCGATAAAGGGTCTGATGCCCATATAAGCTTTAGTTTTTATCCGATTTCGTTGAAATTTTAAATAGTAAGTAGTTTTTGGCCTACCGACATCTGACCCAAATATGGTTAAGATCGGACTATATTTAGATATAACTGCCATATAGACCGATCTGCTGATAAAGGGTCTGAAGCCCATAAAAGCTGGATTTATTACCGATTTCGCTTAAATTTGAAACAGTGAGTAATTTAAAGCCTCCCGATATTCGACTCAAATATGGTTCAAATCGGACTATATTTAAATGTAGTTGCCATATAGACCGATCTGTTGATAAAGGGTCTGACGCCATGACATTTGTTACCCGATTCCGCTAAAATTTTGAAACAGAGAGTTATTTTAAGCTTCCCGTCATCCGACATGAATATGGTTCAGATCGGACTATATTTGGATATAGCTGTCATATAGACTGATATGCCGATTAAGGGTCTGAAGCCCATAAAAGCTTTATTCATTACCCGATTTCGTTGACATTTGAAATAGTGAGTTGTTTTGCGATCAGGTAATTTTTTTCTTTTAAAAATTTAAATATTCTCGTTCATTTTATTTCATTTTAATTTACTCTCTTTCCAACAATTCCATTATTAATGGATCAGCAGACATTTTCTGCAAACAACAGACTTTTAAGCAGTCAGACTGCTGTTCTGAAACCGCAAAGATTTGGTAAATTAACTGCTATCAGTCAGAAGACAGTGTTTTCTATTATCAGCAGGCTTTTCTCTATGAGTGTAAAATATATATTCAACAAAAGTATAGATAAAACTATTTAAGGTGTGATTTTGAAGCTAAATAATATCTTTTTGGCAACACTGGTTTAAATAGCTCACGCACGTTTTGTGTTTTGTTTCACTGTCAAACATCTTCAGTTTGGTCTATTATTTAACCAGATTCGTCTTAAAAACGAACAACGCTGGCACTTTTTGCGAATTTATATCATAAACAACAATACGTGCAAAATTTCATTTAAATCGGACTAGATTTGCGCCCTCTAGAGGCTCAAGAAGTCAAGACCCAAGATCGGTTTATAAGACAGCTATATTAAAACATAGACCGATTTAAACCATACTTAGCGCAGTTGTTGGAAGTGATACTAAAACACCATGAGCAAAATTTCAGTCAAATCGGACGAGAATTGCAACCTCTAGAGGCTCAAGAAGTCAAGACCAAGATCGGTTTATATGGCAGCTATAACAAACCATGCACCGATTTGGCGCATTTACAATCCCAACCGACCTACACTAATAAAAAGTGTTTGTGCAAAATTTCAAGCGGCTAGCTTTACTCCTTCGAAAGTTAGCGTGCTTTCGACAGACAGACGGACTGGCGGACGGACGGACAAACGGACGAACATGGCTAGATTGACTTCAAATGACATGACGATCAAGAATATATACTTTATGGGGTCTCAGACGCATATTTCGAGGTGTTACAAACAGAATGAATAAATTAGTATCTCCCATCCTATGGTGGAGGGTATAAAAATCAGAGGAAACAAAAGTCTAGTTGACCAGTGTTATTTGTTCATGACTTTATTATTTGGTTTTGAACAGCTAACCTCACGATAACGAGACGCACACTGTGCCTCAGTGATATACGCCTTACAGGATGAATGAGAGCTATGTGCGCATAAATTCTTTTATGTGTGAAGACTGGTGGGCTGTTTTCGTTTTCCACATGTAAAAACACATGTTTTCGCGATTACTTGAAACACTACAAAAATCTGTATGGTAACGAAATACTTTTATTAAAATTGTATCATTAATTATGGGAAAATGTCTTACTGAATAAAATCGGCAAGCTTTTATGCTTCAAAATTTATTATCTAAGAAAAGTAATCACATACAAATTTCGGGAAAAGTGAACATATTGGGTTGCCCAAAAAGTAATTGCGGATTTTTCATGTAGTCGGCGTTGACAATTTTTTCACAGCTTGTAACTCTGTCATTGCATTCTTTATTCTGTCAGTTATCAGCTGTTACTTTTAGCTTGGTTTAGAAAAAAAGTGTAAAAAAAGTATATGTTCGTGTACAAACCTTTTGTTTTGTCTTTCCAAGGAATGTACAATTGGCACTTTTAATTTTCAGTTCACAAATTTATTATGTATCAAAACGATGGGTAAGTGCAATATAGTAACAAAGGTGCAATATAATTTAGGTTAAATCAATTCGTGCAATAATAGTTTTAATAATTTTAACTTTCAACAATTTAAGCAAAAAAGGTAAGTTTTAGCAGACTAGGCAACACTTAGCAAGAATTAACAATTCAGGTAAAAATTAATTTGTCTTTTTTTGTATTTTTAACTTTTCGTACATTTGGGTGAGTATTTTTGTTCAACAGTGTAAATGGCTTCTTTAATTTTTATGTATTTATGGTTTAACATATATAAGTAGGTATAGGCATGTAAGTACACAGGCAGGTAAGTGTATAGATTTTCTTTTTTATACACTTGGTTTCACATTCACATTTGTTCTTAATTTTCAAAAATTCTAATTCCCTTTTTTGTTGCTTTTGTTTGTTGTCACGGGGAGAGCGAACGTTTTGTTTAAGGTATCGATCACTAATAATTATTTTGACTTCTTCTTTTGTCACTGAAGCCGGCTGCTGATTGAATTCAGCAGACGGCAACAACAACCATGAGATGAAAAAACTTGTAACTAGCGGCTGCTGACACACACACATACATTGCATATGCATGCAGTGACAACCCGCTAGTTATAGTTATGTGCAAAAGTTTAGCACTACAGTGCTGAGCAAAAGTTTAGCACTATGCTAAACATCTTGCCCCCCCGTGACAAGTGTAATTCTTCTAAAGTGTTAGCTTAGTGTCTAGGCATATTCCGGATGGGGCCGACAAAGACGTAGCCAAGAGTGGTCTGGAATGCGTTGACATCCCCAATGCCGGCAAAGACATGGCCATCCCTCTGCAGTCTCGGATAGACATCCGCGCCCAATTCTAAGTCTATTGACGTGTTGGCTCTAGGGTCTGTATCAGCAAGGGTGTCTTGCGCTAAATCACGGGTCGGGTCCTCCACAAGTGGGTCTGAGTAGGGTCGGAAAGGCAATGCATCTGTGATGAGTGCATTAATCTTAAGTGCCCAGTTGCTATTTGGGCTGCGATGCATCAATCGGAAGGTTGTAAACCTGTTGCCCTGGTATGTACACGATCGTAGTCCAAGTCGCCGGAATGTAGAATAGGCCAGCCGAGACATTGTAGATGATTGATTGATCAACGCTCGCACGGTGGCCCAAGTATCGACCCCATCCTCTGCTATTCGTACCATGGCAGTAGGCACAAAGACAAGATCCCACTTAAAGGGTGGGGATGCTGTGGGTGCAGGTCTGGCGTTGTTGGCAGGAGCAAAATCATCGGCGGGCCTCTCCATGTTTTCAAGCTGCGGTGCCCCATGCAGCAGCGTGTGATGTCGCTCCTCGCAGCGACGGCAGCCTGCGATGGACTGGCAATCAGGTGCAAGATGACTGCGCGCCAAGCAATTACGGCAATACCCCCGCCGCTCCACAGTTTCGTAACGTTGGTATGGGGTCTGGTCCCGGAATCGGCGGCATGTGCTCAGCGCATGGTCATCTTGGCAGAGACCGCAAGAGTACTGCCAGAAAGTGGGTCTTCCGCGCCGATCTACATGATCGCGGTCGCGATTTCGAGACGGATTTCGTTGGGGCCGGGGTTCCGCTCCTCGTTCGTCCCGATGACGACGCTCTTTTCCTTGAGGCCGCTCGTCTTCTGGACGGGGCAAGTAGGCTGCCATTCCTGAAAATAAAAATTTTGGAGGAGTACTTTGTTTTTTGATTACTGGGCGAAAGCCTAGTCAGGCGGAAAAAAGTTTGACCAGTTTCGTGATGGGTCTGCTCAAGGTGCCGTGAGATGTTCTAACATCGACAACGCGTGTATTTTGATCGGATCCAGGATAAGTTTTTTCCACGCGACCCATTACCCATTCGGTTGGAGGGAATCTGTCGTCTCGGATTACAACTAGGTCATTTAGCGCGATGTTCTCTTGTGGATACTTCCACTTAGTTCTACGATGTAGTTCCTTCAAGTATTCTGACTTCCACCTTTGACAAAAATATTGCGAAATTATCTTCAGTCGTTTCCATCTATTGGCGAACGAGACATCCTGATCAGAAACATCAGGTTCCGCTGGTGCAAGAAGCGAAGTACCAATTAGAAAGTGGCCTGGGGTTAAAGGCGAGAAATCATTTGGGTCGTCGCTGGCTGGACTAAGGGGTCTAGAGTTTAAACAAGCTTCTATTCGAGTCAAAATTGTGGTTAATTCCTCGAACGTAAAGTTCATTTTTGGTATAAACTTGCGCAAGTGGGATTTAAATGATTTGACACCCGCCTCCCAAAGGCCACCCATATGAGGGGCACCCGGCGGTATGAATTTCCAAACAAGGTTTTGATAAACGTTTTGTTGGGAAGCTTGATTTTGGAGAGTTTTCAAGAAGTCTAGGCGATCCTTTTTCAGTAATTCTGAAGCGCCTACAAAGTTTTTCCCATTATCAGAATAGATGCAGGCCGGACAACCCCTGCGACCGATAAAACGTGCCAAGGCTGCTAAAAACGATTGTGTAGAAAGGTCCGTAGTTGCCTCCAAGTGTATGGCCTTTGTCGCGAAACAAACAAAAATACAAACGTATCCCTTTGTGATTACACAAGCTCGACCTGAATAGTTTTTAATGTTAAAGGGTCCAGCAAAATCAACCCCTGTATTGGTAAAGGGTCTTGAGAGTAAAGTCCGTTCGGGAGGAAGGGATGCCATTATTTGTGATTGCGCATGCTTTTTGTACAAAATACAAGTTTTACAATTATGTATTACTTTTTTGACAAGAGGCTTTAATCTGAATATCCAAAATTCAGAGCGTAAAATCCGAGTCATAAGTTGATTTCCGCCATGGAGAGTTATTCGATGGGCGAAATCTACTAGAAGTTGTGTGAGTCTTGCATCGTATGGTAACAGAATGGGATGTCTCTCGTTATAAGTTAAAACAGGACACTGTACAAGGCGCCCATTAGCCCGCATTAGTCCACTTGAGTCTATAAATGGATTAAGACCTAAGAGGCTGCTACTGGGTGAAATTCTAGATTCCTCTTGTAATTCGTGATATTCAGAGGCGAAATAATGTTTTTGGGTCACAATCAGTAGACGGCGTTTTACATCTTGAATTTCCTCAGCTGTGATCTCCAAAGATGAAATCCTGAGATGCGATCGGTTGGGCCCCGTATTACGCCAGATTCGTAAAACATAGCTAATCACCCTATAGGCGCGCGACAAAGAAGAAAACCTAACTAATGGGTCTTCAAAGGTTGAAGTAGCAAAAACCTTTATCGCTTTCGCCTCCAGGTTTGTGTCTTCAGGAACTTGATAAGTTGGCCATCTGTCTTTCGGAAACTTTAACCACTGTGGGCCATGCCACCATAAACAATACTCCTTTAAGTCTGAAGGAGTGCATCCTCTACTAGCAATGTCCGCAGGGTTGCTCTCGGAGTCTACGTGGCGCCAATTTTCATTGCCAACATTCTCTAAAATTTCTGAAACGCGGTTTCCAACGAATGTACTCCAAGCACAAGCCGGTTTCCTAAGCCACGACAAAACGATTGTGGAATCAGTCCAAAACTGGGTCTTAAAATTCATAATCTGAAGATTGTTCATGGTTGCTGAAGCTAATTTTGAGAGAAGTACTGCCCCACAAAGTTCGAGTCTCGGCAAGGAAATCTTTTTGATGGGAGCAACGCGGGTCTTTGCAGCTAATAGAAAGGTGTCGGTTTGGTGGTTGTCATGTTCCACCCTAATATACAATGCTGCACCATATGCACTTTCGGAGGCATCACAGAAACCGTGTACTTCCACTTTGGAACCAGGTGTGAAGCGTATCCACCTTGGAATTTTAACCGATTCCATTGCCTCTGAATTTTTAACAAAATTCTGCCAATTTATCAACGTTATTGACTTTAGCGTATCATCCCAGTCGATTTTGTCTAGCCATACCTGTTGCATGACTAGCTTTGCTACAACAACAATTGGGGCTAGCCACCCACAGGGGTCAAACAATTTTGCTATGGCCGATAAAACTTCTCTCTTCGTATAAGACTCTCTGATTTCTAATGCCGGTTGTGTAAAGGTGAAATAATCCCCAGAAATATTCCACCGGATGCCAAGAGTCTTTGTTGAGGAGTCTTCCGAAAGCTCCAGCCAATTTACTGGAAGAAGTTGTTCTGCCGGTAAGTCTTGTATAATCTTATGATCATTAGATGTCCATTTCATGAGCTGAAATCCAGCCGAGTTCAAGGCCGCGATCAACTCTTTTCTTGAAGTTATGGCTCCATCGATCGTGTGAGCCCCGGCTAACACGTCGTCAACATACAGATTCTCCCGAATAATCTTTGATGCAAGGGGGTATGTGTCCGTCACGTCTTCCGCAAGTTGAAGAAGTGTCCGGATTGCAAGGAAAGGTGCGCAGTTTACTCCAAATGTTACAGTCAAGAGCTCAAAATCCTCAACTGGGTCCTTTGGAGATTTTCTAAAAAGTATTCTCTGGAATTGTGTCTGACTAGGGTCGAGAAGAATCTGTCTATACATTTTTGTGACATCCGCATTAAATACGTATTTGAAGAACCTCCACTTCAAAATTTGTAAAACAAGATCTTGCTGCAGAATGGGTCCAGCAAACAAGTTATCATTTAGGCTCCTTCTGTTCGACGACGGACTTGACGCGTTGAAAACTACCCTAAGCTTTGTAGTGAGTCGGTCTGGCTTAATGACAGCATGATGCGGCAAATAGTAATTCGGAGTCTTTGTTATCTCCTGTGCCGTAATTTTCCTTATGTGTCCTAGTTCCAGATATTCCAGAATGGCATTGTCGTACTGTTCCTTGATCTCAGGTGTCTTTTGGAGCTTTCTTTCCATTCTGTAGAACTGTGCCATTGCGATATTCCTCGAGTTTCCCAACTCTTCACAATTCCTAAAAGGGAGGGTCACAATATATCTCCCATTAGAGTTGCGCCTTACAGTGTCTTTAAAGTTTTGTTCGCAAAACATGTCCTCTTCTGACCTCAAAATCTTTTTGGGGGCCTCCTCCACCTCCCAAAATCGTGTGAGTTTTCTTTCTATTGAGATGGTGTTGTGAAGAGAAACTCGGTTACCACCCGCAGCTTTCTGTGCAATGGGTCCGCCAACAATCCATCCAAAAACTGTGTTTTGTGCTAGTAGTGCACCGATTGATTTCATCGGGGACCCAATGTCAAAAATAAGGGGTCCTATGTCCATTCCAATTAGAAGATCAACCGGTTGGCTAATGTAGAATTTCGGATCTGCCAAATCTAGATTGGCAACATCTCGAAGTTGTGCTAGGTCTAAGTTATGAGGCGGTAAGTTAGAAGGAAGGGTCTTCAAGACAGGCGCCCAAACTTCTAACTCAAATCTAGGTTCTATACGAGAGCGTAAGGTGAATAGACAAGCCTTATTTGAAGTCTCAGCTACAATTTGGCTAAGTCCTGTAACGTGTACTAAGTTTCGTTTAGTTGGAAGACTCAACTTGTTTTTGAGTTTTTCCGTAATGAAAGTGGACTGCGATCCAGAGTCAATAATTGCCCTGGCATCGAATAGCTGTCCTCTAGATGCTATTTGCACTATAGCAGTAAAAAGTAAGGTTCCCCCAGGATGATGCTCACAAATTCGATTATCCTGAAGGGTCAAAGTTGCAATGTTATTCTGTTGTGTGTCTGGTGTGGACTGTATACGAGTTGTAAGAGCTGCAGCACTAGTACTAGGTTGTGCTGCATCTCTAGCTGAGTCTTGATTACAAGGTTGGTTCTCTTGTCCCTTATGTAGCATTGTATGATGTCGCAAGTTGCATTCGCGGCATGTAAACTTGCTCTTGCATTCCTTTACACCGTGATTCGTCGACAGACAATTGTAGCATAAGTGCGAAACTTTCACTACGTGAATTCTGTCATTGATATTCTTTTCAATAAATTTCGGACAATCCCTAATAAAATGTGTGGCCTTACAAATTTGGCAGCATTTTGTATTTTGGGTCCGAATTGTTGTATTTTGCTGTGTATTGCCGCTATTGTTTGTACCTGAGTTTTGTGTCTTTTGTGAAACATTGGTGTGAAAACTGTTGACGAACTTATTATTTTTGTAGTTATCTTGCCTATTATGGTTTTGCTTACTGAAAGACGGCTTAATATTCCCGACAGATTCGAGTGTCTTAAATTTGTGGGTCAGAAATTTATCAAATTCTGCCCATTTTGGAAGGATCTTGCAATCTTCCAGTGAATTCTCAAACTCCTCTAGAAATTGCCTCGGTAATTTTGCAGAACAAAGATAAATCAAAAGTGGGTCCCATCCTTTAACATCTACTCCAAGTGTCTCCAGTGTCTGTAGACTTGTGTTAACAATTCGCTGTAACTTCTGAACCGTTTGAGAGGAGTCTATTGTAACGTTTGGCAGGTTAAAAAGATTTTTTAACTGTTCGTTGACTTGCATCCTTTTGTTCTCATACCGATCAGTAAGATTGGCCCAAGCTAACAAAAACCCATCATTTGTAAGAGGAACATGACTTATTATTTCCCTTGCTTCCCCAGAGGTCTTCTGCGTAAGATGGAAGAGCTTCTCAACATTACTCAGCTTTGAGTTCTTGATGTAAATGGCACTGAACAGGTCCCTAAAGGTAGGCCATGCTGTGTACCCACCTTTAAAAGTGTCTGTGTCACAAGGTGGAAGCCTTGAAACTGGCGTGAAGTCCACATCCTGCAAAGATTCCCTCTCCTTCTTCTCTTGGTTCGCCTGATCCTTCAAAGCCATAATGTCCGCATTTAGGGCGCCTATGGCTCGCATGTAGCATTCCCGCGCGTCTTTGTAATGAGATCGAAGCTTGTTCTTATCTATGGCGGTCTCTTCCGCCGCGGTGATATGATCGCGACTGTCTAAGTACGATTTCTTGACGTTGTCCCACAATGAATCTAACTCCACCCTTAGAGCCTCAAGACTATGTATATTATCATCGGACTTTGCAGCTGCAAATGTGTTGTCGAAATCTACTAAATCGTTGACGCTATTCGCAAATCTATCGCTCTTAGACTTTGCCTTCTCCATTTTGTTTAAAATTTCTTCCTTCAAGTTTTTGAAGGGTCAGATCCCGATTTCTAGGCACAAAAAATGGAAAAATTTATTCAATTTTCGCCTTGGTGGGTTAGAAGTAGGCTTTGGAAAACGTATCAGGTATTCTACTTCACAATGTACAAAAACAGAAGATGTAAAACCAGAGTGTCAGCAATCACATCAAACAATCAGAAGAATGAGTTCGGTAGAAAGGGTCACATAAACATCAATTCCAAAAATTCCGCACAGGAAACGAAAAAGGTTCCTCAGATTTGTAATCCGAAACAAAACCACAACAAAAAACGACGCCAATAAAAATGTTTGATTTGGGTCACTTCACCATATAGTATAAGGCAAGTGCATACGTGGGGTCGCTATGAAATTCTTTCACGAAGTTACAAATTTTCAAAAATGAACTTTATTTTTTGTTAAAATATTTCTTTAATCTCGGCGAAATGTCCTCTTTACCAAACGACCACGATGGCGGTGTCTGTCCCAAAAAATGTTTGCGAAAAGCAATTGTGATAAGGTTAGTTCGTTTTATATAAAACCACGCAAAAGTCACAAAAAACAAATTCAAACGTGGCAACTTTAAGACAAGGGTCAAGGATTTTTACCGCAAAAATTTATGTATACGGGTCAAACAAATTTCCAATTTTAAAAACTGCACGGGTCAAACATACAAAATATACAGGGTCAAGCAAAGGGCAGGAACAATTCCATCCATACAAATGTAGGTGGAGATTTTCCTAGCAGCAACCAGTATATTTCGTTGGCTTGTCGCGCCAAAAACGAAAAACAAGCTTGTACTCACTTTGATCTCTTTGTGTCTGTGTGTATGTGTAAGAGAGTGTGTGAAGCTCCTTTGGTTGCAGTGGCTGAATTAGCGGTACTGTGGTAGCGGAGCTGTAGACTCTTCTATACTCTTCTAGAACTCTTCAATGTTCAATTTTTTGTAAATTTTGTTGTTGGGTTTTACCGAACCGTACCGCGTTTGGTTAAAGTGGCTTTGAATTAATTTGTTCCGCTTTTTGCAGCACTTAAATTTCACTTGATCTTGTCTGGCTGTTGCCAGCTCAGACTCACAATGTTTTTGTTTTTGCACTTTTCACAAATTCTTGAGGTAAGTAATTTTTTACAAATTTTGCAGGAAGGTTTTTATAAAATTTGGTAAGTATCAACTCTTTCAACAAGGTAAGTAACTTTTTAACAATTTTTATATATATATATATATATATATATATATGTATTTTTATTTTTAGATAGAAACGTAAGTGTCACCGTTTTATGGGGTATGTATATGTATATTTTTTGAACTGACTATATAATTTTCCACACAAAAAATTAAACGCACTTGTACATTTGTTGTAAAACAAATTCACTTATCCGGTTCGAAGGACCAAAAATGTTCGTGTACAAACCTTTTGTTTTGTCTTTCCAAGGAATGTACAATTGGCACTTTTAATTTTCAGTTCACAAATTTATTATGTATCAAAACGATGGGTAAGTGCAATATAGTAACAAAGGTGCAATATAATTTAGGTTAAATCAATTCGTGCAATAATAGTTTTAATAATTTTAACTTTCAACAATTTAAGCAAAAAAGGTAAGTTTTAGCAGACTAGGCAACACTTAGCAAGAATTAACAATTCAGGTAAAAATTAATTTGTCTTTTTTTGTATTTTTAACTTTTCTTTCAGATGGTACATTTGGGTGAGTATTTTTGTTCAACAGTGTAAATGGCTTCTTTAATTTTTATGTATTTATGGTTTAACATATATAAGTAGGTATAGGCATGTAAGTACACAGGCAGGTAAGTGTATAGATTTTCTTTTTTATACACTTGGTTTCACATTCACATTTGTTCTTAATTTTCAAAAATTCTAATTCCCTTTTTTGTTGCTTTTGTTTGTTGTCACGGGGAGAGCGAACGTTTTGTTTAAGGTATCGATCACTAATAATTATTTTGACTTCTTCTTTTGTCACTGAAGCCGGCTGCTGATTGAATTCAGCAGACGGCAACAACAACCATGAGATGAAAAAACTTGTAACTAGCGGCTGCTGACACACACACATACATTGCATATGCATGCAGTGACAACCCGCTAGTTATAGTTATGTGCAAAAGTTTAGCACTACAGTGCTGAGCAAAAGTTTAGCACTATGCTAAACAGTATATTTGATTAAAGTTCATTCTAAGTTTTATTAAAAATGCATTTACTTTCTTTTAAAAAATCCGCAATTCTGAAGTACACGAAACGAGATAATTCAGTGAGAAATTCACTCCAAAATGTTTAAAAGGTTGTCTGTTATAAAGTTTGGTAACTATATGAGTAAATTTTTATTTTGTAATAACTTTTAAAGTAATTTTTCACATTTTACTAACAAAAGTACCCTCGATTCATATAACCTTTGTTTCAATTAAATGCCCAGGAGACCGGAAATGTGTACAGCAAAGCTTCTCTTACCTGTTTCATATATGTGGCATATATGATAATGATATATGATGATGACGTATTATAAACTATGTGATGATATGATATTATGGTGTCTATGTAAAGGGTGCGTTTTTGGAGGTGTGCTTTCAATCTGGCCAATTTTTTCCGAGGTAAGAGTTTTGGAAAGCCGTTACTTAATATATGCATCTTTTGGTTTGCCATTATATAATGTAAAGACTTACTCGTAATGTATAGATTTTTTGTTGGCATAAGACCCAAATGCAAAAAGATGTCGAGAATTGGCCTTTCGGCCGCAGTTTACTCGATCCAGCAGCGGCGGATCATGGTGACAAACACTTACATATCTTTATAATAAAGCTTAATTTTTTGCCACAACATGAAATTATACACCGTTTTGTTTCTTCTTGAAAACCACAAGTCTAAAAATTACCCGATACGAGTTTCGCTTTTCATATGTACTTAAGTATATAAAACGCACCTTAACTACACTGTAAACGGCTTGAGCATAGAGTAGACTGACTTCAATAGGATCGGGAGATAAAGCACGCGTAGACTTAAAGAGCCTCTTTTTGAAAACAAATCGATTTTCAGTGGATGGTGTGCCAGCTAAGGAACGGTTATAGGTTGCTGTATCGAAGCTTGTTTTTATTTCCTTTGCCTCCCATGCAGCGATTATGTCGTAAAGATAATCAAACGATTTTATATGTTCTTCCCCATCGGGATGTGATTGATATATTGCCCAGCCATCGGTATTTATAAGGTTAAGTTTCTCGGCAAGCTTCACAACCGCGTCTCCGGCTGTATCTGTAGGATGCACATCAATGGCTTTGGTTCTACCATCCAGAAAGAAAAATCTACACACAATCGTGCCCAATCTCCTCATTGCCTGCAATAAGAATATGAAGAACCAAATTATATATGTATCTATTTACTGGAAATTAGTCTCACAAATAAAATTCTAAATAAATACAAATGGCATTAAATTTGCCCAAATTAAACTATAGTATAATCACCGCCATGGATTTTTTTTTATTCGGTATGGGAAAAATCTTAATTTTACCAACAACTCAGCAGGGTCTTTTTGAACCGTCCTTCAAAAAATGATCAAAAACTCGATTGTAGCGGTCAAAATATTAAACGGAATGTTTACCTTTTTTGGAATCGGTAAATTCATTCAAAACCAGTAAAAATTTAAAACGGCTTTTACCGTAAAAGTCTTGTTTTTGTTGAGTTGGTGGTAGTAAACTTGGCAACAATTTTCATGTATGTTTATACTTACGGCAACTTCAACACTTGACGGTGGCAGCAGTCTAGATGAAACTTTAGTGCATTTGCAGTTATCGAAACACCACTGAACGTATTGCTTTAACTTTCCCTCGAGAGTCTCCAAATTTTGTTTTAAGAAAGATACAAAATACCTAAAAAATACAAGAAATTGTTAACATTTGACATTTGGCTATAACTCACAAGAAAATTAGTCGTTAAATACATATGTTAAGGTTAGGTTGAAAAGAGGGTACGGAGATTAATCGGCCCCATGCCACTGTAGACATACACCTAACACAGTAATCGGCTTGTTGTACGTTCTAATTACAAAAAAAAAAAAAACCCCTCGAAAAAGAAAATCTAAGTTAGGAATTTCATGCTTCTTATTGTACTTGGATATGTTCTTTGTGAATAATATTTTGCTCTATTACCAAATATCTGCCCCTTATTTCTCAAGACATGATTTATGTGGCTAACAATTTCACTTGTTCAAAGACAGACAAGTTTTCGTACCGCGACTTCAAAAATTTTAAAATTTTGACTCTTCTGCCTTAGATGAAAGGATTCAGGAAGTCTATTGGAATGGGATACGTGATCTTATATCTGTCGATAAGAAATGAAGCTTACTTCAAGATAACATTGGACGTATCTATGATGCAACAGTCCCCATTCGGACTAAGATGAAGAAATCGGATACTAAGCCTTGGTTTAATTCCACTATTAGGAATTTTATTCCTAACAGAGACCTAGCCTACTCCAGGTGGAAACGTTTTAAAACGCCTGAACTTCATGAGAAATTACGCACGGAAAGAAATTAAGTTAATGCACTCATTAGTGATGCAAAATTACGATATTATTCATCCAAATATTATTCGGCGTCATACACGAAAGGTGGAGGTTTATAAACGATATCGGGATTGGAAAATCTAAGGCAATTTCTTATTACCACGGATTGAATGCAACTTTTGTTAATATTCCGATCTTAGATATAGACTCGACTTTTTACCAAAACACTAATAGGCTTCCGGAAAGCACAAATGTTGATTGCAGTTTTGGAAAAAATCAAAGATAATCCCAATCTCTAAATCGAATAGTGATTTTCGTCCGATTTGTATATTATGTTACCTCTCGAAAGTTTTCGAGAAGATTTTCATAAACAAATGTCTGAATATCTCCATCATGAATATTTGTTGTCCGATAGACAATCCGGGTTTCGTGCCCATCATAGTTGTATTAGTGCATTAGTCAAAGCTTCGGAATCAATTAGAAGTGAAATTGATGTGGCGCCCACTACGCTTTCGACTCGGTTGATCATCATAACCTATATATGAAGCTCAGAAGATTTTTCAATTTCAGCGGTGTTTCTATCAAATTGGTTCAATCATATCTTAGTAATCAGGAACAGTCAGTGTACGTAGGGGATTAAACCCCAGAGCCAATTCTAGTGCCCAAGGGAGTTCCACAAGGCTCAATAATTGGTCCGCTCCTTCTTTCGCGTGCAGCTGATCCATTGCCAAATCCTTATGTATGCTTATGGCGTTCAGTTATTCCTTTGCAGCTCTGTTAATAATATTAGTGAATGCGATGCAAAACTAAACAAGGACCTGTCCTATGTCTATAACTTGGCTACAGCAAATGGTTTAATTCTGAACCCCCAGAAATCAAAAGTGATTGTTATTCACAAAAATAAAAGATTTAGTTTGCGAGACCTGGATATCACTATAAATCAACAGAAAATTGATATTGTGTCTAGTGCTAAGAAGGTGTGATTTTTAACTTGGTCAAATCATATAAATGCTTATGCAAAGCTGCGTGCACTGTGGATAACTCACTCTTATACACCAATCGAAATTCGAATTCTATTAGCAAAGACATATCTAATTCTTGTCTGATCTATGGGTGTAAACTTTTTCAAACTGCGATACACTAAGCCAACGAAAATTAAATGTAGTATTCAACAGCATTTTTAGGTATGTCTATGGTATAAGAAGGACTCAACATGTTTCTCACTTAGCTACTTCCCTTGAAGGCTGTAGCTTCGACAATCTACTTAGAAATAGATCTCTACTATTCTTATATAAAATCAATTATAAGCAAACACCTAAATACCTCTATGACAAATTAATATTTGCCCGATCTAGAAGCGGTAGGAAACTTGTCCCTTTTGGAAGAAGGAGCTTAGTATCTGAATGGCAGTTTAATGCGAGTATCATACGTCTTTGGAATACTCTTCCTCACAATATCCAAAACATCAGCAACGCGTCGATTTAAAAAAAGGCTTTCCATTTTTCTTCGAAGACTATCCTCGGATTCATACCCACTTTCGAGCCCACGGCCGTCTACATAGTGCCCAACTTATGTGAGCCTACTCGGTACGCTTCTGAATGCGTCACTTCCAATTCAGTTCCTGTCCAAAATCATGCCTAAGTTTTTGACCTTGCAAGATATAGAAATCGTTCTATTGCGTCAAAGTGGCCCACGTCTTCCTCGTGAACAGGAAGATTTCAGTCTTCTCTGTGTTAGCATTGAGATACCTAGGCTTAGACCAGACGTATGCCATCTGCAAGACCCTTTCGGGCTTTCGGATTTTAGCTCTTAAAAGTATTATAACATGGTCTGGGTAGCAAACGGGTTTAAACCCCTCCTCAGTAGGTATCCGTAATAGGTTCTCTATGTAGGTCACCCATAAGAGTGAAGATCAAATGCCCCTTTGCCCTGTGCCACTTTCTCCCTTATATTTATGTCATGGGATCCACAATTTGTCACCCTGTTCCTAAGCATATGGTTTATCCAGTCACTAAGGACTCGGTCTACCCAGCACTGGTCCAAGGAATGGTTCAGTGTGTCGGTCCGCACATTGTTAAAAGCCCCCTCGATATCAATTCATACCGCATCGAAAAATAAATACATCTATTTAAGCACAACCACGTGCAGGACAGTCTTCACCAACATTCCCTTGACATAGGCATGCTGTTTGAATTTGAGCAGTTCGCTGGATGTTCTATTCTTTATCATATGCGTTTTCATTAAAAGCTTCAACCTGTCCTCCGTTATCTCTGCTTTCACTCCCATGTCGTCTACAACCGTTTGAGTTTGGACATGCGTTTTTGAGAAAAACTTTTTCATCTTGCTGGCGCCTTTGACGTTATCGACCTGTTCGCAGAAAAGCTTCCAGGAGCCATGTTTTGCCACTCTGATAATTGTATTCCTTGGGCCGTGTGTTACGACGTGTTCTTTTGTCACGTCTGCGGATCTCTTTCCTAATGTAACGAATCTCCCCGGTCATCCAGGGTTTTTCTTGGACTGATTCGCTTTCTCGAAGAGGACAACTATCTTCGAAAGACCTCACTTTTAAGTTTGGATAATCTAAATTATACTGCTCAAGCTTTCTTCTGACAAGTCATCCGTATTTTTATACCCTCCACCATAAGATGGGGGTATACTAATTTCGTCATTCTGTTTGTAACTACTCGAAATATTCGTCTGAGACCCCATAAAGTATATATATTCTTGATCGTCGTGACATTTTATGTCGATCTAGCCATGTCCGTCAGTCTATCCGTCCGTCCGTCCGTCTGTCTGTCTGTCGAAAGCACGCTAACTTCCGAAGGAGCCGCTTGAAATTTTGCACAAATACTTCTTATTAGTGTAGGTCGGTTGGTATTGTAAATGGGCCATATCGGTCCATGTTTTGATATAGCTGTCATATAAACCGATCTTGGGTCTTGACTTCTTGAGCCTCTAGAGTGCGCAATTCTCATCCGATAGCAATGCATTTTGGCACTACGTGTTTTGTTATAATATCCAACAACTGTGCTGACTATGGTTCAAATCGGTCCATAACCTGATATAGCTGCCATATAAACCGATCTTGGGTCTTGACTTCTAGAGCCTCTAGAGTGCGCAATTCTTATCCGATTGGAATGAAATTTCGCACGACGTGTTTTGTTATGATATCCAACAACTATGCCAAGAATGGTTCAAATCGGTCTATAACCTGATATAGCTGTCATATAAACCGATATTGGGTCTTGATTTCTTGAGCCTGAGGGCGCAATTCTTATCCGATTTGAATGAGGTCGCAATTATTATCCAATTTGCCTGAAATTTTGTGCGACGGATTCTCTCATGACCATCAACATACGTGTTTATTATGGTCTGAATCGGTCTATAGCCCGATACAGCTCCCATATAAATCGATCTCTCTATTTTACTTCTTGAGCCCCCAAAGGACGCAATTCTTATTCGAATTGGCTGACATTTTACACAGGCCTCCAACATACATATAATTTAATTGTGGTCCAAACCGGACCATATGTTGATATCGCTCTAATAGTAGAGGAAATCTTTTCTTATATCCTTTTTTCCCAAAGAAGAGATGCCCGGAAAAGAACTCGACAAATGCGATCCATGGTGGAGGGTATATAAGATTCGGCCCGGCCGAACTTAGCACGCAGCTTATTGGATTTGGCGCTGGCCATGCTATTCTAAACCTAATGTAGCGATGGTCAGAGAAAGAGTGTTTCATGGAGACCCTTCAATCCTGCAACTCATCGGTTAGATTTTCCGAACATATTGTCACATCTAAAACCTCCTCCCTAAGCCAGACAGAGGTATCGGTGTTACCAATATTAAGTGTTATTAGGTCGTTAGTATTCAAGAATTCTGCCAGGGCTTGAAGCCGCTTGTTAATATTGTTACTGCCCCACGAAATGCGGTGAAAGTTTGCATTGCATCCTATTAGTTAGGCAATGTCCTGTCTATTTTGCCTTCCTCACCAGCCGTTGCAGTTCCGACGTAGGTGGCGGTGTCGGAGAGCCGAAAGGCAAATAAAGTGATGCCAGGTATGCTCCACCGTCTCCCTGTCTCATCACTGGTGCATCCGACGTTGCCAGCTCTGGGGAGTTGTCCTCGGCCGAGTACAAGTGTTAACATAGAATAATTGGTAGTTGATATGGTTCAGTCCAAAAACTTACTTTCGGTTCGTCCATGGGTCCTGAACTATGGAGTTATTCATATTTCCCTTGCTGACGGTTAGGCTGCATTGAGTTTTTCGTCACGGCACATCCTGATGTTTCAATATTAGGATCTTTGGATATAGAATCTTTTGATTCTGTGAAAACATGTGAAACGACTAAAGTGGGCGAAAAATAATTTCGTTCGAAGACTCTAAGGATAACACCAAATACATTTGCAATTTGGAAACTCAAAACTTTACCGATGAATATTTTTTTCGAGTGCCTTTTACATTTGGCTTATAAAATTCCAATAAAAAAATTACACGCTGGAAGCTTGGAAAATAAGGAACTTGTTGCCAAAACTAAAACCCAAATACAAAAAAAAAATTTAGATATGTTACGGGTCTTATAGTCAATCATACGAAGCCTGAACTCATTTGCAGTAATGATGGAAACACTACGCGGAAACGTTTTCAATACTTGCGTTAGTGTGAGTGAGTACGGCATTGACATTGAAAAATTTTATACTTTCTGCATCGATACCGGAAAGCATTTTGTTATAAAGGGTGATTTTTTTGAGGTTAGGATTTTCATGCATTAGTATTTGACAGATCACGTGGGATTTCAGACATGGTGTCAAAGAGAAAGATGCTCAGTATGCTTTGACATTTCATCATGAATAGACTTACTAACGAGCAACGCTTGCAAATCATTTTCAGTGAATGGGCCCTAGAAAAGTTGGCAGAAAATCCGCTTTTTTATCGACAAATTTTGTTCAGCGATGAGGCTCATTTCTGGTTGAATGGCTACGTAAATAAGCAAAATTGCCGCATTTGGAGTGAAGAGCAACCAGAAGCCGTTCAAGAACTGCCCATGCATCCCGAAAAATGCACTGTTTGGTGTGGTTTGTACGCTGGTGGAATCATTGGACCGTATTTTTTCAAAGATGCTGTTGGACGTAACGTTACGGTGAATGAACACATTTCGAACCGAACACTGATTTTGGTAATAAAATTCAATGATTTGCAAGCGTTGCTCGTTAGTAAGTCTATTCATGATGAAATGTCAAAGCATACTGAGCATCTTTCTCTTTGACACCATGTCTGAAATCCCACGTGATCTGTCAAATACTAATGCATGAAAATCCTAACCTCAAAAAAATCACCCTTTACTTTATCAGTAGTTTTTTATGACACCAACCAGGGATGTAGCCAGGGCGGAGGGGAGCCTGGCCCTTCTATATCCAAAATTGAAATTACATGATTTCTACACACAAATTTTTTTATAAAATTCTCTAGAAACAAATTGGTCAGGGCCCCACCCCTGTGGAACCTAATTTTTTAAAGTTACAACTTGAAAAGAAATTCTGTTGACAAAATTTAAATAATTTTTTTTTTTCTAAATGTGAAACAAATTTTTTCTAAAGCCAAAATGTTATTGAAATTCATATTGTATACAGACACTTTATTCCGGCCCGGCCGGATTTTTTTTTCTATAGGCAACTTTTCAATGTAATGTTCTTTAAAAACACACAATGAATTTTTTTAATGATAAAAGCTTGGAGATTTTCCTAAACAATATATCTTTGAAGATAATATTTCAATAAAGTTTTCTAGAAAAAATTGACTAAAAATTTTATTGAAAGGCATTTAAAATATTTTCTCTTAAAATCAATTGTATAACAATATTCTTTCTTATTTAATTGAAGAATATCTCTAAACAAAATTGTTGTAAATTTTTTTTTTAAATAGAATACTTCGTTTGTAGGTCTGAAATTTTTAACTATTTATATTTAAATATGGTTTAAATAATAATTTAAAATAGGTGGTCTTAGAAACGTATATATCGTTTAATATAAGTAATAAATTTATCTTATTGAAAATACTAAAAATAAAAATTGTATATACTTGGAAACCCAACATTAAAATCCGACCTGATCATTCTAACTTATGGTCACCAAATATGTTTTTATTTTTTTTATTTTCGATTCCTTCTCGGTATTACATAATTCGCATTACCGTATTAACCTTCGCAGGTCCAAAGGTTTTTATGTACGTCGTAGTCCACCCGGGTGGATAAACTATGTAATTTGGAGAAAACTGACATATGTATCCCAATATTTCATACTTATGGAAAGAGAATATGAAGAAGACAGCAAAAAACAACATCCCCTCAAACTACTTCCCGCAACAAGGAGATTTTTTAAAGCAGAAAAATTGTCCAAGTCAATGACTTCTTCACCACGCAGTTTTGGCATGAGTTGGGCAAATGCACGTTTTTAACCATATGGGACACATTCTTCATCCCACAAGCACAAATTATTTGTATATACTATTGGATACTCCTTAGGGACTGGATAAACCATATGCTAAGAAACAAATGGATAAATTGTCTGCAAAGCTGGTTCGGATCCTTACCCCGTTATAACATCGTTTGCATAGCAGACGGGTTCAAACCCCTCCTTAGTCAGCATCCGTAATGGGTTATTTAAGGTGGAGTAAGGAGGTTATTTAAGGTGGAGTAAGGAGTGGCAAAAAAAGTGTCCCCCAAGGCGTGTCCTGTATCACTTTCTCCCTTATATTTATGTCATGATAAGTCCTCCTGCTTACTCCACCTTAAATAACCCCTTACTCCACCTTAAATAACCTATTACGGATGCTGACTGAGGAGGGGTTTGAACCCGTCTGCTACGCAAACGATGTTATAATATTGTACTTCTAAGGGATAAGGATCCGAACCAGCTTTGCAGAGGGGCCGAATGGGTTCTGCAGATGGCATGCGAATAAGCTAGACCCAGGCGTCTCAGTGTTAACCCAGAAAAGACGGAAAACAGATTCTAGACGAGGAAGACAAAGGTGGGAAAATTTAACGCACCACGTTTCCTCAAAAGAACGATTTCGATGTCTGACAAGGTCAAATACTTAGGAGCGATTTTGGACAGGAAACAGAATCGGAAATGCCATATTCAGGAGCGTGCCGAGAAGGCTCGCAGATGTTAAGCACTATGTAGACGACTCGAAATGGGGCCTAAATCCGAGGATAGTCCACTGGCAGTACAGAAGCGTGATTAGACCGTTTCTTACTTGCACATCAGTAGTTTGGTGGACTGCGATGGAGAAAAAGTGCAGGAGTTAGGATAATACAAAAAGGTTCAGAGAATATGTTGCCTTGGCATAGACGGAGCGATGAGGACCAAGCCCACTAGGGCACTGGAGACTATTCCAGATATCCGACCCATAGACATACAGATTAAGTGTGAGGCAGCCATCGCGGCTATGAGACTTAAGGTGATGAAAGCATGGATAGAGGATAGGAGCTGGTCATACCATCGCAGTATAATCGAGGCAACCTGATCGGATACCTGCGACGACACTTGAAGTTGAGTGCGAAGCACTGCTGCAAGCGGCACAGTCTTGGATTGACGGAACCCTAGTATTGCCATCTGGGACGTCATGTTACACGAATGGATAAAATCTAGAGGACAGAGTGGGCCTGGGGTTCTACATTGAAAAACCAGGAAATGAGAACTGTTTTATACTGCCTGACCATAATACGGTCCTGCAGGCGGCGATCCGGGCGATCGCGGAATGCGTAAGGTGGTGTGGACGCGAGGACATCGAGTGTGAACATCTTTACGGGTAGTAAACAGGTCATCAGAACAATAACAACCAGGACGGTTAAGTCACAAACAATTTTGGAGTGTAAGAAGGAGATTAACGCCTTCTCTGGGAATGGCACGATCCGCATCGTTTGGGTGCAGGGCCATAGCGGAGTATGGAGGAATGAAAAAGAAGATGATTTGGGAGTGAAGGCTAGAGGACTGCCGTCAACATACTTGGTTAACCCGAAGCCTTTTGGGTCGACGCAGTCCGAGTTAAGAGCGAGGGCTTCAAACTGTGAAACAGCGAAACGGTCGGCAAGGAGTTCCGGATAGTAAAAAGACAAGTAGGCTATATAATTTTTAGATATCGGGTGAAGGCGGACCCTCCCCCTTATCCCAAAAACGCCACCCATATACGAAAGAGGTCCGATGGACACAACAAGGGTATCAAATGAAAAGTATTGGAGACCAGAACACGAATATAATATTAAAATTTGGTTCCAAGTACCCAGCGGACACACCAACCCCAAAACTTCTCTAAACAGATATATTCGAAGTTCATGTCAGTATGGGGCTCAAATGAAAAGTATTAGGCAGCAGATTACAAATATGGCATAAAACATTACGTCCATGTAATGGGAGTTCGCCCACCCCCAAATGGGCATATTAGCCGACCATGACTATATGGGACTCAAATGAAAGGTATTAGGGAGGAGATTACGAATATTACATTAAAATTTGTGTTCAAGCCTAGGTGGCGCTTTTCCTCTCAAAGATACGTCAAATGGGTTATTTGACCAATTATGACAATATGGGGCTCAAATGAAAGGTATTTAAGAGTAGAAAACTAATTTGATATCCCATTTTGGAGGCAAGTGTTTCGGGGTATGTCTTAAAGCACCCCCTAAACTGAACTTCATTTCCGTTGGAAATAAAGAACGAAATTGATACGTATTTTCAGTACAAAGTGCCGGCTACCGCCCATCCCCAAAACACCCTTCAAACGGCTCATATATACAGGCCATGGCAAAATGGGGCTCAAATTAAACGGATTTGTAAGTGCAGCACGAATTTGATATCCATATTTGAGTCGAAATGTCTGAGGTGCCATCCCTCCCCTAATGAGAACATACCCTAAAGAAGAACATTACCACCAGGAACCGAGAAGGGGCAAATTCTCACACATCAACGAATGTTTTCCGATTCAAATTCAAACTCAATGATAAGGACCTTTTTTTTAGCCGAGTCCGAATGGCGTCCCTCAGTGCGACACCTCTTTGGGGAAAATTTTTTAAATGACCGATGTTCTCGCCAGGATTTGAACGCGTTCAGCGTCAGAGGCTACAATGGCACGAATTCAATATCCGCATTCAGGGCGAAGTGTCCTCACCCTAAAAAGATATTATAGAGTTAAAGAAGGCGCAGCGAAGCGGGCCCGGTTCGGCTAGTTCGTAATAAATAAAATGAATTTTGAGACCACCGTAGCGCAGAGGTTAGCATGACAAATGTTTTTATAAATGAATACCATGTTTAATTGATCAACTTGAAGTCAATATATTTTCTGCGATTTCATTGAAATGAATCGAAAGAAAACCCAAAAGACTTTTTATTAGAGGCATTCTAGTTTGCTGATGACTTGAGACAGTCACAATATTCGCTTGTATTATTTAAGAAAGGTATTGTTTAAAATCAAATAAACTAGGTGGATGCGATAAATGTTTGTACTTAAAGTTTGTGTTTTTTTGTCATTAAATAGTAATATCGAACTCGAAACACGTAAAATCCCAATTTAATACATGCAAAAAATTCTTGCCTCAATATTTTTGAAGCTTCCACATCCATTTTACAAAAAAAATTGCAATTTCGTAAACATCTATACCTGTAAGAGATGACTCACGCATGTTTTTTGTAGCGTTGACAATCGGATCATAAATGCGGTTGTGGCAACCCAAACAAAATTTTGTAGGGTCGAGGTGAACAACTTTGAAAACTTTCCAATGGGACCTGGTGCGCTGAAATGTTGCTGCTTAGCTACGAGTAAAACCATATAAAATTTCGTAAAGTTATCTTTATCCGTTCAAAAAAGGCAGACTTATTTCCACATTTAGCGGGATGAGCCTTTTATTTGATCATAAGCTAGCGAATCCGACAAATTGGTAAGTAAAACAGACCAAATTTCATTAATACTACTTCTGTGAAAAAAAAATTTATACATTTCCTTAGTATGTTGCAACCTAGAATACGGATCTATGGTTTGGGATCCTCTACTATACTCTTCACATTAATTTGATCGAATCTGTTCAAAAGCTATTCCTTCTGTTTTGCCGAGGACAAGGGTGGAATCGGCAGTCTTTACCTTTATATGAGTTTAGACTGGGCCTTATTAATCCAACTACATTGTCAAGCCGAAGGACTATGATGAATGTGAATGAATGAAAATTGAGTCTGAATTTCTTCTAAGTAGAATTTTATAAGTGTCCCGATCAGAACTACCAGAAATCTTGAATTATTACGTATAACATATTACACAGCAAATTTATTTCGAAAACAGTGATCCTTTTCTTGTGGTATGATTACTGGGAATTATATTATATATTTTTCTTTATATTATATTATAAAAATTTACATATGTATATAGCAGTCTGTAAGAATATTTATTACCTATAGACTTAATAATAAAAATATCGGACGTAGATAAGATATGGTGCTATTAAGAATTTTCTCCATGCAAAGTAAGCGATAAAATTCGCTCAGCGGGTGAATAAAACAATCCTATTGATTGAGAATGCTTATGCGATTAAGAATGTATACACTTTATGGAAACGGAGATCAATATTTCTATGTGTTACAAACGGAACGACGATTCTATGTAGGAAGATAGTAGTTTATCTGCTTTTAAGCTTTATGAATATTAAGCACTTACCGAAACAGCAGTTTGCTTGGCTGGAAAGCTACAATAATTAAGCACAATAATAACCAGACACGATCTGCCCAATCGATATTAGGGTTTTTGGTGCATTGCCGCATACACTGTATAAATATTTCATCTCTTAGTTCCTCCCGTTCAATTCCAAGACCTATTATGTGTTGAAGGGCTTCTAATTCTGCGTTTGAGTTCAAATCGCCACTCATGTATTTGAATAATTCCTGAAAATATAGTGAGATATAAAAAATAGTAAAGTCAAATTAATTAAATACAGCATCTCTGCTTCGCTGGTCAAACGCTTAAGGTTTTATCACACGACATGTATTTGTTTTATGACCTGTCACTTTCTGTATCCACATGACTAAAAACGAATATAGTAAAAAAACGAATATAGTAAAAAAACGAATATAGTGCTCTCTTTAAGCATGGATTGTAATTTCTTCTTTACACAGGCGTTTACATGAATGTTCCATAAAATTAGGACTCGCTTTAATTGAAAAAAATTTAATATTTTTCAAAAAAACTATTTTCGTATTAAATTTTCATACGTATTTCACGATATGTACAACTTTCACATAGATGATTTTGACACGTCTTATGACAAATATATGTCGTGTAATAGCAAGATAAGATCAGAGATAAGATATATTCTAATATGCTAACAGATCAATAAGCGATGAAAACAGATGAAATTAGCAACTGCCGAACAGCCATTAGAACGATGCCATGGATTTTTCAGTTCCAAAGGACCAGCACCGCGAGAACGCAAGCTCAGAAACACTAATTGTTCCAGTACGTGGAAACTCACGTAAGGATTATCTTCAGTCCCACCCACCAGTGAAGAAATCGAGGCCGTTCTGTTTCACTCAAAAATTGCAAATTTTGCCCATAAACATTCCACTAAGAAACAGGGGCAAACTCCCATATCAATGAGTGCAGTCCGATTCAAGTTTAAGCTCAATGATAAGGGACCTCCTTTTT
Source organism: Stomoxys calcitrans (assembly GCF_963082655.1). Taxonomy (NCBI): domain Eukaryota; kingdom Metazoa; phylum Arthropoda; class Insecta; order Diptera; family Muscidae; genus Stomoxys; species Stomoxys calcitrans. The sequence continues at coordinate 157,260,031 of NC_081553.1, read as the reverse complement.
ATAGCCGAGTCGGAACGGCGTGCCGCTGTGCGATTGGAGAGAAGTTTTACATGGCATAGTACCTCACAAATGTTGCCAGCATTAGGAGGGAAAAACCACCGCTGAAAATTTTTTCTGATGGTCTCGCCAGGATTCGAACCCAGGCGTTCAGCGTCATAGGCGGATATGCTAACCTCTGCGCTATGGTGGCCTCCGTTCTATTTCACTCAAAGTCGGCAAATCTGCCGCTCGTGATAACATCTTCGACGAACAGCTAACCAATTTATCACCCTAATCAATCATCGGAAATCCCTTAGATTCAAACGTTGTTCCCATAAATTGGAAACAGAGAATTATGAACACAATCACAAAAAATTGTGACCTCACACAGTGTAAAAACTGAAGAGGAATAACACTATTAAACGTTTTCAGCTTCATTGTATTTCGGTTGCACTATATTCTACTTAGCGTAAGCAACAAGCAGACTTCGGCATCCGTACAAATTTATGCCTACATCGGACAATATTTGGATCTATTGTACTTACCCGAAAAAGTAAACAGGCAATTGCAACATTTTCTGGATCGTAGAGATGAATGTGCGATGTTGGGATGTAATCACTATTTAAAAATGTTGTCATTTCATCGACAGTCATTTGGCGGGGTGATAGTTGCATTGTTGTTGAGGTTGTGTCAAAAGAAGAATCTTCTAAAATTTTTTGATGTATATTAAAATAATTTATTGCAAACTCTTTAATATCATAGTATTCGGCGGTGTTGTGTAATTCTTTCCTGCTTTCTATATTACGTTGATTCATTTCAAGTATCTTCTTTTCAACTCTATATTTTCGTCGCTGTTCCCTTTCGTAAAATACATCACTTGAGGATGGATTTCGCTTGTTTGAAGGAGGTTTCTTTGGGGCAGTATCTAAACTACTGTTGCGGCAGTTTGAGTTTCTATTTGGTCCAGAACTGGAGAATATATCAGTTCTGGGTCCTTGTCGTTCATCCTTTACTGTATCGACAATTTTAACAGCTTCGTAAATGGGTTCTTGTTCTATCGATTTATTACTCTTGTTTTCAATACAAATAACAGCTTGTGGCGGCGGAGGGATATTTGTTGATGGTGAACCCACACCATTGTTTCTAACATCATGTTCGATCTGTGGAAGACATGTAGAAATTCATTAATTTAATTGAATACTAGCTGACGGTGTGTTTCGCAATACCCATAAATATAAGCCCCCTTTTGACATGGTCCAAATTTGAAAATCAGTTATATTCCTATTTAACTCTCAAATAACTTTCATTATAATCTTATATCTTCCCGTTTGGTAAACATGTTCACATACTTTTGTGGTGGGCATACTCCCCGGGAATTGGCCCTAATTTTTATACAATTTTCGTATTCTACTCTCAAATAACTTTCTTGAGTCCCATCTTGCCCCGTTCGGTGTATATGTCCATTTAGTGCAAAATTTTTGGGGGGCGGACCGCTTTCGTTTGAATCCCATACTGTCCCGATCGGCCTAAATTTTCGTTTGGAGGTGATTTTTGGGTTGGTATACAAAATTTCGCTTAAATTCATGCACCCATCTTCAATTATTGGGAAGAAGATAAAATACAAACAGAATATTTTCAAGTAACTACAAAAACTATTATTAAGAATGGCCAAAAATTGGCAGTCACATCTGTCCACAGTCCACCAAGACACAACATTAAACACATCGATAATTCAAGGTTATTGGAAAAATATAAAACTAGATTTATAGTTGGGGGCGACTTCAATCCTGAACAAATTAACTGGAGTTCCAGGCTGTTCACAACTAAAATTAGAGCCCAGCCACAGACTGGAATTATTTTAAAAATCTGGTCATAAACAGAATTGACTCTTATTTTCAAATTCAAACTCCAGAATTTCTCGAAAAAGAAGTTCAAAACCATACAAAAGCAAGATTGCGTAGTACTCCTACGAATAAAAAAAATAATACAAGGCAACACATATCTATAATTTATAATAAGTTTGGTAAAACAAAAAGAAAACAGCGTAAGAAATGGCAGAAGAAAAGATCTCCACCAGATATAAAACAATTAGAAATTAAATACAGAAATGTAAAAATTTTAAGTTCATAAGACAAATTACTCTTTTTGGATAGCAACAAAGAAGCTAAAATGAAATTAATGAATCAACCAATTGAGGGTCATGCAAAATGTACATGTAGGACAAAGACGGATGCAGAAAAGCCACTGTTTTCGCACGTCATTTAAGCAAAATTGTTGCAAAGACTTCAGACTTCCAATAATGGAAAATATGCAAGCTATATACCAAGATCGGATCCCCAAAGTAACCATAAAGGAATTACTTACAGATATTAAAAGTATCAAGAGCAAAAAGTCCAGGATTTCATCTCGTACATGCAAAAGTACTTAAGCAACTACCATACCACTTAAAGCTTTAGGAAAGCTCACAAAGGAAAGACAGCAATACTAAACCGACATCACTGAATTGATATAAACCCCTTGATTTAACCAGCACTAGCTGTTTAGAATAACTTTACTTAAGATAAAAGAACTACTAGTAATTCATCATGTAATCGGCTAGTTGTAGTATTATTTTTACATCCACCACCGAAGGATGGGGGTATATTCATTTTGTCATTCCGTTTGCAACACATCGAAACATCCATTTCCGACCCTATAAAGTATATATATTCTTGATCGTCGTAAAAATCTAAGACAATCTAGCCACGTCCATCCAGCTGTCCGTTCGTCTGACCGTCTGTCTATTGAATACACACTACAGGCTTTAAAAATGAAGATATTGAGCTGAAACTTTGCAGAGATTCTTGTTTTATCCATCGGCAGGTTAAATTCGAAGATAGGCTACATCGGACTTTATCTGTATACAGCCCCCATATAGACCGATCCGCCGATTTAAGGTCTTAGGCCCATAATAGCTACATTTAATATCCGATATTGATGAAATTTGGGACAGTGAGTTGCGTTAGGCCACTTGACATCCTATTCAATTTGGCCCCAATCGGTCCAGATTTTGATATGGCTGCCATATAGACCGATCTCCCGATTTAAGGTTTTGGGCCCACAAAAGGCGCTTTCATTGTCCGATGTCGACGAAATTTGGGACAGTGACTCGACATCTTTCTGCAATTTGGCCCAGATCGGTCCAGTTTTGAATATAGCTGCCATATAGACCGCTCTCGATTTAAGGGCCCATAAAAGCCGTAGTGTTAGGCTCTTCGACATCTTTCTGCACTTTGGCCCAGATCGGTCCATATTTGGATATTGCTGCCATATAGACCGGTCTCTCGATTTAAGGTTTGGGCTCACAAAAGGCGTATTTATTGTCCGATGTCGCCAATATTTGGGACAGTGAGTTGTGTTAGGACCTTCGACATCCTTCTTCAATTCGGCCGAAATCTGTCTTGATTTGAATAAAGCTGCCATACAGACCGATCTCTCGATTTATACGCACAGATTCCAGTTCTCCTGGAATGTGTAAGGTAGTTCCTAGTCTCGCAAGCTCGTCTGCTCTACTATTCCCTGCCATATCTCTGTGGCCCGTCAACCTGAACAGGTGAATTTTGAAATGTTTGTCCAACTTGTTGAGCGATCTGCGACAGTCGAAGGCGGGTTTTGAATTCATAAATATATTATCCAAGGATTTAATGGCTGTCTCAGAAAATACTTATGCCAGTCGTCGTTATGATGTTATATCTTCGTCATTCTACTACTTATTTCATTGCAAGGATCTCCGCTTGATACACACTGCAGTGGTCTTGTAACTTCTATTACCAGGGATATTGAAGTTTCAATGGATTCGATTAGGAAAAGTGGTACAGCACTTTTAATCAAAAAGCGACTCAGGCAATGTATATGCATATACACTACCTGGAACATCAGACATTATATCAAAAATAACACAGTGTCCGTTGGCGCCGTAGCACTAAATGCATTGCATCAGATGGTGTCGTGATCAGTGCGACTGTGATGCACAAACAAGCCATTATTTGGATCCAGCTGAGTATTGAACAGTAGGTGGATTTTTGAAGCACCGTCCACCAGATTACAACACCATATATCATTTTAGGTCTGACAACTGCAGTATATACCCAGTGCATGACACTAGGTTTAAGCCTCCAACTTTTGACTCTCTCTTGCAGGTGTATAGAGCAAGAGTTTACTTTCTTACAGAAAGCAGCTGTTTTTGTGTCAGTTGAATGAAAGAAACCAAATAAATTGTTTTCACAACTTCATGACTTAAACAGCTTTCCCTCAACTTAAACAATTTGTAGCCATTAAAAAAATCAGCTTTTGCTCACATTTTTTGGCTATGTTATACAAAAATAACAAACTTGATGATAGCTAAAATGATGAATCGTATGTAAATTGGCAATTTTGACCAACATAATAAAATACCAATGATACATAAAAAGTGACATGTCATAAGACAAGAACATGTAGTGTGATATGATCTATAGTAACTTGTATCTCCTGCTGAAAACAACTCCTACTGTCTTGCACGGATTTACTCCTAGACCACTTTCGGTAGCCCACTTTGCTGTGGCACATAGAGCTTTCTGAAGTACATCTCTAAGAGTGCTGGGAAACTTCCCCCTATCTGCAATAGCCACGTCATCACCATACATTTACACCTTTTTCTTCCAGGGACAATAATATATTGTTTATGGTTATATTCCAAAATAGAGGTGACAGTATGTAAGTAAGTAAGTTATTAATACACTTTCTTACGGTGGTGTTGATGCCTAGAAACTCCAACTCCTTCATGATTGATATATTATTATATTATTCAAAGCACCTTCATTGTCAAGAAATGCTACCATTGTATATTGCCGAGACAGGTGGTCTCCAATGATTCTTTTCTAAGATATGTTTCTATCAACCTCTCAAAGGTCTTCATCATGAAGGGCGAAAATCTTTCGCTTTCGTATGGTACGGTTTTCTTGCTATTAAAATGAAAATCGCACAGGTATATACAATATGTTGATACTAACAGAGTATATCTCCCTAATCGAAGAAGCCAGTCTGTTGGACACAGCTTGTAATTCAACCGGTGATACATCATCACGGCCTGGCGACTTAAAGAAGTCGAAACTTTTTATCGCCCAAAGGTTTTCGGCTTAGACAAAATTTTCCCAATAACCTCCGATGAATGCACACCAGTGACAACCTCTTCTAAAGCCACGTTGTTCGCTGGAGAGTTTCCCGGGAAATGTGTGTCAATGAGAAGTTCCAGTGTTTCCTCAATCGACATTCTCCATGCATTCTCTGACTTCTGAATATATCCCACCCTATTATGTCTCGAAGATAGAATCGAGCTGCATAATATCACCCAGGATTTGATCTGAGACCTTGTTGTTGTGCTCGCCCTTTTGTTTTCTTAGCTCAGCCTTATAGATGTCCCAATCGTGTGGTCCACCATGCCGCTCGCAGTTTTCCCCTTGGCTTGGCACTAGTACATACAGACACAAGCGAGTCATTCAGGACCTTCGTGATCCGCTTGACCATTATCTCTATATCCTCCACAGTTTCCGCTTCCCTTTCTGGTCCAGAAGGGATAGTCGTGCAGAATGTGTGCTGAAATCTATCCCAATTCGATTTTTTTCTGTTTACCCGAGGGATTACTTCTGCAATGTTTTCCCCAAGGCTGAAACTAATATGCCGATGATCAGAGAAGCTGTGTTTATCCATTACTTCCCAGTCCCATATTCTTCCGCTTAGATCTTCCAACACAAGGGTAATATCTAGTACCTCCTCGCTTTATTCCATTTATTATAAATCGCCAGACTGCAGCTTATAATATATTTGATAAGCAGTTCACCCGGGATTTTCATTTATATCCGATTTTCCCCATATCTGGTGATGTGCATTAGCATCACTTCCCACAGTGAGTAGGAAGTATCAAACAGCAACTGAGGGATTAAAGGCGCCATCTCTGAATCATATGATATATATAGGAAATCCAGCCGGTAATAAGATTTATTCATTTCAAGGCTTGCTACTACTGAATCTTCAGTTCTAAGCGACGGAAGAAGAAAAACATTTAGACTACTCTTTGCAATAATACAGGCTCTGTGTCTCCCATTTCCCATACCAGGAATTCTTAGTCCACGAACCATTCCTCCACTCAGCCATGGTTACTGGATAAGAAGAACATCAAATTCTCCTGCCATGGGAAGCCGTCTTTCAATATCGAAGATGTTCTACACAAACCGGACCATAGTCATGATTCAGTTGCCTTAGCCTCGTATTCACTTCCCGCCAGGAGTTCATCCTCACAAGATTCGTTCGAGTTTCCTTCTGGATCCAGGGGCAGGTGAGAAAGCAGTGGAACCACTCTCCATCAGGACACTGGACACTTGTGGTGTGGGCGTTTCCTTCTTAGGTACTTCAGTAGCCGCTGCTGTCGAAGAGGCTTTTGATTTCCGTCCTTCCCCGCTGGCGCACACCTTGAGCTCAATAGCACGTATGACCAACACAGGTTCCGTTTCAACGCCTTCCCCTTCTGTTTTAATCGTGGCAAGGGGGACTTTCAGTCTCTTGCATTCCTCCAGACATTAGCGATGTGGTCGATAGTTCCTCAGACAAGTGTTCAGCAACAACTGCTGAGTCGTCTCCAGACTCCCCAATCCCACCGCTTCCATACACTTTCAGCCGGAGCATAGTACGAATACTGCATTCTCTGGTCGCCATCAGCCAGATTCAATCTTTCAGTCAGTGGTTGTAATATTGGGATTACAGTCCCTTAGTCTCAAATATGGATGGAGAAGGACTATCCTCCATTTTGATTAAATCCATTGGTACGCCTGGCCAATCTTTTTTAGGTCGCAACGATACGTTTTGAATGGTTGTTCACCGAAAGAAATTAGTGTGTATCGGCCCCGATACCAGCCTGCAAAGTCACAACCTGAAGGAGGCCCAGGTAATTCCGCAAGGACATCGGAGTATACAGATGACAGCCCATTGACTATCCAACTCCAATTGTTGCTATGTAGGCAGTCCTGTTCTTCTCCTTTATCAACAACTACCATCACCAAGCTGTCTTTAGAGACATAAGCAAATGTTCTTGGACCCGTATTACTATTGTTCGCCTCAGTTCCCTCGGGCGTCGGATGTCCTCCAGGTGGACATGCCAAGCAGAGCACTAAAATTTTTTGGATGGAATAGCAGACGAAAAAGCCCAGAAAAGGGAATTGAAGTCAATGTAAAAGGGCAATAAATGGACAAATCCTCCGTATAAACTCATCCGTCGATATGGCTTCTTGCTCTCCTTAAAGCCTTTCTTTCTTTTCTGTTACAGCATTTTATCTCTATATATTATTAGCTGAAACGGATCGATTCTGTCATCTTATGCTAGTACTCTTCTCCCAAACTGTCTCTACAGTCCAACTTTCAAGTTTTTCGTCGGAAAATCCCGTCCCAAGAATTCCGGCATTTTAAGTCCATTTTACAGTCGCGACTCGGATCCCGGGAATTCCTGAAAAACTACCTTTTGACCTTTCTGTCTGATGTTTGGTGAGTATTTATAGGCATTAGTTAACATTATATACCACATTTTAACCAAATCTTGTGAAAATTAAAACTTCTAGTTTGGTGCTGGAGAGTAATAATATATTGTATATATCAATCCCCAGCCAATCGGAGAACAATTAATAAATAATATATGAATTTATCAATATAAACAAGTTAAAGCGTGCTAAGTTCGGCCGGGCTGAATCTTATATACCCTCCACCATGGATCGCATTTGTCGAGTTCTTTTCCCGGTGTCTCTTTTTAGGCAAAAAACGGAAAGGAAAGGATTAAAGAAAGGAAGGAAAGGATAAAAGAATTGGAAATAGCTCCAATATGCTATTGGAGCTATTTCAAGTTATGGTCCGATTCGGTCCATAATGGAATAAATGTTGGATTTCGCCTTTAGGGGCTTAAAAAGAAAAATAGAGAGATCGTTTTATAGGGGAGCTGTATTAGGTTATAGGCCGACTCAGACACGTATGTTGAAGGTCATGGGGGAGCGGTTGTACAAAATTTCACCCAAATCAGTTAATAATTGCTCCCTGTAGAGGCTCAAGAAGATCCCAGATCGATTTATATGACTTCTATTGTATATCGGATTATGAACCGATTTGAACCATACATTGCACGTCGTGCAAAATTTTAGCTAAATCGGATAGGGTTTGCACCCTCTAAAGGCTCAAGAAGTCAAGGCCCCAGATCGGTTTATATGACAGCTATATCAGGTTATGCATCGATTTCGCCCGTTATTGGCACAGTTGTTGGAAATCATAACAAAACACCTCATGCTAAATGTCAGCCAAATCGAATAAGAATTACGTCAAGATCCCAGATCTGTTTATATGGCTGCTATATCGGGTTATGAACCGATTTTAACCATACTTTGCACAGTTATTGAAAGTCATAATGAAACATGTCGTGCAAAGTTTCAGCCAAATCGGATAGGAATTGCGTATTCTAGAGGCGCAAGAAGTAAAGACCACAGATAAGTTTATATGAAAGCTATATCAGGTTAAGGACCGATTTCAACCATTTTTAGCACAGTTGTTGGAAATCATAAAAAAATTTCAGCCAAATCGGTTAAAAATTGCGCCCTGTAGTGGCTCAAGAAGTCAAGATCGGTTTATATGACAGCTATATCAGGTTATATACCAATTTGATCCATACTTGGCACAGTTGTTGGAAGTCATGGCGAAACACGTCGTGCAAAATTTCAGCCAAATCGGATAGAAATTGCGCTCTCTAGAGGCTCAAGAAGTGAAGAACTCAGATCGGTTTATATGGCAGCTATATCAGGTTATAGAAAGATTTCAACCACACTTAGCACAGTTGTTGGAAATCATAAGAAAACACCTCACGCAAAATTTGAGCCAAATCGGATAAGAATTGCGTCCTCTAGTGGCTCAAGAAGTCAAGATCCAAGATCGGGTTATATGACAGCTAAATCGAAACATGAACCGATATGGTCCATTTACAACCCCAACCGACCTAAGACCATAAGAGGTATTTGTGCATAATTTCAAGGGGCTAGCTTTACTCCTTCGAATGCTAGCGTGCTTTCGACAGACAGACGGACGGACATGGCTAGATCGACAAAAAATGTCATGACGATCAAAAATATATATATACTTTATGGGGTCTGAGACGAATATTTCGAGGAGTTACAAACAGAATGACGAAATTAGTATATCCCCATCCTATCGTGGAGGATATAAAAATTGAGGCCTCTTAAAAGAAGTGTTCAGAAAGAAAATTATAATTATCGGCTCAAGTAAGTTGAGTTGGTAGCGACTCTGTCGTTACTATCTAAATGAACCAAAATTGTATGATTTAACGTTAGCTCACTAATTTGACCCTATATCCTAATCCTACAACAATAACATGTGTTATTAAGTTATACACTTACCGCCGCGTTTACTTCTTGCATTGCAGTGCCATTGTTATTACTACTGGTTACAGATATGGCGTTCTCTGAATTACTGGACGTAACATCACTCAAAAATGCAAAAATGTTGTCCAAATCTAAAGCATCGTAGTTTAAATTTTCATTGTTATCTTCATACTTGACTGTTGGAGATAATGCATTATGCCGCATTAGGGTCATCTGTTCCGCCATTTGGGACAATGCTCTTATTTCCTCATTGACAATTCTGTAAAAAGAAAAATAACTCCATTTTAGATTAACGTATATAAATTTTAATCGATGTCAACGCAATCGTTTCAATCGACTTGATTAATAATTGATTTTGGGGAACCATTCAAAAAAGCATATACGACTTATTAGACCTTACATACTGTGATGCAAGGTATTACAGTGGAAACTTATGAGGTAGTCATGCGGCCAGTTTGTTCAGTTTGACACTTTAGTTTTAATTTCCTAAAATCTTTAAATGTCAAATGTTGTGAACACAGCTTTTTTGTTTTCTAACGGCCGTATTCGCAAATCTTAATGAAGCTTTAAAGAAGGTATATTTGACATATTTGATAAAATTTTAAATGATATCTTACTATATGCTATATTCTGGAAATGAGCATCAAATTAGTGTTATAATGATAAAATTTCTACAATAAAAAACTTTTCAAAGGGTTAAACATGCGTATTTCTAAGCGCAATATGACATTTGAGTTTCGCCATGTGCCAATCAAGGTAAAGCTGGGGCTTGGGAGAGAGATTTTTTTGGTGGTCGAATTTTTTAAACACCCAAAAGGAGTAGAGATAATACAGAAAAAATGAAAATCATAAACTTGGACAATCCCTGACACACGACTATAAAGGAATTTCTATTATTGATTAGAAATTTGGACCCGGATTGGATAGGGGATATATTCATTTAGTCATTCCGTTTGCAACACATCGAAATATCAATTTCCAACCCTACAAAGTATATATATTTCGGATCGTCGTAAAATTCTAAGACGATTTAACGATGTCCGTCTGTCCGTCCGTCTGTTGTAATCAGTCTACAGCCTTCAAAAATTTAGATATTGAGCTGAAATTCGGTACAGATACGTCTTTTTGATGCACGCTGGTTAAGTTCTTAAACGGGCCAAATCGGACCATATAGCTGCTATATAGACCGATTTTCTGATAAAGGGTCTAATGCCCCTAAAAACTTTATTTTTCACCCGATTTTGCTGAAATTTTAAACAGTGAGTAGTTTTGGGCCTCCCATCATTTGACACAAATATGGTTCAGATCGGACTATATTTAGATATAGCTGCCATATCGTCCGATCTGCCGATAAAGGGTCTGAAGCCCATAAAAGCTTTATTTTTTAACCGATTTTGCTGAAATTTGAAACGGTGCGTAGTTTCAGGCCTCTCAACTTCGATTCTTAATATGGTTCAGATCGTACTATATTAAGATATAGCTGCCATATAGGCCGATCTCCCGAAAAAGGGTCTGAAGCCCATAAAAGCATTATTTTTTATCCAATTTCACTGAAAGTGAAGTAGTTTTAAGACACCCGCCATCCGACCCAAATATGGTAAAAATAGCATGTATTGTATTTAGATGTAGCTGTCATATAGACCGATATGCCCGTTAAGGGTCTGAAGATCATAAAAGCTTTATTTATTACCCGATTTTGTTGAAATTTTAAATACAAAATTCAGTAACAGTGACTTATATTTATAAGACCACTCAATGTCCGTGCCGAATTTGGGCGCGTAAGTTATCCAATTTTCATCGTATCCAAAATTCGGCCGGGTCAAACTTAATGCCTTTTTACTTGTTGAAAATTTAGTCGCTACTGGGTGCAGGAACTGGCTCATAGGCGGTGACATTTGGTTTAAGTCAGAGCTAATCTTTGTACTGCTTGTGAACACACTATTTATAGGCCGATCTTTCAAAGCCTCCGAAGTTCTTTTTCTTTTGCGCTCATTTTCATTTACTCTCCAACTAGTTTTATGATTTCAACAGGTTATTGTTGTGTCAATTGGTTTTAAATGACATTTATTTCCATAAGCAAATTGAAAAAATTATGCAACAAGAAAAGTTAAATATTTCAAAAAAAAAATCTACGTTCTGCTTAAATGATGCCGCTTATTTCTCCTATGAGCTTTATTAAAATCGATCGAAAGTCCGCGTTTAATGGAAAAGATGTGCGGTAAAAATTACATCCGATTATTGGCGTATATTGCAATAATTTGCATCATGTATTTATAAATCCTAGGTGTTTTCCTAATTTATTGCAAAAGTGGTAGAACTAGAAATTAAGAAATACGAAGAAATATCCAAGTTATTGCTGTTGTAATCTTTTTTCTTTCTTTGTCCACTAATTTTTACTCGGTAGATGAAATCAATAAATAATTGATGTCAAATGGCCTAGCGAGAACCGTAAGTGTAATATAAAATTTGGGCTCATAGATAAAAGTCCGCCGGCTGATATTATTTAAATACATTTCCTTACTTAAGGTGGGTATTCAGATCTTTTCATTGCAATCTCTTCATTGTTAAAAGATTTTTGTGAAAGAATCAAAATGTAGGTTTTAAAATTTTTAAAAAAATATGTTACTGTGTCCAGCGCAACGGTCAAGACCTACAGAACTAATAGATTTCTATTAGAATCAACGCTGCTTGCTATTGACTGATAGATTTCGATCCTAACTCACTATGAGCTCCGTATCAATTGCATTTAATACTGTATTGTAAATTTAGAAATTCCAAGGAAAAAACGAAATGGTTTCATTTGAAATTATTATTTTAAAATGTAAATTAATATGGGTGATTCGGTCTTCAAAGAAAATGTCATTGGTCCATTAAATACGAATGAGCAGAAAAATACCCAAGAAAAGTTCCAGCTCGAGCTAGGAAAGAGGTATCCCAATGATATTTCGATTGACGTAAAGTGGACGACTTAAACTAGTTAAAAACAAATTTTCCCATGATTTAAGGTCATGTTTAGGGGGAAATTGGCTTGTCGAAACTCGTCAATTTTTTACATCCAAAAATATCCACCAACATTTTTTCTCAAAATTCTTAGGAGTTAGATTTCTGGAATCCATTTTAGTGTCTTATTGCATTTGATGGTTTCTATATTGAAAAAATAAATTTATAGCGTTAAGCCAGCATGTATTTTATGTCAATGTCAGTACGTTGCGGCTTAGGAAATATAAAGAAAATCTTTTATTTTTTCAAAAATTTTTACAAATTTCCTTAAAAAAAAAAAAATAAGAAAATGTTTTCGTTTGAAAAAATTTTTTTGAAATTTATTAAAATCTTTATTTTAGAAAAAGTAATTTCGAGCTCATTTTACTCACATTCCATGTTGCCTTTAGAAAAAATGTCTTTCAAATTTTATCTATACATAGGAAAAATGTTATATTTTGTGATTTTTCATTAAATAAAAAAAATTTAAAAATGTTTAAGCAAATTAATTTTTTGACACTACATGAAAATGCATTGAGCAGGCACAGCAATTTTGGCTTTATAATAAAATTCGAGATAGTTTGGCAAAACATCTATAATATCTAGGATTTAGAAAAACTTTTTGTTGAAATTTTACCTTAAAGAAAAATTTTAATGAAATTTTGTCTTTAAAAAAATTATTTCGAGGGAGGTCCGCCCCGGGCTTAAGGGAATGTTACGCTGTATTATTAAAATTTATTTATTTATGTATTTAGGAAAAATTGTGATAAAGTTTTGTCTAGAAAAAATTTCATAAAAATTTGAGAAAAAGTTATAATTTTTTACTTGAGAAAAATTATTTTACAGTAGTCCAGGTCCGATCAAAATTTTGTCTCTGTAGAAAATTATAAATATGAAATTTTGTCATTTTAATAATTTTTACTAATTTTTTTTTTTTTTTTGGTTAGATTAAATTTAATTTAATTCTTTTTTCTATAGACAAAATCATTTTGGGGTGGGGAGCCTCTGGTCCGAGCCTGGCTACGTCTCTGAGTTAAAGTGTTAATCAACTCAACAAACCATTTTATCTTGTTATTTCTTTTAAATGATATTTTTACACAGTGAATAAATGTATATAAACATAAATATTAATACAAAAACTTTTTATTCCATTATTAGATTGCGGATAAAATTTTCGTTTCATTGCTGCCAATAAATATGTTCAAGTCATAAAAACCAAAAAAATCCATTGATTGTGTTGGCAGAACACAGGTTATTGGTTTGTTTTTTCTATTAGAGGAAAGTTTGTTTGCACCCTTATGGTAACCAAAAGCAAAATATCAAAATTTGGGGTCAAGTGTCTGGGGGACGCCCAACCCAAAAAACTTAGAACGACCGGGACAAATAAAAGTTTAAGGGTGACTACCCGCTTCTTGAGATGAGCGATGGGTAAATACGCAAAAGGTATTTACCTTGTAAATTATGTAAATACCCGGGAATTTACCCACATATACCCAAGAGCTGGGTATTTATAATTTTGTAGATATCTTGGAAGATCCTAGTATTGAGACTTCAGGCAGTGCATCTTAACGAACAGGGACCCGACGATGGAACCATTACAGACCTTATAAAGATTCAGAAGACTAGGATAGACAAAGAACCTAATACGATGACATCAGGCAGGGCAGTGACAGCAAAGTCAATGTAGTCTAAAGAACAGGGAGTAGACGATGAGATCATCACCCACTTTCAATGATTGAGGTAGTCCAGGTAAACCTCCACCGAGGCGAGACTGCTACACGCTTGTTGGAGAAAATCTGCAAGGGCAAGATTCATATTGCCTTAATTCAGGAGCCATGGGTGACCCGGAACAAAGTTTCTGGACTGAACCATATTAACTACCAATTATTCTGTGCTAACACTGGTACTTGGCCGAGGCACTGCGTTATTTTTCATAAAAATTTGAATTATATATTTAAACCAGAGTTGTCAACGCCGGATGCAACAGTGGTGAGACAAGGAGACGGTGGAACATACCTGACATCACTTTATTTGCCTATCGATTCTCCGACACCGCCTCCCACGTCGGAACTGCAACGGCTGGTGAGGAAAGCAAAACAGACAGGAAACGAGGTACTAATAGGGTGCGATGCAAACTCTCACCACACTTCGCGAGGTAGTAACAACACTATAAAGCGGGGCCAAGACCTGGCAGAGTTCCTGAATACTAACGACTTAATAATACTTAATATTAGTAACACGGCTACCTTTGTTAATAGGATTGGGGAGGAGGTATAAGTTGTGACGATATGTTGGGAAAATCTTATAAATAAGGTTCATAACTGGAGGGCCTCCATGGAACACACCTTCTCTTCTCTACATTGAGTTCAGAATAGCACAGCCAACGACGAATCCGATAAGATTCCGGAAAAAGTTGGAAACCATCTTGACAAAATTCGGAAGATTAGTCAGAAGAAGACTTGGGCAAGATAATTTAGATTGTTCAAGCATAGAAGATATTGACGAGTATGTCAACAGGATTACGACTGCACTGGTGGGGTCTTTCGAATATAGTTGCCCTCTTCTATAAAGGATATCAGTCCAAGAAAAACCATGAATTACTGGGGAGATTCGCAATATTGAAAAAGAGATAGCGTTAATGACGCCGCAAAGATGAAAAAACTTCTCTCAAAAACTCATGTCCAAATTGAAACTTTAGTAGACGACATGGGAGTGAGAGCAGAGACAACGAAGGACATGTTGGGGCTTTTGATGAAAACCCATTTTCCACAGGATACGACGGAACTCGCGGAGACATCGGAATTTTGGAATAATGATGTTGATCGAAGGTTTATAATTACAGAATTTATGGTGAAGGATTCCTTGAGGAGCTTCAAACCATTTAAGTCACCCGGACCTGATGGAATATTTCCGGCGTTACTATAGAAAAAGGCCCATTATCTGTCGCCTCATCTGACCAATATTTTCACAGCGTGCCTAGGACTTGCGTATGCTCCGAAATCCGGGCAGGAAGCGAGGGTGGTGTTTATACCCAAGCCCGGCAAGGTAAGTTATGCAACATCAAAGGCCTACAGACCTATAAGCCTTACGTCCTTTCTACTCAAATCATGGAACGTATTGTGAACACCGTGATATAGAGTAGGACATCCAGCGAAATGCTCAGATACAAACAGCATGCCTATGTCAAGGGAAGGTCGGTGGAGACGGCCCTCCACAAAGTTGTGCATAAAGTAGAAGAATCCTTCGACATACTCATCCTTAGGCCAATACCGGTTGGATCCGGTCCTTAGAGATTAGATAAACCATATGCTTAGGAACAGGTGGATAAATTGTGTGTCCCATGACATAAATATAAGGGAGAAAGTGGCACAAGGCAGGCCACAGGGGGGAATTTCATCGCCACTCCTATGGGTGACCACCATAAATGACCTATCACGGGTGCTGAATGAGGGGGGATTTGAACTCGTCTGCTATGCATACTTCTAACGGAAGGGAATCGGAACCAGCTATGCCAAAAGGCCGAAAGTGTCTTGCATATGGCATATAACAGGGCTAGACCCAGAGGTCTCAATGTTAACCAGAGAAGACTGAAATATGCCTGTTCACGAGAAAGACGAAGGTGGGCCAATTTAACGCACCACGTTTCCTCAACGAAACGATTTCGATATCTGACAAGGTCAAATACATAGGAGTGATCTTGGACAGGAAATTGAATCGGAAGTGTCACATTCAGGAGCGTACTAAAAAGGCTCACACATATTGGGCACTATGTAGACCGTAGGCTCAAAATGGAGCCTGAATCCAAGGATAGTTCACTGGCTCTGTGGGAGCGTGATTAGACCAATACTTACTTACGCCTCAGTAGTTTGGTGGACTGCTTTGGAGAAAAAAATGCAACATAAGGACAATACAACAGTCTGAGCGATGAGGACCACGCTCATTAGAGCACTGGAGGCTATTATAGATATCCGACCCATTGACATACAGATTAAGTATGAGGCAGCCACGGCGGCTTAAGGCGATGGGACAATGTCATGAGGATTGGAGCATCGCGGTATAATCGAGGCGACGATTGGAAAGCTGGATCGGTTACCTGAGATGAACCTTGAGGTCGAGTACGAGGCACTGCTGGCAGCGACACAGTTTTGGATTGACGGAACCCTTCTATTGACATCTGGAAGATCATGTTACACGGATGGATCAAAGCTTGAGGACAGAGTGGGCCTGAGGGTCTACATTGAGGACCCAGGGACTGAGATCTGTTTTAGACTGCCAGACTATAATACGGTCCTACAGGCGGAGATCCGGGCGGTCACGGAATGCGTGAGGTGGTGTGTGCTAACGCGAGGACGTCGAATGTAAACATCTTTACGGACAGTAAAATTGGGCCATAAGGGCAATAATAACTAGGACGGTGAGGTCACGAACAGTCTTACAGTGTAAGAAGGAGATTAACGCCTTCTCTGAGGATGGCAAAATACGCATCGTTTACCGGGTCATAACGGAGTAAGGGGAAATGAAAGGGCAGACGGTTTGGCGGTGAAGGCCAGAGGACTGAAGGTTAACGCGAAGCCTTTCGGGTCGACGCAGTCCGAGTAAAGAGCGTGGCCGATTAATGCGCATGCAACCCTGTGATTTTTTATTCTTTGTACACCAGACCTTCTCACTGTGCCAAATTCGATGAAATTTGGCACAGTGAGTTCTGGTAGACCCCTACCTATTGCTGTGAAGTGTGGTCCAGATCGGCTTATTTGGATAAAGCTGCCCTATAGACCAACCGCCCGATCTCCTTATATACGATAATAAGGCCATAAAAGATTAATTTATTACGCTATTTCGATAAAAATTTACACAGTAAGTTCTGATAGACCCTTACCCATTCCTGTTAAATGTTGACCAGATCGGACAATATTTAGATATAGCTGCAATATAGACCGATATCCAGACATAGTGCATTGACCCCATAAAAGTCGTATTTTTCATCCGATTTTGGTGAAACAGTCCGTTCTAGTATCCCTCTACACCTTCGCTCAGTGAGTTCTGGTAGACCCCCAACCATTTCTGTGAAGTGTGGTCCAGATTGGACCAGACTGGTATATAGCTGCCCTATAGACCTATCGCCCGATCTCCCGATATAGGGTATAAAGTCCATAAAAGATCAATTCCTACTGACTGATATATTTCGTTCCTTAATCACTATGAGGTCCATATCAGTTGCCTTAAATACTGTATTGCGAATTATGGAATTCCGAGCAAAAAGGGACAATAATATTTTATTATAAATAATTATTTTAAAATGTAAATTAATCCGGGGTTTTAAAATTGTGTTTCTGAGTCCTTAAACTGATGTAATTAAAATATTTTATAATTAAATATTACAAGTTATACGTTAGAAAAATTTTTGTTAGATTTTTGTTTTTCGGAAAAATGTTCATTACAAAATTTGTTGGAAAAAATGCCATGAAGATTTTGGCTTAGAGAAAATTTTTTGAAAAAAAATACATTGCGATTCTCCCTTTAAAAAATTGCATTTACCTGTTAACGACAAAAAATACCCAAGAATTGAGGTGACTTAGAAAAATTCTAGCTCGAGTTAGGAAAGAGGTATCGTATTGTAATAAAATTTGGTTTGGGGGCTTGTCGAAAGTCGGCAATTTTTTATATCCCAAAAACCAAACGAAAAAATTCACAAAATTCTTAGGAGTGAGATTTGTGGAATCCGTTTTAATGTCTTGTTGCATTTGAGTTCGACCGGGGCTCCACCATGGATCGCATTTGTCGAGTTCTATGCACTGTATCTCTTTTTGGGCAAACAAAGAATATTGAATAAGAACTGTTATGATATTGGAGCTATATTAAGTTATAGACCGATTCGGACCATAAATGAATGCTGAACATTGTAGAAGTCATTGTGTAATATTCCAATTCATTCTGATAAGAATTGCGCCTTGTAGGAGTTCAAGAAGCAAAATCGGGAGATAGGTTTATATGGGAGCTGTGTCAAGCTATAGATCGATTCAGCCAAATCGGATGAGAATTGCGCCCTCTAGAGGCTCAAGAAGTCAAGATCCCAGATCGGTTTATATGACAGCCATATAAAAACATGGGCCGATTTGAACCATAATTAGCGCAGTTGTTGAGAGTGATACAACACACTACGTGCAAAATTTCAATCGAATCGGACGAGTATTGAGCCCTCTAGAGGCTCAAGAAGTCAAGACCCAAGATCGCTTTATATGGCAGCTATATCAAAACATGGACCGATTTGGCCCATTTACAATCCCAACCGACCTACACTATTAAAAAGTATTTATGCAAAATTTCAAGAGACTAGGTTTACTCCTTCGAAAGTTAGCGTGCTTTCAACAGACAGACAGACGGACGGACAGGGCTGGATCGACTTAAAATGACATGACGATCAAGAATGTATATATTGAATGACGAAATTAGTCATTCCCCATCTATGGTGGGGGTATACTCTGCCACCGTAGCGCAGAGGTTAGCACGTCCGCCTATGGCGCTGAACGTCTGGGTTCGAAACCTAGGGAGACCATCAGAAAAAAAAATTACAGCGGTGGTTTTCCTCTCCTAATGCTGGCGACATTTGTGAGGTACTATGCCATGTAAAACTTCTCTCTAAAGAGATGTCGCACTGCGGCACGCCGTTCGGACTCGGCTATAAAATGAAGCCCCTTATCATTGAGCTTAAAACTTGTATCGGACTGCACTCATTGATATGTGAGAAGTTTGCCCCTGTTCCTTAGTGGAATGTTCATGGGCAAAATTTACATTTGCATTTTGCATCCTATGGTGGAGGTTATAAAAATAATCATACTTCCTTTGCTTTCCAGCTTTCTTCGCTAAATGGTCACATAATATTATGAAAATGATCTTGTTGTAGGGGCTTAGGAAATAAACAGACATTTATTTTTTAACTCAAAATATTAGAAAAACACTGCATCTTCAGACTCTGTAATTATGGTTCATTTAGCAACGCCATTTGACAAAAACTTTGTCTTAAAAAATATTGCGAGGTTTAGAAAATCAATTAATTCAAACCTGGTATTGAGTCATGCAGGTTTTGACTCTAATAAACCGTTCTATATAAATGAGAACCTGACAAACCATAATTACAAAATTTTTCAAAATGCACTGAAGCTTAAGCGACAAAAACATCTGGAGTCTGTTTTTTCGCTTCGTGGCCTTGTTTATGTAAGACGGCCTGGATCTGATTCCCCTACGCTTGTTGAAAACATAGAGCAACTTACCAATCTCTTTCGTGAAACACCTGAAAGACCAGTTGCTCATATTGAGTCCTGAAATATTTTGGTGTCATATTAAATTTAATATAATAATTTTAATTGTATGTTACTATATATTCGCTTTACTATGCCTTTTTCTATGTTATCATATATATGTTTTGCCTCTATTTAAATCGAATTTCCTTAATACAGCTCAGCACTTAAGTCAACTATTCATACTGTTAGCATTGCTTTTGCGTATTACATATGTCAAGTGACACTTCTTGCGGTTCCAGAGATAATCTCAAATTGATGCTGAAGATTTTTAAGAACCAAATGCCTGGGCTTACAATTGTTCATATAAATGCACAAAGTTTGAACAATAAAATGGATGAATTTCGAGATACTTTTGTGAATTCTGCTATAGATGCCATATGTGTATCTGAAACTTGGTTTCGCCCGGATATATGCGATAATATATATACCTTACCAGGATATAACATATTTAGAGCCGATAGGCAAAGTCATGGTGGCGGTGTTGCTATATTTTTGAAATCTGGACTACATGCGACTGTTAAATGTATGTCATCACAAGGTGACAGCATTGAATACCTATTTCTAGAAATAAACTGTTATTCAAATGAGAAGATGCTGATTGGCTGTGTTTACAGGCCCCACAACAATATACCATATGACATGCTCCTATCTTGTATCGAAACAATCTCGTTTTCTTACAACAATATAGCTATAGCTGGTGACTTTAATAGCAATATATTGTCTGAATCTCATTTTTCCAGTTCGATGGAGCTGTTGGGCTTAGTACCAACTAACACTTCTGTGCCCACCCATTTTACGAGTCATTCATCCAGCATTCTGGATATATTTTTTGTTAACAATGTTGCAAATGTTTTGTTTTATGACCAACTTGCTGCACCTGGTTTTTCTAAACATGACCTACTGTTTCTAACATATAACTACGTCATGACCTATCAAGACAACAGAATTACCTACCGCGATTTTAAGAAAATAAACTACAATTTACTGAATCACCTTACTGATGAAGTACCGTGGGACTCAATTTATCATTTTGACTCTGTGGATGAACAAATATCATTTGTTCAAAATCATATCTGTTCAATATACAATCGATGTGTTCCAGAGAAAACAATAACAATTAAATATTCACAACCACCTATTTAACACTGTTCTAACTAAATCCACTTTTCCGCTTGAATGGAAACATGCAAAAATTGTACCTATTCGCAAATCAAAAAATGAGTACCGTCCCATCGCCATTTTACCATACCTGTCTAAAGCACTGGAACGCATAATGGCTAACCAAATTGAGCATTTTCTGAAATCTGAAAATTTGTTATCTAACTGGCAATCTGGATTTAGAAAGAAAAGAAGTTGTACCACTGTTCTGATTGATGTAATTGAAAACCTTCGTCAAAGTATGGATAACGGAATGATATCCTTTCTCCTTCTTTTGGATCACAGTAAGGCCTTTGACACTGTAAACCATAATATTCTTGTCCTAAAACTTATGAAATTATTTAATTTCTCCGAGACGTCTTGCAAGCTGATATCATCATATTTGACGCAAAGATCGCAGTCTGTTTTTTATAACAATAGTTGGTCTAACTCTCTGAATGTCCTTAAAGGAGTACCTCAAGGTTCTATCCTTGGCCCTCTTTTATTTTCCATGTATATAAATGATCTGCCTGATGTGCCTGCAACATCTAAAATCCAAATGTATGCTGACGATGTCCAACTTTACACATACTGCAAACTGAAAGATATCCAAACCTGTGTGTCTAACATAAATATTGATTTAGACTTAATACATTGTTGGGCTGTTAATAATGCATTATGTTTAAATCCATCCAAAACCAAACTGATTCTGATAAGTAAAAGAAATGTGACAATAACTGATGATCTCGTTGTGAAAATTGGTAACTCTGTAGTGAATCTTGTACAAGTAGCCACAAATTTAGGATTGACTTTTAATTCAACCCTAACGTGGACAAATCACATTAATGCAACAGTTGGCAAAGTACGTGGGATGCTGCGAAATTTATGGACTGTTCGCTTGTCAACTCCTTTTCACATCCGAATGTTACTTGCAAAAAGTTATTTAATTCCCACACTGTTATATGGATGCGAGATATTTGCGAATTGTGATGCAGACACCAGTAGAAAGCTTAATGTTGCTTACAATGATATTGCAAGATATGTGTTTAACAAAAGTCGACAAGCTCGTATATCACAATTTACATACCAAATATTTAACTTAACTTTTTCAAACTTACTGAATGTCAGATGTCTACTTCTTCTGTACAAGGTAATCTACACAAAAGAACCTGAATACCTACACAAACATCTGAAATTCGCCAGATCCAACCGTGGCCTAAAACTCATTCAACCACGATTTGCCACACAAACCTCTGAACGACAGTACATTGTACATAGTACGCGTCTCTGGAACAACCTACCTCCCAACATACAGAGCATAAGCAATGCAACTTCATTCAAAAATGAGCTATTTAAATTTTTTAAATGAACTACGAATTATTTTTCTTTAAATGTCCTTAATATTTACTACTATAATTTAAAATGTAAAGATTAGTTAATATCCTTTTAAAAAGAATAATCATTATTTTATATACTCTATTGCGAATCAACACATTAACATATAAGATATAATCTTGTTGTGCTGGTGTTACACTCAATAAACAAACAAACAAACAATATAAATTATCTAAATTATTTCTTATATATAAAAATAAATTTGTGTTTGTTTGTAGGTTTGTTTGTTTGTTTGTATGTTTGTGTGTTCCTTATAGACTCAGAAACGGCTGAACCGATTTTCTTGAAATTTTCAAAGATGGTGCATAATGACCTCGTGGTGAAAATAGGGTACTACATTTTTTGATATCTGAAGGGGGGGCGGACCCTCCCCCTTAGCCTAATTTTCAGAAACGGCAGTTCTCGAAGATGGGTGATGCGATTTAACCGAAATTTTGTGTGCTCTCTTATAGTACCCTAAAAATAAAAATTTGGTATCCAAATTTCGGATGGGGTACCTAGGGGAGCTGCCCCACCCTAAAACCTACCAAACATATATTTAGACCAATCACGACAATATGGGACTCAAATATATTTACCGACCATGGCAATATGGGACTCAAATGAAAGATATTTGCGAGTAGAATATGAATCTGATATCCAAATGTGGAACCAAGTTTCTGGGGGTCCACCCCTTCCCCAAAACACCCCACAAACAGGACTTATTTACTGACCATGGGAATATGGGGCTTAAATAAAAGGTATTTGAATGTAGAATTAGAATCTGATATCCAAATATGAGACCAAATGTTTGGGGGCCGCCTCTCCCCGAAAACATCCCCCAACGGGGACAAATTTACGACCATAGCCATATGGGGCTCAAATAAAAGGTCTTTGGGAGTAAAGCACAAATCTGATATCAATATTTGGGAAAGCGTCTATGGGGCCACCCCACCCCCACAACACCACCAAAATAGTAAGTATTTGCTGACTTTTGCAATATGAGGCTCAGATAAGAGGGTTTTTAGAGTGGAACACGAATCCGATATATATTTTCAAGGCCAACTCACTGAGTGGCCGCCCATCACCCAAAACACCCCCCAAGCCAGTCACGTTTGCCGACTATAGAAATATGGGGCTCAAATTAAAGGTATGTGGGAATAGACCACGTATCTGATATCAACATTAGGGACCAACTGTCTAGGGGACGTCCCACCACTATAACAATCCCCCAATAGGACGAATTTGCTCACCAAGACAATTTGGGTCGTAATTAGAGTGGAACTAAATATTTATAGTTTCTAGGGCCAATAACCCAAACCGGACATATTTGCTGACTTTTGCAATAAGGAGTTTAAATGAGATTTGAAAACGAATTTGATATCCAATTTTGAGACCAATGGCAATATGGGGTTCAAATATAGGATATATAGATATATGATAATAGAGCACGTTGCTGATATATTTTCCGGGCTTAGTGTTTGGGCGACAACCCTAATCGCCAAAACACCCCTAAATCGGCCATATATACCCACCATGTCAATGTGGAGATTAAATTAAATGAATTCTTGCTCTACCCCCAAGAGCAAGAATTGATGCCCACTTTCGGGACCAATTTTCTGGGGGTTCAACCCATTTCCCAAAATACTCGACAAGCAGCAACTTTTTAGTGACCATCGCAAGATGGAGCTCAAATAAAGGTATTTGGGAGTAGAATACGAAATTGATATCCAAATTTAGGACCATGTATTTAGGAAATCACCCCTTCCCCAAAACACCCCGCAAAGGGTAAAAAATTTTCGACCATGCCAATATTTGGTATTTAAGATAAGAAAACGAATTTGATAACCTATTTTGGGCCATGTGTTTAGGGGACGTCTCATCGTTTAAACTCTCCTAAACCAATGGCAATATGGGGTTTAAATAAATGATTTTTGAAAGAAGAGCACGATGCTGATATTTTTTCAGCGCCCCCGAAAACACCCCTAAATCAGATATCATGAGAGTAGCGGGCTGAAATAAAGTATTTTAAGAATGGAGTACACCTTACATCCAAACTTAAATTCGTAGACCTTTATTGGTCTACGAATTTAAGTTTGGATGTAAGGGATATGGGATTCGGACAAAAGCACTTATATGTTAAATTGTTAGTCAAGCGATATACTATTTTCGTACCATGGTATTTCACTAAAAGCTCTTTAATTGTTGAAAATAAATATTCCAAGGAAACTTTTGTTCCATATAAAGTAAAAGAAGGCGCAGCGGAGCGGGCCCGGGTCAGCTAGTTTTATAAAAAAATACAAAAAGAACACTATTTTATTTTTAACATTATTTTTAACATTTTTATACCCTACACCAGGGTATAAGGGTATTATAACTTAGTGCATTTGTTTGTAACTCCCAGAAGGAGGAGGGATAGCCCCATTGATAAGTATACCGATCGACTCAGAATCACTTTCGGATTCGATTTAGCTATGTCCTTCTGTCCAAGTTAATTTGTTTACAAAGTACAGGTCGCAGTCTTCATCCGATCGTCTTCAAATTTAGTATGGGCATGTTTTTCGGCCTCGAGATGAAGCCTATTGAAATTGGAAAAAATCGGTTCAGATTTAGATATAGCCCCCATATATATGTTCGTCCGATTTGCAGTAATATTGCAATAAAATTGTCTTTTATTAACCGATTGTCTCGAAATTTAGCAGGAAGAATTTTCTTATGACTCCCGAAATTCATAGGAATTGGTTCAGATTTGGATATAGCTCCCATATATACATATTCGTCCGATTTGCAGTAATAATGCAATAAAATGGTAAGTTGTAAACCGATTCTCTTGACATTTGTTGGAAAGGATTTTTTCACAGCTTGTGACTCTGTAATTGCATTCTTTCTTCTGTCAGTTATCAGCTGTTACTTTTTGCTTGCTTTTGAAAAAAAGTGTAAAAAAAGTATATTTGATTAAAGTTCATTCTAAGTTTTATTAAAATTGCATTTACTTTCTTTTAAAAAATCCGCAATTACTTTTTGCGCAACCCAATATATATATAGTAGCTCCCATATATATGTTCGTCCAATTTGCAGTAATATTGCAATAAAATGGTCTTTTGTTAACCGATTCTCTCGAATTTCGGCAGGAAGGATTTTCTTATGACTCTCGATTTTACTGGCGAATTTCATAGAAATCGGCTAAGGTTTGTATATAGCTGTCATATATTTATATTGCCAGATTTTAACCCCAAGAGCCGCTGCAAGCGCAATATTTGACCAATCCTGCCAAAAATTTGCACCACGCTTTCCTCAATGACTACCACATTTTCTGAGAAGTTTACTTGAAATCCGTTCAGAATTGGATATAGCTCCCATATATATGTTCGTCAGATTTAGGATAGTTTTGCAAAAATGTTGTCATTTGTCTTGAACCTTTTGAAGCCTCAATTTTCATCCGATTTTGCTGAAATTTGGAACAAAGGCTTGAGTTATGACTTCCAACATCCAAGCCAAGTATGATACGAATCAGTCTATAAACAGATATAGCCTGCATATAAACCGATCCCCGGATTTGAATTCTTGAGCCCTGAAATTTGGAGCAAAGACTTGAGTTCTGACTACCAACATCCATGCCAAGTATGATCCGAATCGGTTTATGAACAGATATAGCCTCCATATAAACCGATCCCCCGATTTGACTTCTTCAATGAATTACAACATTAGTGACAAGTTTTATCCGAATCGAACAATATGGTGAATAGGCACCGATATCCCGATACCGAACTTAGCACGCTTTTACTTGTTCATATTAGATAGGAATGCGGAAAGTGAAACATTCACAAGGTGTTGCTTCGCACTGTATCTAAACAAATAAGGAACTGACTGAAATTAACACGAGAAAAAAAATCAATGTCCCCAAATCAAGATTAAATTTGCTAAAATGTGGTGCATTGGTAAAATTCATTAATTTCAGATCGCAGAAAAGAAAATTACACTTAAAACAAAATATAAATCGTGCGATTTCAAAACAATTGTAGTTCCACACTTTTGTAAAAGTTAAAGTTGTACTGCGAAAATTTTGCTGTAAAAAAATAAGCGACTAAAGGTTTTTTGTAATACCTCTCGCATGCCTCCAATGGAAGATTGCTTTGCTCAGGTTCACTTAACGAATCATATTTTTCTTTCTTTTTCATTTCCTCATCAACACGACGCATTTCCCTTAATGCAGAAGCAACCTGAAATTAAAAGAACAAATGTTTATTACAAAATTTGTTTTTGATTCATAAATTTTTTGGTTTTTAAAATGGAAACAAAAATTAAAAAAAACCCAATCTTCGTAAGCCCAAGTAAAAACCAACCAAGTACCACTCATCATGGATTCTGCTAAAAATTTACAAATTTATATATATAAAATAACAGATATAGTCATTTATTTGTGCCAAATCAGGCAAATACTATGCCTCAAGAATTTGTCTTGGGGGGATTTTGTTGTATTGGTGTTGGAGGATGCCCATAAACCCATGAAAATGAGGACTTCTAGGGGCTCTGAAAGTCAAATGAAACGCACAGAATGCTGATTGTTCCACATGCGACAACCATAGTTATTGCTACCAAAATTCGTACTGTATGGCGATATTATATCTTGTATGTGAAGTATGCCCATATGAGAGGTCATCAAATTGCATTGGATTAATTATAAAAACGTAGTCTTTGCCACCATGTTAAAACAATCGAAGCCTTGCCATTAACTCAACTGAGTGGTGTATGCTAATTATCTATGGATCCCTGCGAAACTAGTAACGTGAAGGATTTGTGCACATCAGAACTCACGTCAAAAAAAAAATTTTTAAACAAAACGATTAATTAGAAAAATAATGGCATTTTTCAAATGCAAATTTGCCCATTAACATTCCATTAAGGAACAGGGGCAAACTCTCACATATCAATGAGAGCTGTCCGATTCAAGTTAAAGCTCAATGATAAGGGGCCTCCTTTTTATAGCCGAGTCCGAACGGTGTGCCGCAGTGCGACACCTCTTTGTGGAGAAGTTTTTACATGGCTGCCATACCAAATGGTGCAGTACCTCCCAAATGTGGCCAACATTAGGAGGGGTTAACCACCGCTGAAAATTTTCATGATGTTATCGCCAGGATTCGAACCCAGGCGTTTAGCGTCATAGGCGGACATGCTAACCTCTGCGCTATGGTGGCCTCCACTAATTAATACTACCCAGCCGAACTCTAAAACAAAATACATAAGTGAAAGCACGCTAACTTTCGAACGAGTAAAGCTAGGTGCTTGAAATTTTGCACAAGTAACTTTTAATTGTGTAGGTCAGTTGGGATTGTAAATAGGCCACATCGGTCCTTGTTTTGATATAGCTGCCATATAAACCGATCTTAGGTATTAACTTCTTGAGCCTCTATAGGGCGCAATTCTCGTCCTATTTGGCTGAAATTTTGCATGTCGTGTTTTGGTATCATTTCCAACATATGGTTTAAATCGGTTCATGTTTTGATATGTTTGATGCCATATAAATCGATCATGGGTCTTGACTTCTTGAGCCTGTAGAGAGCGGAATTCTCATCCGATATGGCTGACATTTTGCATGAGGTGTTTTGTTATAACTTCCAATAACTGTGCTAAGTATGGTGCAAATCGGTCCATAACCTGATATAGCTGCCATATAAACCGATCTGGGATCTTGACTTCTTGAGCCTCTAGAGGGCGCAATTCATGTCTAATAGACACATTCGTGTCTAATATGGTCTGAATCGATCTATAACTTGATCCAGCTCCCATATAAACCGAACTGATTAGGTTAGGTTAGGCTCAAAGGAGGGTGCGGATATTAATCCGCCACATGCCATTATGGATATACACCTAAAGGCTCTTTTACACGGCATATAGTTGTATTATGACATGTCAAATTTAGCACATGTTAAATTGCACATGTCGTGTGATACAAACGAAACAAACATAGGAAAATCACTTTCCAAAATAGCATATGTAATTTTTTTTCGATTAGAGCATGCTCTATTCCTTGTGACAAAAACACAAAGAAATCAGCCGTTTTTTTGTCAGTCGAATGAAAGCAACCCCAAATTAAATTGTCTTCACAAATTTATGATTTAACGCAATTGACAATTTAACAAACATTTTCATTTACATGGGAATACAAAAAGTGACATGTCATAAGACATCTACATGCCATGTAATAGTGCCTTAAGCCAGTAATCGGCTTGTTGTGCACTCTAAATACTAAAAAGTAACGTCGAAAAAGAGAATTTAAGTAAAGAATTCCAAGCTACTTACAAAATCCTTAATTGTTTTCCATACCACGCTTCTAAGTTGTTTCATGTCTGGTATTGTCTCTCCACCTAAGTGTCGGTGCACAGTGCTGCACCGAAAAATCTTGGAAAGAATTCTAGAACTTTTGAACGGATAGCGATATGTACACGAAACTTTACATAGTCAATGTGATGTTTTCCAATAAGTATGCAAAATATGGAGACCCTAGCGCGTCCAGAAGCCGATACATGTGGCATACAATTTGGTCACCTAGAGCATGTTCAATGTTGAATTGCTTGCCAAATGGTCATTTATGGGTCAATCGGCTTATTTAGGTTTTTAAAAGATAGAGCTCGCAAAACCCTGCACTCAATCTCTTAGAGTTTATGCGCTATTGGACTTACAATTATTTTTATACCCTCCACCATAGGATGGGGGTATACTAATTTCGTCCTTCTGTTTGTAACTCCTCGAAATATGCGTCTAAGACCCCATAAAGTATATATATTCTTCATCGTCGTAACATTTTAAGTCGATCTTGCCATGTCCGTCCGTCCGTCCGTCTGTCTGTTGTACAACGGCTCCTCCCATGGCCTTTAACATACGTGTGCAATATGGTCAGAATCGATCTATAGCTTGACACAGCTCCCTCATAAACCGATCTCCCGATTTTGCTTCTTGAGCCTATAATCGGACTATAACTTGATATAGCTCCTCTTCCGTCCGTATTAATTATTCTTTGTTTGCCTAAAAACAGATACTGCGCAAAGAACTCCGCAGATGCGTCCATGGTGGAGGGTATATAAGATTCGGCCCGGCCGAACTTAGCACGCTCTTACTTGTTTCTTTTAATTTTAGTTACGGTATCGTCGGTATTTCTAAAATTGTGGTACTATTTAATTATCGATTGAAACATTTTTACATCGCTGCAATTTGCAAATCCTTTCCTTTTAATAGTTATTTGCTTCTAATGCTAAATTTCCAAAAAACTAAATTTTGCATTTTTTGCAAAAAATTTAGCATCTTTATTAACTTTATAACATTTTGCTTTCTCTCAGTGGGTGTTATTTTCTTGTGTTTCAGATTTGGTTAGGTTTAAGTAGCAGTCTGCCATCAGACTCAATTCGATGTTTTCGCCCATTGTGATATCACACGAACAGGAGAAGGAAGATGCCTTTTAGGTCCTACCATTGAACCATCCAGATCGCTTTAAAAAGTCTAACAACTTGCGAATGCTCACATCCGCTAAATCAGACAGGTTCTCAAAGAAATTAGAACCTAAAGTGGAACACCTTATCCTCCTTCCTGCCAGTGCGGGACACACACACAGAAAGTGTTCTATAGTCTCTTCTTCTTCGATGTCATCACAGCTTCCTCAAAAGTCGTTACTGGCAACATTCAGTCTGTTAGCATGTTTTCCGATTAGACAGTGGCCTGTCATGACGGATACAAGGACTGAGACATCTGCTCTAGCCAATGAAAGCAATCGGTTCTATCAGGAATAATGGTAAAGTACTATTATCAGTACACACTGCCTGGAACATAGGATATTGTATCAAGGATAACACAGTGTCCGTAGCCGCCACATGACCAAAGAGAAATATTTCTTAGCCTCACGACAGTGGTCGCAGCAATTTGTCTAGCCACAATGTCCAAAGGCATTGGATGTAGCACTAAATTCAGTGCATCATATGGTGTCGTCCTCAGTGCGGCTGTGATGCACATCAGAACTCACGTCAAAAAAAAAATTTTTAAACAAAACGATTAATTAGAAAAATAATGGCATTTTTCAAATGCAAATTTGCCCATTAACATTCCATTAAGGAACAGGGGCAAACTCTCACATATCAATGAGAGCTGTCCGATTCAAGTTAAAGCTCAATGATAAGGGGCCTCCTTTTTATAGCCGAGTCCGAACGGTGTGCCGCAGTGCGACACCTCTTTGTGGAGAAGTTTTTACATGGCTGCCATACCAAATGGTGCAGTACCTCCCAAATGTGGCCAACATTAGGAGGGGTTAACCACCGCTGAAAATTTTCATGATGTTATCGCCAGGATTCGAACCCAGGCGTTTAGCGTCATAGGCGGACATGCTAACCTCTGCGCTATGGTGGCCTCCACTAATTAATACTACCCAGCCGAACTCTAAAACAAAATACATAAGTGAAAGCACGCTAACTTTCGAACGAGTAAAGCTAGGTGCTTGAAATTTTGCACAAGTAACTTTTAATTGTGTAGGTCAGTTGGGATTGTAAATAGGCCACATCGGTCCTTGTTTTGATATAGCTGCCATATAAACCGATCTTAGGTATTAACTTCTTGAGCCTCTATAGGGCGCAATTCTCGTCCTATTTGGCTGAAATTTTGCATGTCGTGTTTTGGTATCATTTCCAACATATGGTTTAAATCGGTTCATGTTTTGATATGTTTGATGCCATATAAATCGATCATGGGTCTTGACTTCTTGAGCCTGTAGAGAGCGGAATTCTCATCCGATATGGCTGACATTTTGCATGAGGTGTTTTGTTATAACTTCCAATAACTGTGCTAAGTATGGTGCAAATCGGTCCATAACCTGATATAGCTGCCATATAAACCGATCTGGGATCTTGACTTCTTGAGCCTCTAGAGGGCGCAATTCATGTCTAATAGACACATTCGTGTCTAATATGGTCTGAATCGATCTATAACTTGATCCAGCTCCCATATAAACCGAACTGATTAGGTTAGGTTAGGCTCAAAGGAGGGTGCGGATATTAATCCGCCACATGCCATTATGGATATACACCTAAAGGCTCTTTTACACGGCATATAGTTGTATTATGACATGTCAAATTTAGCACATGTTAAATTGCACATGTCGTGTGATACAAACGAAACAAACATAGGAAAATCACTTTCCAAAATAGCATATGTAATTTTTTTTCGATTAGAGCATGCTCTATTCCTTGTGACAAAAACACAAAGAAATCAGCCGTTTTTTTGTCAGTCGAATGAAAGCAACCCCAAATTAAATTGTCTTCACAAATTTATGATTTAACGCAATTGACAATTTAACAAACATTTTCATTTACATGGGAATACAAAAAGTGACATGTCATAAGACATCTACATGCCATGTAATAGTGCCTTAAGCCAGTAATCGGCTTGTTGTGCACTCTAAATACTAAAAAGTAACGTCGAAAAAGAGAATTTAAGTAAAGAATTCCAAGCTACTTACAAAATCCTTAATTGTTTTCCATACCACGCTTCTAAGTTGTTTCATGTCTGGTATTGTCTCTCCACCTAAGTGTCGGTGCACAGTGCTGCACCGAAAAATCTTGGAAAGAATTCTAGAACTTTTGAACGGATAGCGATATGTACACGAAACTTTACATAGTCAATGTGATGTTTTCCAATAAGTATGCAAAATATGGAGACCCTAGCGCGTCCAGAAGCCGATACATGTGGCATACAATTTGGTCACCTAGAGCATGTTCAATGTTGAATTGCTTGCCAAATGGTCATTTATGGGTCAATCGGCTTATTTAGGTTTTTAAAAGATAGAGCTCGCAAAACCCTGCACTCAATCTCTTAGAGTTTATGCGCTATTGGACTTACAATTATTTTTATACCCTCCACCATAGGATGGGGGTATACTAATTTCGTCCTTCTGTTTGTAACTCCTCGAAATATGCGTCTAAGACCCCATAAAGTATATATATTCTTCATCGTCGTAACATTTTAAGTCGATCTTGCCATGTCCGTCCGTCCGTCCGTCTGTCTGTTGTACAACGGCTCCTCCCATGGCCTTTAACATACGTGTGCAATATGGTCAGAATCGATCTATAGCTTGACACAGCTCCCTCATAAACCGATCTCCCGATTTTGCTTCTTGAGCCTATAATCGGACTATAACTTGATATAGCTCCTCTTCCGTCCGTATTAATTATTCTTTGTTTGCCTAAAAACAGATACTGCGCAAAGAACTCCGCAGATGCGTCCATGGTGGAGGGTATATAAGATTCGGCCCGGCCGAACTTAGCACGCTCTTACTTGTTTCTTTTAATTTTAGTTACGGTATCGTCGGTATTTCTAAAATTGTGGTACTATTTAATTATCGATTGAAACATTTTTACATCGCTGCAATTTGCAAATCCTTTCCTTTTAATAGTTATTTGCTTCTAATGCTAAATTTCCAAAAAACTAAATTTTGCATTTTTTGCAAAAAATTTAGCATCTTTATTAACTTTATAACATTTTGCTTTCTCTCAGTGGGTGTTATTTTCTTGTGTTTCAGATTTGGTTAGGTTTAAGTAGCAGTCTGCCATCAGACTCAATTCGATGTTTTCGCCCATTGTGATATCACACGAACAGGAGAAGGAAGATGCCTTTTAGGTCCTACCATTGAACCATCCAGATCGCTTTAAAAAGTCTAACAACTTGCGAATGCTCACATCCGCTAAATCAGACAGGTTCTCAAAGAAATTAGAACCTAAAGTGGAACACCTTATCCTCCTTCCTGCCAGTGCGGGACACACACACAGAAAGTGTTCTATAGTCTCTTCTTCTTCGATGTCATCACAGCTTCCTCAAAAGTCGTTACTGGCAACATTCAGTCTGTTAGCATGTTTTCCGATTAGACAGTGGCCTGTCATGACGGATACAAGGACTGAGACATCTGCTCTAGCCAATGAAAGCAATCGGTTCTATCAGGAATAATGGTAAAGTACTATTATCAGTACACACTGCCTGGAACATAGGATATTGTATCAAGGATAACACAGTGTCCGTAGCCGCCACATGACCAAAGAGAAATATTTCTTAGCCTCACGACAGTGGTCGCAGCAATTTGTCTAGCCACAATGTCCAAAGGCATTGGATGTAGCACTAAATTCAGTGCATCATATGGTGTCGTCCTCAGTGCGGCTGTGATGCACAAACAAGCCATCCTTTGAATCCGGTTGAGCATTGAACAGTAGGTGGACTTTTGAAGCGCCAATGTATAGGGCAAGAGTTACCTTTCTTGCCCTTTCCAAAATGTTGGATATGAAGTTCAATTTCCTGTCCAGCAATACACCCAGGTATTTCGCGCAAGGAGACAGGTTCCACTGTAGGCAACTTGTATCTCCTACTGAAAAAAACTACTTCTGTCTTGCACGAATGTATACCCAGACCACTTTCGGTAGCCCCCTTTGCTATTGCATGTAGAGCTTTCTGAAGTATATCTCAACCTCTCAAGCGCTTTCAGGATAAGGGATGACAAACTAATAGGACAAAAATCTTTCGCATTCCTGTGGTAGGGTTTCCTGCTTTCGGAACGAAAATAACCTTCGTGTCCTTCCATCCCACGGGTATATTTGACATTCTGATACAAGCAGAGTATATCTCCCTAAGCCAGGGAACGAGTCTATCAGACACTGCTTGTAATTCAACCGGTGATACATCATCAGTGCCTGGCGACTTAGGAGTCGAAACTTTTTATCGCCCAAAGGATTTTTGGCTCAGGTACAATTTTCTTAATAGTTTCCGACGAATGCATACCAGTACAACCTCTTATGGCGCCACGTTGTTCGTTGGAGAATTTCCCGGGAAATGTGTATCAACGAGTAGTTCTAGTGTTTCCTCACTAGACATTGTCCATACATTCTCTGACTTCTGGATATACCCCACCGTAATAGGTCTCGAGGACAGAATCTTCCTTAGCCTGGAGGCCTCAGATGTATCGTCCACGGAGCTGCAGAATTCTACCCAGGATTTGGTGTGAGCCTTTCTAAGCTTGTCCTTATATTTTCTTAGCTTAGTCTTATAGTTATCCCAATCATGTGGTGCTCTTGTGGCTTTTGCTCCGTTGAAGAGTTTTCTGCAGTCCTTCCTTAGACCAAACAGCTCTGGGGTCCATCATGGCGGTCGCTGTTTGCACCTTGGCTTGGCACTAGGACATGCTGACACAAGCATGACCACTATGTCTACAATATATCCTCCGTAGTTTCCACTTCCATTTCTGGTCTAGAAGGGATAGACGTGCAGAATTTATGCCAATACGTCTTTCTTCTGTTTAGTCTAGGGACCACTTCTGCAGTATTTTCTCCAAGGCTGAAAGCAATATAACGATGATCAGAGAAGCTGTTGTCTTCCAACACATCCCTGTCGCATATTCTTCGACTTATATCTTCCGATACAAGGTAATATCTATTACCTTCTGTCTGTTCCTGGTAATAAAGGTCGGTTTATCCCCTTTATTAAAAATCGCCAGATTGCAATTTATAACATATTCTATAAGCAGCTCATCCCTTTCGTTGACATCCGAACATCCCCATATTTGGTGATGTGCATTAACATCACTTTCTACAATGAGGCTTTTCTTCCCTACAGAAGCGGCTTCAACCAGCGACTTAAAGGTTTGAAGTCGGCATCTCTGAATCGTGTGTCATACATATGGAAGCCATCCTTGAGAATTGTTTATTTCAAGCCTGGCTACTAATAAATCTTCAGTGCTTAGCGACGGAAGAAGAAAAACATTTAGACTACTCTTTGCAAGAATACAGGCTCTGTGTCTCCCATTCCCCGTACTCTAGAGTAGTTTTAATCCCGGAATTCTTAGTCCATAAACCATTCCTCCACACATCTATGGTTCCTGGAGAAGAACCACGTCAAATCCCTCTGCCATCAGGAGGACCTTTAGAGCCTCCGAAGCGGCCTTATAATGGTGGAGATTTATCTGTAGAAATCGAACCATAGTCAGGATTCAGAACATCCACCACTGATGTGTTAGCTTCGTCTTCTGATTCCACCAGGAGTTCATCCTCACAAGATTCGTTAGATCTTGTCATGATGAGCTTCCTTATGCATCCAGGGGCAGATGAGAAAGCTGTGGAGCTACTATTCCTCAGGAAACTGGACGCCTTGATGATTCGTCCTTAGATGCTTTTTGAATTCCGTGCTTCCCCGCTGGCGCTCAACTTGAGCCCATTCCAATCGGACGGGTCCCGTTTCGATGCCATCCGCTCCTGTCTCGATTGTGGCAGGGGGATATTAAGTCTCCTGCAATCCACCAGACTTTAGCGATGTGGTCGATAGTTCCTCAGGCAAGTGTTCAGCAACAATTGCTAAGCCGTCTCCTAATTCCCCAAACCCACCGCTTCTATAAACCTTCAGTTTTAACTCGTTGAATCCGTAGGATGCAACCCCTTCAGACCTGTTGAGGTCTGCGAAACAGCCGGAGTTGAGTACGTCTCCGGTCACCATCAGCCTCATCCAATCTACCAATCTTCCAGTCGGTAGTTGAAAGATTGGGACTACATTCCCTTAGTCTTCCAAGTATCGATTCAGGATCTGGGGAATCCTTCGTATCCAAGCATGCGCCATTTGTTCGAGAAGGAATATCTTCCTGAAATTTTGCACATCAACTTGTTAGCACCTCATTAATAACTATCTAAAATTCTTGATATCTTCATCCGTTCAAAAATGACTTATTTCCACAAATTTTTCCCCATCCCACTATGCGTTGGTTATTACAACAGCAATATTGCGATTGGCAAAAAAATGGAAGAGGCAACAAATATTTTTTCTGTTGTGGCACAAAGTTTTGGACAATTGTGCCCTTCGCAGGGTGATCAAGAAGGTGCAAGGTACCGCGGATGTGCTAATTTCTGGGGTAAGGAGAAGTGCTACAATAGCAGCGCTCAGTGTCATTCTCGATCTTATGTCTTTGCACTTATACGTTGAATGTATGGCAACGAAGATCGCCATCAGACTGAGGGAGTCAGGTACATGGCGCTCCTTTAATTTGGACCATTCTTCTGTTCTGCTGGGGCATGGTATTGAGGCGTGGCGCCATGCTATATACGCCGCGACTGATTATATTCCAGGAGAGTCCTTTCTTGTTGATGGCTTGGAAGTTGTTATCCCGAAAATGGTTCTCTGGTTTGGGGGAACCCCGCCCTTCCCGGGACCCTATGTATACACGGATGGTTCTAAATTGAATGGGGGCACTGTAGCAGGAGTTTTCATTGAATTTTTTGGCATCAGGGAATCTTATAGACTTCTAGATGGCTGCAGCGTCTTTCAGACGGAGATCTTCGCGATCCTGAAGGCACTGGATATGATGTTGGTGCTGGAGCGGCGGCGCAATCAGACCGTCATGATGAACGTGTATAGTCAGGCGGGAAATGCTTTCAGGCTCTGCTGGGTCCCAAGCCATCGAGGTGTTTGGGGAACGAAGCGGCAGACCTGGCGGAGCTAGTCAGGAATGGATCGCTGATTAACGCAGATCTTGCTATGGAATCAGTGGGACCTCAGTGAGGCGGACTCATGCAGGATGTGCGATGACCAGTGGGAGTTGGAGATGGACGAGCACTTGTTGTGTCATTGCCCCGCAATTACGGGGAGAAACACACAAGATAATGGGTGAACACCACTTTCCGAAATGCTTTCAGGCTCTCCTGGGTCCCAGGCCATCAAGGTGTTACGGGGAACGAAGCGGCAGAGCAGGCCAGGAATGGATCGCTGATTAACACAGATCTTGCTATGGAATCAGTGAGACTTCAGTGAGACGGATTCATACAGGACGTGCGATGACCAGGAGGAGTTGGATACGGACGAGCACCTGTTGTGTCATCGCCCCGCAATTACAGGGAGAAACACACAAGATAATGGGTGAACACCACATTCTTGAGTTCTGTAGAAGTCTGAATTGGCTGACTGGATCATACTCTCGAAAAAAAAAATTTTTTTTCCTGATTTGCTGTCTCATATCGTTCTACTTTTGCGTACTTTCAGTGTACACTGGTGAATTTAACATGGTTTTGTTATTGCAGTAACCAGTTGACCCTGGAACTAGTACCTCTGCTTATTCCAACAAACTAGTTCCGTAATTGATTTCTTTTGACATTTGTCAATGTTAGAAAAAAATTTTTTCATATTCTTCTGCCTGCTCTCTGTTTTTCCTCTGTCACTCCCTCTTCTTAAACAATTTTGTAAGTTTTGTCAGGGGTCAACGAGGAGATTTGAACTCATCATATCATGTTTGGTAGTCTTCCACACATCCTCCAGCCTACCGACATCACTTTGCTAATGATGGAATAACACAATAAGCGTTATTGCACAGGAATAAGTTTCACAATAATATTAAATTTAAAATATATGTGGAAATCACTTAAAAAAAAATAATGGAAATAAATAAAAAACTCGACCAAATTTTCTTAAATTTGTTTAAAAAAAATTGCAAAAAATGTTTTGTCAGCCGTGGCATATGAATTTTTGGTGGTGCAAATACTTTTTCGCAAGCAAGAAGCACGATCGTTTTTTTTAAACCGACCTCTGTCAGCAGTTCCTACTATTTTTTCAGAGACGCTACAAAAGTAGACAGCAAACGACGGCATATTTTTTGCCGCGGCGTTATTGGGCCGTCGAAAATTGGGTTCAGCGTCTGGACTTCGGCAAGCGTGCCCATGGTGGCCATGTAAAAGAAATCGAGTTCCATACAAAATGGCATCGACCTTACTTTCACAGAAATAAAAGATTTCACTGATATCCACAACCGCTTTTGTTTTATTTAAAAAAATGTATAGCGCTCTTATTGAAAAACCCGATAGTTCGGTAAATAGCATTTAAGACCCAAATGCATAAATTACTACATTTCTTGGAAAAATTATGGCACCAACTCGTTTTTGGCTGGACAACTAGGTGAGCTTAACACTTGAATTGGACAGCACTTACTGATATGTAAGAAGTTTGCCCATGTACCTTCAGGGAATGTTCATGGGCAAATTTGCGTACTGGCACAATTTGTGTTCAATGGCTTTAACATTGGCGGAATTATTAAGAAAACACTGAAAAAAAAAAAAACAAGGCAAAATGTTGATATTTTAAAATTAAACTATTCATATGCCGTTAACGGTGCCCGGTGGCATATCAGTATGCGAATGTTTTCTTTAGATCTCAAGCTCTTTCCTTTACACCTAAAATGAAGTAGCACGCCGAAGGAAGAGAGTACAAGACGATTATACCGCAGATAATTGCAGATAGTGCCCACTGTTTCCGTTAAATATATATATTCTTAATCGTCACGACATTCTGGGCCAATTTAGGCATGTCCGTCTGTCTATCTAAAGCACGCCTTCGAAAGGCGCTTGAAATTTTCCGCAAATATTGGGTTGCCCAAAAAGTAATTGTCGGTAATATAGTTGTAATATAGTTGTAATATAGTCGGTATTCGGTTGAATACAGCCATCAAGGAGGAGCGACCAGAATTGGTCAATCGTAAATGTGTCATATTCCACCAGGACAACGCTAGACCGCACACATCTTTGGTCACTCGCCAAAAACTGAGTGAGCTTGGCTGGGAACTTTTGATGCATCCACCATATAGCCCTGACCTTGCACCTGCACCATCAGACTACCATTTATTTCGATTTTTGCAGAACTCCTTAAATGGTAAAACTTTCAGCAATGATGAGACTATAAAATCGCACTTGGTTCAGTTTATTGCAGATAAAGGCCAGAAGTTCTATGAGCGTGGAATACTAAATTTGCCAGGAAGATGGCAAAAGGTTATCGAACAAAATGGCAATTATATATTTGATTAAAGTTCATTCTAAGTTTTATTAAAAATGCATTTACTTTCTTTTAAAAAATCCGCAATTACTTTTTGGGCAACCCAATACTTCCTTTTAGTGTAGGTCGGTGGGATTGTAAACGGGCCATATCGGTTCATGTTTTGATGTAGGTCCCATAGAAACCGAT
Source organism: Stomoxys calcitrans (assembly GCF_963082655.1). Taxonomy (NCBI): domain Eukaryota; kingdom Metazoa; phylum Arthropoda; class Insecta; order Diptera; family Muscidae; genus Stomoxys; species Stomoxys calcitrans. Next base: position 157,220,823 of record NC_081553.1, on the reverse strand, counting down.
CTCCCGATTGTTCTTTTCTGTCGAGCCTCGAGGGAGCGCAATTCTAGTTCCAATCGGTTGAAAACTAGATGTAGCTCCCTTATAAACCAATCTCCCGATTATACTCTTTGGGCGTTATTATAGTCCGATTTGGCTGAAAAGAGATACCGTGGAAAGAACTTGGCAAATGCGATCCATGGTAGAGGGTATATAAGATTCAACACGACCGAACTTAGCACGCTTTTAATTGTTCTATTTATAATTTTTTCACCAACTGGATACAGAAGGTTCAAAAGAATAATAAAATAATCCAAAAAACTATGGTAATTTATGTACATTTTTAGTAATTTCCATGTTGGTGGGTTTCCAGGTTAAGACCCGGCCGAACTTATCTCATTTTTACTTGTTTTTATTGACTTTTGTAAAGATTGAAAATGTGCATGCTATATAAAATGTATCTTACTTCTCTTGCGTATACTCCTCTCAGATGCCTCTGAATAACGATTGCCGCTCTTCGCATTCTAAGAAAATCAATACGTAAATTCCATCCTCTAAAAGCATGCTGAATTTTCAATGCAGAATTACGAATGATGGTGTAATTTTTCAATTGGCGCAGGCATTTCCAATTTTTCTGAATGATAAGGGCACTAGAATTTACTATTGATTTCCTTTTTTCTTCTAAAGACTCGTAAGCTTTAAGCTTAAGAAAAACTTTGGATTTTCCACTTTGCCATTCTTTTTCAGGCACGGCCAAAGCAGACATAATGGTAATAATATGTTCTCTTGTCAATTGATTTACTTTCGCTTTCAGCATACACCTATATTTAGACAAGAAGTCTCCAAATGTCAAATGTACGGGAAATCCTTCACGTCGGATTCGAATAATATCCAGCATTCCAAGGTATTTTAATTGATCCATTACTAACTTGTTGTCGTATGAATTTGGTTTTTTTTCTCCATTTGGTTTAATACATCGAACATACCTGAAATAAATTATTTAGAGAGTGTTAGTTGACATTAACCATTATATTATCTGTCCATATTGTAAGTAATTTAACAGAAGTATATCATCGGCTAAATGCTATATTGTTCCATACGCAATTTTTGACTTTTTATAGCCTCCACCATAGAATGGGGATTTACAAACTTTGCAATTCCGTTTGTTACACCCCGGAATATTGATCTAAGACCCCATACAGTATATATATATATATATATATATATATATATATATATATATATATATATATATATATATATATATATATATATATATATATATATATATATATATATATATATATATATATATATATATTCTTGATCAAGAATATTGAGATGTAAATTTGTTTCGTATCCACTTTTTTAAACAAATTTGTCAATTTTGTTCCATATCCAAAATTTCTGCACGTGGAACAAAATTATGTATGGGCAGATCCCAGAAACAGTTTACCAACCAAAAATCTTTCAAACAATTTTTTTTTTCGTAAATACAATGTTAGAGTAGATTTTTAATTTAATAAATGTATAAAAAAAATTGGACTTTGATGACATTTAATGTAGAAATCGGATCCCAACTTTATCCTACCTCATGTCCCATAATACAATAGTATTAAAAAAATTAACTTTGTGACGTGTTCGTATGCTACAGCAAAGTTAACATAGATGGACCAAACTATTTAAATATCTTAATCTTTCAAATATTCTTCAGTTTTAGTAAAAAAATAAATAAGTTTATTCTTTTAGAAACATAAATATTAAACACGCAAAGTTTAGATCATGTGATTTAACGTGCTCCATGAAAAAAGTTTTTTTTTTATTACACCCCGAAATATTGATCTAAGACCCCATACAGTATATATATATATATATATATATATATATATATATATATATATATATATATATATATATATATACATATATATATATACATATATATATATATATATATATATATATATATATATATATATATATATATATATATATATATATATATATATATATATATATATATATATATATATACATATATATATATATATATATATATATATATATATATATATATATATATATATATATATATATATATATATATTCTTGATCGTTTTGATATTTCAAGTCAATCTAGACCTATCCGTCCGTCTACCTGTCTGTCTGTCTATCTGTGGAAAGCACGCAAACTTTCGAAGGAGTAGTGCTAGGCTTTTAAAATTATCACAAATACTTCCTATTATGGTAGTTTGGTTGGGATTGTAAATGGGCCATATTGGTCCATATTTAGATATAGCTTCATATAAACCTATCTCCAGATTTTACTTCTTGAGCCTCTGGTGGGCGCAATTCTTATCTGATTTTGCTGAAATTTTGAACAATGACCAAGTATGGTTCAAATCGCCCCATAACCTGATACTCGCTCCTTTAGCTCCCATATAAACGGACCTACCGATTTGACTTATTGAGCCTCTAGAGGGAGCAATTCTTATCGGATTTGGCTGAAATTTTGTACCATGACGTCTTCTATGACATTTAATAGATTTACTAAGTATGGTTCGAATCGGTCAAAAACCTGGTATAGCTCCCAAATAAACCGATCTCCCGATTTTATGTAATTCTTATCTGATTATGCTGGAATTTGGAATAGTAACTACATCTATGACCTCTAAAAAACGTGTCAAATATGGTCTAAATTGGACCATAACGTGATATAGCTCCCATATAAACGGACTCCCGATTTTCCTTCTTGAGCCTCTAGAGGGCGTAATTCTTATCAGATTAAACTAAAACTTTGCACAGTGACATCTTCTATGTCCTCTAATATACGTGCCAAATATGTGAGCTTTAAATGCTGAATAGGTCCATAACCTTTTGCTTCTTAAGTTCCCTTAGAGCGCAGTTCTTATCCGATTTGGTTGAAATTTTGCACAATGGGATCCCATTATTGTCTTTAATATCCAAGCCAAGTATGGCCCGAATCGATTTACAACCTGACATAGCTCCAATAGCATAGCAATTCTTATCCATTTTGCTTTTTTTGCCTATAAATAGATACCGGGCAAAGAATATGACAAATGCAATCATGGTGGAGGGAATATAAGGTTATGTTAGGTTGAAAAAAGGTGCGGATATTAATCCGCCCCATGCCACTATAGGCATACACTTAAGCCAGTAATCGGCTCGTTGTGAGATCTAAATACTAAAAAGTAACCTCGAAAAAGAAAATCTAAGCTAGGAATTCCGTGCTACTTGCAAAATTCCCAATTGTTTCCACACCACGTCCCTTGTTTGGTTCATGTCAGATATTGTGTCCACACCTAAATACCGGTTTCAGTTAGCCACACCAGACATAGAAAATGCTCCAACGTCTCATCACCTTCCCCACATGCCCTACCCATGCATCAGTTGCCGCACCGATTTGGTATAAGTGAGCTCGTAGTAAGGATTACTTTCTAGGGTTTTAAGGAACGTACTTTCAGAATTTTTCAAGAAATTTTGACGTGTCTCCCATAGTTTTTGGGATATTGAGATGTAAATTTGTTTCGTATCCACTTTTTTAAACAAATTTGTCAATTTTGTTCCATATCCAAAATTTCTGCACGTGGAACAAAATTATGTATGGGCAGATCCCAAAAACAGTTTACCAACCAAAAATCTTTCAAACAATTTTTTTTTTTCGTAAATACAATGTTAGAGTAGATTTTTAATTTAATAAATGTATAAAAAAAATTGGACTTTGATGACATTTAATGTAGAAATCGGATCCCAACTTTATCCTACCTCATGTCCCATAATACAATAGTATTAAAAAAATTAACTTTGTGACGTGTTCGTATGCTACAGCAAAGTTAACATAGATGGACCAAACTATTTAAATATCTTAATCTTTCAAATATTCTTCAGTTTTAGTAAAAAAATAAATAAGTTTATTCTTTTAGAAACATAAATATTAAACACGCAAAGTTTAGATCATGTGATTTAACGTGCTCCATGAAAAAAGTTTTTTTTTAATTTTCGAGGGCAAAAAAAATTTTTACAACTCATATATTGTTTGGTATCATGCTTCGAAAGCTCTTTCAAGTAAACAAAACATTAAAATTTTACAATACACTGGAAAAAGTTGTAACAAACTATTTTCTGTAGCTTGCGTTACGGATTGACCTTTTTTTATTTAAGTCTATAGATAATAAATACCCTTACAGACTAATAACAATATATTTTATATTTACAAATGTATTAACCTAAGAATTTAAAAATAATATAATTTTCCTTTTTAAACTTTCTCGTTTCTCAGATAGATCTATAATAACTTTCAGTTGATTAAATTGATAACATAGGTGCCGAAAAGGATCATTATTGGCATAGTTGGTTTTATAATAAGAAATTTTCAAAAGATCAAAATATCTGGTAGGTCTGATAGGAACGTTTAAGAAAATTCGACTCAAAGAAAGCAGGAATCTATTTGGCCATGAATTATTTCAGTCAAAAACGTAATGTTTAGCATGGTTCTACGACTTTTTAAATTAGAAAGCTTTATAAGATATAATCGGTACTCATACGAAGGTAATAAACTTCTGTCCCACCCATTTCGACGGAGACAAAATAGTAGAAATTGTTTTTGAACTGATTCTATTAAATCAGAATGAATACTGTAGTACGGATCCCATACCAAGGAACCGTACGCGAGATTACTTCTAACTAGCGACGTATATAATTTTTTCGTCACAGAGAAATCGTTAAGTTCTTTACTCCAGCGTTTCATGAAGCCAAGAGCACTACGTGCTTGTTTACAACCATTGAGATGTGTTGACGGAATTTAAGCGTTGATCTAGAACTAATCCAAGGTCTTTAAAGCTATAACTCCTTCATGTTGATTGGAACCCACAAAGTAGCTAGTTTTAATAGAGGTTATTCTTGAAAATGATATGTATTTGCATTTGGGAATATTAAGTTCCATAAAGTTCTGGTTGTACCATTCGTAAAGAGTATCAAGGTCATACTGAAGATAACACTGTTCATCAGAGTCTCTCGTTGATCTGAAGATCTTTACATCATCTGCATACATCAAAATATTCGAGTGCTTTAAAGCAAAAGGGAGATCGTTTATGAACAAACAAAACAGCACAGGGCCAAGGTGACTACCCTGTGGAACACCTGAAGAGACAACAATTGATTTGAAAACTGCAGTACCAAATTTAACTCTGAGTACGTCCAGTCAGATATGATCTGATTCACTTTAGTAAAGATGGACTGAAACCAATGAGATCTATTTTTCTTAACAGATGGTTGTGGTTGACTTTATCAAATGCTTTACTAAAATCGGTATATATAGTATCCGTTTGGTAGCGTTCCCTAAAGCCATTGTTGACGAAACAAGTAAATTCTAAAATATTGGTTATCGTCGATTTCGATTTCCGGAACCATGTTGGTAGGGAGACAATATAGAAGAGACTTGATGTGAAATAGTGTCAGTCAGAATTTTCTCTAATAGCTTCGGAATAGCATTCAAAATTGAAATGCCCCTGTAACTAGATACCTCATTGCGATTTCCGGCTTTAAATAACGGTAACCAAAAATTTTATTTCAAAACTTAATTTTTTTTATTTAATTTCTCTTCGGTAATAGCAACATTAATAACACTTTTAATATTATTGACAAAGCTAATGGGGTGCTGGAAGGCGCTTAAATTTTGTTTCGATTCCATTATTACCCAAAACTGCCATTTGATATGTGAAGCCCTCAGGGGTCTTAAAATGAATCCGATTTTGGCTCGTATTTGGTAAACGAGTTTCATTTACGCCTTCGAATACCCGTACTTAAACGACCCGAATTAGACCACAGATAAATATAGCCCTGGCTCTGGTGGCTCTGATGGTTTCATAAGCAAATATATTTGCCATACGAGCCAATTTAGCTCCAATTTAATAATTCACCTAATATTGACAACACTGAATTTTTAGCAGTGAAAGTAGGTATAAAGAATTCCTTCTTAGTTTTTGCATGCACCTACATCCCACCAAATTCTTATTCTGCTATTTATGATAGTCATTTGTCTGCTATGATGTCTGATTTTAAGTAATCTAAACCCTCTGATATCTTACTTGCATTTCGCAACTTCAATTTACCATCAGTTTCGTGGAATCCACAGATTGACAGCAATGTTTTCATACCTGTTTTAGCTAATGTTGTTAGAAGTGATAAAATTGAACCTTTTCTAAATTATGGTTTGTTTCAAGTGAATCGTATATTCAATACTCAGAACAAATTACTAGATATCATTTGCGTTAACAGCCTCATGATGTTTGCATAAATTCTTTTAATCCTCTAGTGTTACCAGAAGACAAGTATCACCCAACTATTTATACAAAAATATTTATTCCATCTCTTAAGACCGATAGAGCCTATTTTTTTTAAAACAGATTATGTAAAATTGAATAGTCTTTTATCCGATAACATTTGGGAGGATGTATTAAAATCTATTGTAGTAATCTTAATGAGGTGTTGCGTTATTTTTATGATACACTATTTACATGTTTTTCTACAATAGTTCTGTTCCCAAAATCTCAAACGGGACATTGACTCGACGTGCTTGGAATACTTCAAAACTTGCCAAACTTAGGAATAGACAATACAAGTTATTTAGGAATAAAACATGTCTGGTTCTTCTATGGATTTTTCCATGTATTCAATTTCTAGGTCGAAATATAATACCGAAAATAATATCGCCTACCGTAATTATTTATGCTCCGTAAAGCAACGAGTAAATCAAATCCAAAAAATTTTATAAATTTTCCGAAGGATATAAAGAAATTTGTAACTTGTTTGCAAAATTTTTTTGCCTCGACATATTCTGATAAAATGTATGATATTAACTCTGAATATCCGTACGAGATTCTTCAATCCTCCTTAATAATTATGCCTCGAATAAGTATTGATACCGCTTCTAAGTACTTGAAATTTCTAAAATGCTCTTTTAAATCAGGCCCTGATGAGGTACCCGCTAGTGTACTTAAATTTTGCGCTAATCACCTTAAATTTCCTTTAACCGAGATTTTCAATAAATCTATAAAATTATAGAGGCATTACAAAGTTAAGTACTATACCAAAACTTCTTGAAAAGATTATGATTGATAACATCTCCCATCAAGTTTCCTCAATTTATTCAGGTGTGCAACACGAATTTCGAAAAGCTCGATCAACTGTTACATATGTTTTACAGTTAGTAATTCTTGTCAATGATGGATTTAGGCAAAGGAAACAGACTGATGCTATATATACTGACTTTAGTTAGGAGCTCGATAAAGTCAATCATAGCCTACTTTTGTTTAAGCTCGGTAAAAACGGGGTTTCTCCTGTATTATTAAATTGGGCTAATTCTGACTTATCTGGACGTGTTCAGAATATACACTTCGGCGATTATTTTTCTAAGTCAATTATTGAGAAATCCGGTGTTCCACAAGGCAGTCATTTGGGTCCAATTCTTTTTAATCTGTTGATAAATAATTTATCTCGTGTTATTAAAAATTCTTACGTATTTACTTTAATTGGCTATGACAGAATATTTGTTCCACTAGCCAAACGTAAAATAGCGTTCCAAGCGCCTCGATCTTCTGCGCTCATACTAAAATCTCTGACACGAAGTTTTGAGGTGTCTCCCACCACTTGATCTTTCCATCGGGCTTTTGATCTTCTCGGTTTGCGTGTACCACCGTGTTTGCCTTCAAAAGACTTCTTTGCTGGAGCTTCTTCATCCATTCTGACAACATGACCTAGCCAACGCAGCCGTTGTATTTTGATGCGTGTAACTATGCTATCGTCGTCATACAGCTCAGCCGATTAATGCAAACTGGTCCATATATTTTACGAAGAATCTTTCTCTCTAATACTCCAAGCATTGCCTCATCTGCTTTCAGAAGTACCCATGCTTCAGAACCATACAACAGAACGGGTAGTATCAGTGTCTTGAAAAGTGTAGTCTTCGTCTGTCGAGAGATGGCCTTATTTCTAAACTGCTTACTTAGTCCACAGTAGCATCTGTTTGCCAGTATTATTCTTCTCTTAATCTCAAAACTGGTGTCATTCGTTTCGGTTACGGAGGTGCCGAGGTAGATAAAGTTACTGACTGTCTCAAAGTTGTGGTTCCCAACTTTCTCCATTTTCTTTATGTGCTCGGTTGTGCTAAGCTTTTTGGGAGTTGAAACCATCCATTTCGTCTTCTCTCCATTTACTGCCAAACCCATTTTCACTGACTCTCTTCTTGATTCTTTCAAAGGTTGCAGTTACTACTTCCGGTGACCAACCTATGATGTCGACGTCGTCGGCACAGGCGAGTAGCATGTGCTCTTTTTTGATTAGTGTGCCATATCTATTCACATCTGCATCTCGTATAATCTTCTCCAACAGGATATTAAAGAGATCTCACGAGAGTCTGTCTCCTTATCTGAAACCTTGTTTGGTATTAAATGGTTCAGAGAGATTCTTTCCTATTTTTAGATGGATGAAAAAGCTTCTTGTCATTTTTTAACTATTTGAGAATTATTGGAAGCCCATTGGAACTGACCATTTTCGTAAAGAAATCTTTACGAAAATGGTCAGTTTTAAAAATGACGTTAATTATTTATCAGATGACGAAAAAAAATTTAATAAAATTGACAGAAAAAGTTTATAAGTTTTCTTCATATAAATAACAATTTTTTAGTTTTAAAAATTTCTTATTTTTTATTCAAAAGTTAGCAAAATTTAGGACATGATGTTGAATATAGGCATATTGAGTAATAGTTGCGAAATTTTTACCTAACAACCTTTTTATCAAAAAATGCTTTTCGGTCGATTTTAATTAATAAATTTAAAAGACATTGTCTTAATGTGAACATTAGTTCAGATCCCAGGCTAGCGACCACAATTTTCCATAAAAATTCGAAGTATATCACAGCTACAGAAGGATTTTTACGATTTTTCGACTTTGAACCACAGCGAGGTGGCATTGCGTTTTTGGGATTTAATAAGTTAAAGTCAGCTGATTTATATTCATGTATACATGCGTCCCTTTTTATACCCTCCACCATAGGATGGGGGTATACTAATTTCGTCATTCTGTTTGTAACTCCTCAAAATATTCCTCTGAGACCCCATAAAGTATATATATTCTTAATCGTCAGGTCATTTTAAGTCGATCTAGCCATGTCAGTCCGCCTGTCTGTCGAAAGCACGCTAACTTTCGTAGGAGTAAAGCTAGCTACTTGAAATTTTGCACGAATACTTCTTATTAATGTAGGTCGGTTGGGATTGTAAATGGGCCATATCGGTCCATGTTTTGATAAAGGTGCCCTATAAACTGATCTTGGATATTGACTTCTTGAGCCACTAGGGGGCGCCATTCTTATCCGATTTGGCTGAAATTTGGCATGAGGTGTTTTGTTGTGATTTCCAATAACTGTGTTAAGTGTGGTTCAAATCGGTAAATAACTTGATATACCTGTCATATAAACCGATCTGGGGTCTCCACTTCTTCAGCCTCTATAGGGCGCAATTCTAATCCGATTTGGCTGAAATTTTGCATGAAGTGTTTTATTATGACATCCAACAACTATGCTAAGTACGATTCAAATCGATTCATACCTGTCATATAAACCGATCTGGGGTCTTGACTTCTTCAACCTATATAGGGCGCAATTCTAATCCGATTTGGCTGAAATTTTGCATGAAGCGATTTGATATGAAATTTTATAGTTCTTGACCAGCAATGCTACCATTCTTGGACTTCTTCATAGTTTTGCCTTAACTCTCGCCTTTCTTTTCAACAGAGCTTTCTAATTTCCACTATTACAGAAATACTTAGGCAGCCGTTGCGGCTATGCGACTTAAGGTGAGGGGAGAATGGATGGAGGATAGGAGGAGGTCATACCATCCCGGTATAATCGGGGCGACGATAGTAAACCTGGAAGGGAAAAGGTTTTTGATCGGATACCTTAGATGAACCTTGAAGTCGAGTGCAGCACATCGGCACAGTCTTAGATTGACGGAACCCTAGTATTGCCATCTGGAAGATCATATTACACGGATGGATCAAATCTAGAGGACAGAGTGGGCCTGAGGGTCTACCCAGGGACTAAGATCTGTTTTAGACTGCCTGATCATAATACGGTCCTGCAGGCGAAGATCCCGCGATCGCGGAATGCGCGAGGTGGTGTGATGTTAACGCAAGGTCGTCGAGTGTGAACATCTTTACGGATAGTAAAATGGCCATAAGGGCAATAACAACCAGGACGGTAAGATCATGAAGTCTTGGAATGTAAGAAAGTGGTTAACGCCTTCTCTGAGGATCGTTTGGGTAGCGGAGTAACTGGAAAGGAGAAAGCAGACGATTTGGCAGTGAAGACCAGAGAACTGCCGTCAATAAACTTGATTAACCCGAAGCCATTCGGGTCGAAGCAGTCCGAGTTAAGGAAGTGGGCGATGAATGCGCATGCAACATTGTGGAACAGCGAAACGGTCGGTAGGACGGCGATAATCCTATGGGGGGATCCAAATCGTGAAAAGACGAGGCTATCATAACGGGATACAAAGGACTACTTATGTAAGATCGGTGCGACAAGTGATAATCCTATGGGGGGATCCAAATCGTGAGAACACGAGGCTATCATAACGGGATACAAAGGACTACTTATGTAAGATCGGTGCGACAAGTTATAGCAAGTGTAGGGCATGCGGGAAAGATGATGAGACGTTGGAGCATTTCCTTTGTCATTGCCCAGCTTTCGCGTCCAACAGATACCGGCACTTAGTAGGAGACACAATATCAGACATGAACCAACTTAGGGAGTGGTATTGAAAACAATTAAGGATTTTGTAAGTAGCACGGAATTAATAACTTCAAATTTTCTTTTTAGAGGTTACTTTATAGTTTTTAGAGCGCACAAGAAGCCGATTTCTGGCTTAGATGTACGTCCATAGGGCGGGTTAATATCCGAACCCTGTTTTTAACCTTACCTAACCTAACATAAATTATTGTTTAAAGTTTAATAATAACAATTGAAACATTCGTTTATTTAATTTTATAAAAAATCACCCAAACTCCTATTTTTTTTTTTGAACAACGCGATTCAAAAACCAAACGAGAAAACAATCAATGGGATCAAATATATAATACTTATAATTAGATTTTATTTGTTATTTTACTTCTTACGTATCCTTCTGAATACACCCATACGCTTAGTGGATTTCGAAACAAGTTACGAGGAAGGATACAGTGGTGGAAAAAATAATAGGGACAACAAGTACACAAAAAGAGTAAGAAAACATCATTACTTCTGAATAAGGCTGAACCTAAATATTCGTAGACATTTTGGCCTTTGAACGCTGAACTTAAATTTGATAGCAATTCTTATATAATTCACGGATACTCGTTAATCTTATATACCCTCCACCATGGATCGCAATTGTCGAGTTCTATGCGCGGTATCTCTTTTTAGGCAAACAAAGAATATTGAATAAGAACTGTTATGCTATTTGAGCTATATCAACTTATAGTCCGATTCGGACCACAAATGAATGATGAACATTGTAGAAGTCATTGTGTAATATTCCAGTTCATTCGGATAAGAATTGCGCCTTGTAGGGGCTCAAGAAGCAAAATCGGGAGATCGGTTTATATGGGAGCTGCATCAAGCTATTGATCGATTCAGGCCATATTAGACACGCATGTTGAAGGTCATGAGAGAAGCCGTTGTACAAAATTTCAGCCAAATCGGATGAGCCGGTTTATATGACAGCTATATCAGGTTATGTGCAGATTTGCGCCATACTTAGCACAGTAATTGGAAGTCATAACAAAACACCTCATGCAAAATTTCAGTCAAATCAGACGCCCTCTAGAGGCTCAAGAAATCAAGACCCAAGATCGGTTTATATGGCAGCTATATCAAAAAATGGACCGATTTGGCCCATTTACAATTCCACCCGATCTACACTAATAAGAAGTATTTGTGCAAAATTTCAAGCGCCTAGCTTTACTCCTTCGAAAGTTTGCGTTCTTTCGACAGACAGATGGACCGACGGACATGGCTAGGTTGACTTAAAATGACATGACGATCAAGAATATATATACTTTATGGGGTCCCAGACGCATATTTCGAGGAGTTACAAACAGAATGACGAAATTAGTATACCCCCACCCTATGGTGGAAGGTATAAAAACTTAGGTGGGGACATAATACAAGACATAAACTAACTTAGGGGAATTTCATACCACTACCCTAACAATTAGGGAATTCCTAACTTAAGATTTTCTTTTCCGATGTTACTTTTTTGTTTTTAGAGTGCACAACAAGCCGATTACTGGCTTAGGTGTGTGTCCATAGCAGCATGGGGAGGATTAGAATCCGCACCCTCTTTTCAACCTAACCTAACCCAATATATATTTTTATAACGTTCATGAAAACAAAATAATGAATGAATGCCAAACAAAAAAAATGCAAAACAGTAATGTACAATAATATAAATAATTTTGTCCATTACTGGTCTATACGCTCAAATGTCATTTCTTCTAGTAGGAGAGCCATAAGAGAATAATTATTGGTCAATAAACAAATAATCGTTTGCGGCTATTGAAAAACTTTTGTTATTAAAGAGATTTTGCAACCAAAAAAAGGTTCCTTTTACAGTAGACAAAACAGCTAAAGGGTTTATAATAAGGTAAGCTACATTTATGGCTACCGTTTGAAATGTTGAAGTGAAACTTTACAAAATTGCAATAAAAAACAACTTCATAACAAAAGTTTTTTTGTTTATTGTAAAAAATTCCCAATTTGTTTTTGCGTTGGATTAGTACGGATACCGAAAATGCAATCGGGCACTAAAACATGAATGAGAGTAGTTAGTGATACTTTGTTTGTGAAATGTTTAGTGAACGAAAAATATGATAGCGGTGCATTTAACTGCAGTTTGACGATTCATATCATACGTTCAGTATTACTGATTTCGCACTATAAATTTTCCCACAAACATTCCGTCATGGAGATATCAAATCGTGCTGTCCAATTTAAGTTTTAAGCTCAATGATAAGGAACCTCCTGTGTTCCAAAACTTCAATACATCCGATTGCTGGAACATAATTTAAAATTTACTTCGCACAATTTTTGCGATTCCGATTTCCGGAACAGGCCTGATAGTGTATTAACGACGATTGGCATAAATACATATCTTCTCAGCCCTTGACTTTTGCAGATCTCTTAATGAGATGGATGTGCAGTTCAAAATTCACTTTTTAAACATTCTGAGCGTAACGGAGAACGTTTTATTCTCGTTGGGAGAATAAGCTATTGCAGGTGTCATGGTTCGGCGATATCCCAGTAGATAGCACATCTTTTTAACAACTAGAGGGTCAGTAGACCTGACCTCGGAGAAGGCAAATTAAGTTTTCAGAAATGTAAAAATAAAAAAAATTGCTCAAAATTTTGAAATTTTGGAAGATGCTGGCCTTCTGAGAAAAATAAAAAATGAAGTTGTTTTTCAAATACATGAAATTGAGAGGGCATGACTCATTTTTTGAAATTTGTGACTTACCATATTTTAGAAGTTTGCAACACATCGAGTAAGGATTGCAACTGCTGCCTGAAATGATCACTAACAGTCAACTTCGATTTAGATGTTCCCCTTTGGATTGTAGAAGAAGGCAAAAGTTCCTGAAAATAAGTAAATTATATGTTTTATATAGAACACATTTGTTTTTTGCTCTGTTTTATTATGCTATGGAGACTAAGATTGAAGCTTATTTTAGAAGTCGCAATGCGCCAAGTTATGCAAATGTGGTGGGGGTGGTAAACATTAGAGTGTCCCAAAATACGAAAAGTATTCTTTTTAAAGGTATACCCTCTTTTTACCTTTTTGATCCAAATAAGCAATTATTATGGCGATTGGATAACGATAATCCGTGTGACACGACGTCCAAAGTTCGATGTATTACTCGAATTTTCTAAATAAATCTGTTGATGGTTTAAGATCCTAGCACGAAATACATAAGCAAAGTACATATTTATATAGAATTATGATTTGACTCAAAACTTCGTCTTGATTCGGCTTAACCATTTCCGTCTGTCATCGTATCCGTTCTGTTCTGATAGTCTCTCTGCCCATTTTTTGTAATCATGGTTGAGATCGCATTTGATTGCTAGATCAGACGATACCAGAACATGCACCAACTCTAACACAACAACGAAGACTGCTACAAATGCAACAGATAAAACCGAGACCGCAAATAGAAGCTCCGCGCACACAACACCAAGCCCAAAAAATGTTATATCTGTTAAGCCGAGGCCTTTCATTTATCCTGACGCCAAAGTCAGGAAGGGTGATCAGGATAGTGTCCTCACTGCAATGCTGTCTCACTCAAATGATAGGCCCAATCCAGGGAATAAACGACATCGATCTGCCGATTACAAACGGGCCAAGAAATCGAACGGTTTACCATAAGAACCTGGACCGAGGCAATCCGGAAGGACGGCTATCCATAGAAAGATAGCTGATGTTCGATAAGTACATTCTCCGAGCTCATTCGGAACCCATTGGAAAGCGAGAATGACTTCTTCGCGGGTTTCCATGACGCTTAGTGCCGCAAGGGACAATAGATGGGGAAATGGGAAAGTATTGGATTTTCTTTCGACCTTCATCAGTGGGCTTGACTCTCTTTGGCCTGGTATGGAGAAAGAGCTGGTCTCGATCAATCAAATTTTCCGCTGTGCAGGGGCGAGAGACACAATACAGCCTAACGAACAGGGGCCGACAACGGAACCATTAACGACTTCTCGAGATCAGGAAGACTAGGATGGATAAAGATCCTAATGCTGAAACCTCAGGCAGTGCAGTGACAGAGAACTCAAAGTCGCCTAAGATGTCCATTTACTCCCAAGAAGCCCATTTAATGAAAATTTGGAAGGCTAAGATAGGCAAAGATTGTAATAGTGGAACATCAGGCAGTACAGGGATTGTAGACACAATGCAGCCTAACGAACAGAGACTAAAAGGGTGCGATGCGAACTCTCACCACATTTCGTGGGGTAGTACCAACACTAGTAAGCGGGGCCAAGCCCTGGCAGAGTTCTTGAATACAAACGACATGATTAATATGATTAGGGAGGAGGTATTAGATGTGACGATATGTTCGGAAAATTTAATCGATGAGGTTCAGGATTGGAGTGTCTCCATGGAACACTCTTTCTCTGACCATCGCTACATTAGGTTAAGAATAGAACGGCCAGCGCCAAATCAGACAAGCTTCCGGAATAAGTTGAAAACCAACTGGACAAAATTCGGAAGGCTAGTCAGAAGAAGACTTGGGCAAGATAATTTAGATTGTCAAAGCATACAAGACATTAAAGAAAATGTCAACAGGATTACGACTGCATTAATGGGGTCCTTCGAAGATAATTGTCTTCTTCGGGAAACGAAATCAGCCCAAGAAAACCCTGGATGACCGGGGAGATTCGCACTATTGGGAAAGAGGCCCGCAGACTTTATCACAGAGCACGTCGTTAAAAAGCGGAACTTTATTGGGATGTGTATTACACACGGCTCAAGGACTAAAATAAGATTACCAGAGCAGCAAAAGTGCCTCCTGGAAGCTTTTCTGCGAACAGGTCGATAGCGTCAATGACGCCGCCAAATTAAAAAAGTTTCTCTCAAAAACCCATGTCCAAACTGAAACTTTTGTAGACGACATGAGAGTGAGAGCAGAGACAACGGAGGACATGTTGAGGCTCTTGATGAAAAAGCATTTTCCACGGGATACGAAGGGACTCACGGAGACACCGGAATCTTGGAATAATGACGTTGATCGAAGGTTTATAACAACGGAATTTATGGTGAAGGAATCCTTCAGGAGCTTTAAACCATTTAAGTCAACCGGACCTGATGGAATATTTCCGGCGTTACTACAGAAAGAGGCAGACTATCTGGCGCCTCGTCTGGACAAAATTTTCACAGCGTGCCTAGGACTTGCATATACTCCGAAAGCCTGACAGGAGGCAAGGGTGGTGTTTATACCCAAGCCCGACAAGGCAAGTTATGCGACACCGAAGGCCTACAGACCCATAAGCCTTACGTCCTTTCTACTCAAACCATGGAACGTATTGTGGACACCATGAGTAGGACATCCAGCGAACTGCTCAGATACAAACAGCATGCCTATGTCAAGCGAAGGTTCGTGGAGACTGCCGTACACGAGGTTGTGCATAAAATAGAAGAATCCTTCGATGCCAAAACGTGCACACTGGTGGTATGCATTGACATCTCGGGGTATTTTAACAATGTGCGGACCGACACATTGATCCAATCCTTACACTTGTACGAAATTAAATTTGAGAACATAATATACATATAAATATTTAAAAAAATAATAGTTTGGAAGCTTTTAAGTATAAAAAAAACAACTTCAAGGAAATATTTACCTGATAACAGCACAACTGTTTGATGAATACATTCTCACTTCGACTTATTATATCAAACAGCACATCTTGCTGTGCATTTTTATTTTTCTCAACAAAGCCTTCAACGGCATATATGACATCGCCTGCGTAATGCTTAATGCCAAACTCACTTTCCCAATGACGCTTATCACTACCCTTTATGTAATACGGATGTAATTCAAACTCGCCATGCATGTTACTTAAATATGCTGCATCAGATCCTTTTGGCATATGGCATTGCTCTGTGAGTAACTTGAATATGCATCTAGGTGGTCGTTCGATGAGTTCCAGACACAACGAATTATCCTCAAACTCTATGTTGGTATAAATTATTCCTTCTTGCTGGTACTTAGTTTAGAAAAGAAACAATATTTTGATGTAAGATTATTAAAAGTTTAGCTGATAAATCGTAATAAGTGAAATAATTATGTGTAATTAATAATAATGTTTAATTATGTTTATTCTTTTAACTTAAACAAACCTAGTAAAAGAGTGCTAAGTTCGACCGGGTCGAATCTTATATACCCCACACCATGGATCGCATGTGACAAGTTTTTTAAATGGTTTTTTTTAAATATATAAAAGTTATATATAATATATAAGAGATATACTTACTAGCATACCCCCGGTTCGCTTCGCTACCCCTTTGGTTGGTATTCGAGATGACATTACAGTGGACTGCAAATTGTCAAAGTCTACAAATTTCAAATGTCATGTTATGAAAACTAAATAATAGTTACTCTGCATACATAAATTTTGCGTACCGAAATCCACGAATATGAATAAATAGTCAAGGTGTAACTGTATCCCAATTCCAAGAGATTGAGCTCAATTCGTAAAGAGGGAACTATTTTCTACTCTTTATTTCCTTGGTGTACGAATTTCAAAAATATTTTCTAGTCGCTCAGCATTTACTGTCAAGGTATAACTATATCCCAAATTTCAGAGCTTAAGCTCATATTGCAAAGAATGTACCATACGTACGGCTTAGTAGCTTAATTTACGAAGTGCAAAAAAAATTTAAAGTTCTAGCTCAATCATAAAGAAATTACCATTATGTACGTTTTGGTACCTATATGTACGAATTGTTAATAGATCATTTAGTCATGCATCAATTATTTCCTAGTTGTACCTACATGCCAAATTTCAGACCTCTACCTCCATCTGCAAAGAAGGTACCAAATGGTACCGATTTCGGTACCAACATGTACGAATTTTGAATAGATCATTTTGTCGCCCATCATATTTTTCCTAGTTGTACCTACATGCCAAATTTCAGACCTCTAGCTGCATCGTAAAAAATGTCAAATGATTCAACTTTCATTATTTTGCAGCAGTTGTTTTTAAGTCAAACTTCCCATATTGTCGTGATTGTTGTATATATGTTTTAGGTAGGTTGTCCGATTTAGGGGAGTTTTGGGGGTTGGAGTGGTCCCCCAAATACTTGGTCCGACAATTGGATATCAGATACGTTTTCTAATCTTAAATACCTTTCATTCAAGTCCCATATTGTCGTGATTGTTGTATATATATATTTGGTAGGTTTTGGGGTGGGGCGCCCCCACTTGGTACCCCATCCGAAATTTTAATACAAAATTTTTGTTTGTAGGTTACTATAAGAGAGCACACAAAATTTCGCTTAAAACGCACCACCCATCTCCGAGATCTGGCGTTTCTGAAAATTATGGTAAGGGGGAGGGTTCGCTCCCCCTTCAGATAACAAGAAATTTAGTACCCTATTTTCACCACGAGATCATTATGCAGAATCAGTGAGAATTTCAAGAAAATCGGTTCCGCCGTATCTGAGTCTATAAGGAACACACAAACAAACGAAGAAACCTACAAACAAACACAAATTGATATTTATATATAAGAAGAAGATATATTTTTGCAATTGTAGCAACAAACTCTTCATTTAAAAGCAGAAACATGATATTAGTAGCTATTTTGTCTACTGTCATTTGAAAAAAAATCAATTTGCAAAAAATAACAACAACAAAAATGTGGGTCGTATACCCTTAGCATTAATAGATAAGATGTAAAGGATGATTTTTTAAGAGCTATAGGAAAGTTGTTAAAAAAAACCCATAAAATTCAGAAATATGTTCGAAATTTTTTTTCGAATCGATAGAACGGTCCATATAATGCAAATATTGACCGTGACTGCGCCTCAAATGGTTCATCCGCTTAATCCAATTTTGGCAAACTCTTTTCAACATTTCGGGCAATATCTCACGAATAAATGCTTCAATGTTGTCTTCGAATACCCCAATTAGAGCGGGCTTGTCTGTAAAGGCATGAGCTATAACATAGACCCCCAAAAAGTAGTCCAAAGGCGTTAAATCGCACGATCTAGGCGGCCGAACGTGAAATAAAATGTTCACCGAGCTCGCCCCTCAATAAGTCCATTGTTTTGTAGCACCGTGTTGTTGAAAACAAATGTCATGCAAGTCAAGCTCATGCATTTTGGGCAAAAAAAAAATTGGATATCATCTTACGATAGCGCTCACCATTCACAGTTACGTTACGATTCGCATCATCTTTGAAGAAGTAGGGTCGAATGATGCCACCAGGCCATAAACCACACCCAACAGAGACTTTTTCTGAATGCATTGTTAGCTCTTACAATGCTGCAGGCTGGTCTTCACTTCAAAATCAACAATTCTTGCTATGTCGTAAAAGTGGAAGAAGTGCGCGATGAACTTTCTTAACAGAGCACGCATTTTGATAATAAAATTCAATAATTTGCAAGCGTTGTTCGTTTGTATGACAATGCATGCTTAAATTATAGACAAAACCGAAGGTGTTTGACAGTGAAACAAAACACGAAAAGAGTGAGTATGAAATTTTATTCCCTCCACCACATCCGTCTGTAATACATCTAAGTATTGTTTAAAGACCCCATAAAGTGTATATATACCTGATCGTCACGACATTTTAAGTCGATCTTACCATGTCCGTCAGTCTGTCAATTCTCATCCGCTTTGGCTGACATTTTTCACAATGACTTCTACTATGGTCTCCAACATCCAAACTAAGTATAACTCGAATCGGTCCATAACCTGATGTAGCTCCAATAGCATAATAATCCTTATCCATTATCCGCGGCAAAGATCTTGGCAAATGCGATCCTTGGTAGAGGTTATATAAGATTCGGCCCCGCCGAACGTAACACACCTTGAGTTGTTTTCAAATGTTTTAGTCTACTTTCTAGTTTTATTTTCCATTTTTAGCTGAAAATAGCAGTCCATTTTCCATTTTTGCTAGCAAATTTCTCTGAGTATAAGAATTGATAGAGGATGGACATTTCACCCAAACTTACAATTTCTTGTTCTAATGCAAAGACATAATGATTAAAAAATTTATGGAGTTTCTCATTTGTGTAATTTATGCACAACTGCTCAAATGAATTTCTGGTAAAGTTCTCAAAACCAAATATGTCAAGAACTCCCAAAAATCGCTGACCGTCCATTCCAGGGTTTGTGCAGTTATTTATTTTACAAACAAGCCAAGCGAATGTTTTTAGATACAGTGCTTTCGACATGGAGTGTCGGTTCTCCCGAGCCTGAAATATGAATGAAATGTGAGTTCTAATAAATTGTAATTTCAATAAAGTGTATATACTTCTTGCAATTTGTAGGGAATGTCTGTCACATTGCCTCGAACATTAATTTGACGTTTCAATAGAACCTGTAGTAAATCATCAGATTGTAGACCCAACAGCTCTGATAAAATCGTGCAAATGTTTTGGTCTTCAGCATGTAAATCGCTTCGTTCTCCATCGACGTCAACAAATTTAAGATTGCCTAGCCATAGTATTGCGCTTAGCACCTTAAGTATGCCATCAATGGAACTCTGTGGAATTTGTAATACGGTAAACGCCATAGTGAGGTCCTCAAATTTTTTTGCTTCGGACTCCATGTCACTGTCGTACTCGTTTAAATATCGGTAAAATGAAGCAGGTTTCAAGTAAAACTCTTTCATAATATCTGCCTTGCGCTGGCCTTGGGCAACTAGGTGGTACAACACATGATAATTCCGTTCTCCAATACTTTGAGAAGTTATTCGCGACTGCTCCAACAAATAATCTTGAATAACACTGCCTATTATGCAATTGCTTTTGTCGAAACATATCTGCAGAAACTTTCCAAAACGGGAACTATTGTCATTGCGAACGGTCTTTGCATTCCCTGTAATACAAAAGTTATATTTTAAAATACGGGACTATATGTAATATTTACAATATTTATTTAGTTTTACAAAATAATATCTGACTCTCTGTAATGCTCTTCGAACTAAAATGAATTTGTGCCATTATAGAATATTTTAAATATTTAAGGTATGAAGACTTGCAGAGATATGGATCCTTCCCGGTCCCACACATTTGTTAAGTACCATATCGCATACGTCATTTTCAAAGACGTATGCGTCTATAGGCCTCGATCACCAAAACACTTTATTCCAAAATTTAAATATCAAATTCATACACTAACATACACTCCCAAAGACCTTTAAATTGAGTCCCATATTGCATCGGCCGGCATACACAGTCAATCAAACACGTATCTAGGACATAAAATGGCTGT
The DNA here is from genome assembly GCF_963082655.1 of Stomoxys calcitrans. NCBI lineage: Eukaryota > Metazoa > Arthropoda > Insecta > Diptera > Muscidae > Stomoxys > Stomoxys calcitrans. Next base: position 157,199,795 of record NC_081553.1, on the reverse strand, counting down.
ATTCCCATCATTAAGATATATATATTTAATCTTGACACTGAACTTCATTGGAATATAGATCATTACGTAATGCATCTTTTTTATAAACTTTCTTACGGCAGTTTTGATGCCTAGAAACTCCAGCTCCTTCATGATTAAAGACGGTTTAACATTATTGAACGCACCTCCAATGTCAAGAAATGCTACATTGTATATTTTTTGACAGCGGGAGAACGCTGTTGTAGGCGACTAGGTCGTGAAGGTCGAGACAGCCGATCTCCTGGAATCTTTGCCCTAAGATATGTCTATCAATCTCTCAAGAGTCTTCAGCATGAAGGATGGCAGAACAACAGGGCGAACATTTTTCGCCTTTGTTATAGTACTGGTTTCCTACTTTTGGAATGAAAATGACCTTTGTGTCCCTCCTTCCCAAAAGTTGATACAAGCAGAGTATATTTCCCTATGCCAAGGAGCCAGTCTATCGGACACACCTTGTTATTCAACCGGTTATACATGATCAGGGCCTGGGGACTTAAAAGATTCGAAACTTTTTATAGCCAAAAGAATTTTCGACTCAGACACATTTTACCCTCCGACGAATGCATACCAGTGACAATCTCTTCTGGCGACTAGTTTTCTCTTGGAGAGTTTCCCGGGAAATGTGAAAAACGAGTAGTTCTAGTGTTTCATCACTAGACATTGTCCATACATTCTCTGGGACAGAATCTTCCTTAGCCTAGAGGCCTCAGATATATCCTCCACTCGAGCTACAAAATTCCACCCAGGATTTGTTCTGAGCCTTTCTAAGCTCGCCCCTGTGTATTTTTAACTTAGCTTTTGTGGCCTTCGACCAGTTGAAGAGTTTTCTGATGCTCTTCCTTAGACAAACCAGTTCTGGGGTCCACCATGGCGGTTCTATTTACCACTTGTCTTGGCACTAGGACATACTGACACCAGCGAGTCATTCGGGGCCTTCGTAATCGGCTTGACCATTATGTCAATATCCTCCGCAGTTTCCGCTTCGTTTTCTGGTCTAGATGGGATAGACGTGCACAATATATGGGGAAATTTATCCTAATCCAGTTACCAGTTCTTCCGTATCTTCTTCAAGGCTGAAACTAATATAACGATGATCCAACACATCTCACTCACATATCCTTCCGCTTTCATCTTCCGATACAAAGGTAACATCTTGTATTGTTCCTTATAATAAAGGTCGGTTTATTTCCTTAATTACAAATCACCAAATTGAAACTTATAATATATTCAATAAGCAGCTAACCCCATTCGTTGATATCGAAACTTCCCCATATCTGGTGATGTGCATTAGCATCATTTCCCACATTGAGGCTCTTTTTCCTTGCAGAAACGGCTTCAACCAAAAACTAAAGGCTTGAAGGCGGCATCTCCGAATCGGTTGCCACATATAGGGAGCCAGCCAGTAATGAGACCTATTAACTTCAAAGCTGGCTACTACTAAATCTTCAGTGCTTAGCGACGGAAGAAGAAAACATTTAGACTACTTTTTGCAAAAATACCGGCTCTGTGTCTCCCATTCCCCGTACCCTTGAGTAGTTTAAGTCCAGTAATTCTTAGTATACGAAATATTTCGCCACACACCCATTCTTCCTGGATACGAACCACGTCAAATACTCCTGCCATCAGAAGGACCATTAGTGCCTCCGAAGAGTCCTTACAATGATGAAGATTTATCTGCGGAAACCGGATAACCGGATAGCACGAAAAAAATTTTGCTTGGCTCATTTTACGAAAAATTATAATAAAAACACCACAACATTTTTATTTCTATATTATAACGTACAATCAGAGAAATCCATAAAGAGAGTGTTTTATACCCCCCACCATAGGGTACTAATTTCGTACATAGATACACTTGCTTCGTCATTCTGTTTGTTATACCTCGAAACACTCGTCTAAGACCCCATAAATAAATATTCTTGATCGTCATTGTCATGATCGTTCGTCCGTTTGATTGCACGCTTTTTTTCGAAGAAGTAAAGCTAGACGCTTAAAATTATCCAATTTGGCTAACATTTTGGATGAAGTGCTCTGTTATGATTTCCAACAACTGCGCTACGTATGGTTCAAGTCGGTCGATAACCTGATATAGCTACTACATAAGCAGATCTCCCGATTATAAAGTGTGATCTTTAGAGAGCTTAAGGAAAGTTTTTTAAATGAAAAACAAATAAATTCTCAAAGTATATTAAACAAGATTTATAAGTTCAAGCGCAGAGGTTAGCATGTCCGCCTATGACACTGAACGTCTGGGTTCGAATCCTGGCGAGACCATCAGAAAAATTTTTCAACGGTTGTTTAACCCTCCTAATGCTGGCAACATTTGTGAGGTACTATGCCATGTGCAACTTCTCTCCAAAGAGATGTCGCACTGCGGCACGCCGTTCGGACTAGGCTTTAAAAAGGAGGCCTCTTATCATTGAGTTTAAACTTGAATCGGACTGCACTCATTTATATGTGAGAAGTTTGCCCCTGTTCCTTAGTGGAATGTTCATGGCCAAAATTTGTTTTGTTGTTTTGTCTCTTAGAGACTTGGTTACACAATACCAGATAGCTTGATAAACTTGGATGGATGTACTGTATTCAGAACAGATAGAGTTCGTCGTGGGGGTGTTTCCATATATGCAAGGAACACGATAAAAGTCAAATTCCGACTAAAATCTAGCCCTGGGGATCAAATGAAATATATAATCGTGTAGCTTTTATCTAACTTGAAAAAAATCTGATTTGGTTATATTTACCGGCAAAACAATTCAATAGATTTGAATCAAATTCATAACGTCTTAAAGACCATAACATTGGGATGTAACGATGTTTATAGCTGGGAACTTAAATTCCAATATTCTTGTAGATTCCCAATTGACGGAGAATATGTTGACACTTGGTCTCTTCCCTACCAATTCTAGAAACCCCACTCATTTCTCGTCAACTGTTAATACCCTTTTGGATATTTTTTTGCGAATAATACTTCTAATATTTGGCTCTATGACCAAATATCTGCCCCTTGTTTCTCAAGACATGGTTTGATTTATCCAGCTTACAATTTCACTGTGTCAAAGAAAGTGGGAAAGTTGCCGTATCGGGACTTAAAAATTTGGACTACTCTGCCTTAGATGAAAGGTGGAAACGTTTTAAACGGCTGAACTTCATAAGGATGTCCGCACGGCAAGAAATAAAGTTAATGCAAAGTTAAAGTTAATGGTCTCCAACATTCAAATCATGTATGGTCCGAATCGGTCCATAACCCGATATGACTCCAACAGCATAGCGATTTGTATCCATTATCCTTTGCTTGACTAATGCGATCCTTGGTGGAAGGTATATAAAATTCGGTCCGACCTAACTTAGCACGCTTTTACGTGTTTCAATATGTGTTAGTATCAAACAGCCAAATACATAAATGTAAATGTTCGGCAAGTCAATGGTGCGAAAATGCAACACCTTTCTAAAACGGAGTAAAAATCTAACTTTCTCAATATTGTTGTTGTTGTTGTAGCAGTTTATTGTGTACTATCTTTCGTCTGCTTGATTCTGTTGAGTGTCAAGACCCAGGAACTCCGCGACTAAGATGGGGTGCGTCCACAGGGATCTGGGTCTGAGTCGAGTGGGTCTGGCCGGGCAGTTAAACAGGTGACGTGTATCGTGCGGTCCCTGGTTACAATCGGGACATACATCTTGCACGCCGGCATCAATCCTAGCTCTGTGGGAATTGAGGCGGCTGCATCTGCCGGATCGTAATTGAGCCAGAACCACTCTGGTTTGCCGGGGGAGGTCGATTTCTTCGGGTGCAATGGGTGGCGGTCGTTCTCCAAGGACTACATTCACCCGGTAGCCAATTAACGCGTCTGCTACCGTGTCTGCATGAATGTTGTTCAGACCCGCTTGATATGCCGCTTGATCTAGAGGTTCTCTCTTGTAGCGCTGGACATCACGCTCTAGATCGTGTAGATCTACCTTAAGGCTTCTGGGCGGTGGGTATCTATCCACAAGATGATGATTTGGATGATTTCTGCGATAACAGCCCAAAAGGTATTGCTTAGACAGCATGTAGTTATGTCTTCGCACAGGTAGGATCTTTGTCTCCTGATGGAGGTGGTCCACATGAGAACTAAGGAGACAGCCCGTCGCAGTTCGGAGGGCGGCATTCTGACAGATCTGAATATTATTCCACTGCGTGTCACAAAGTTGACGTGACCACACTGGCGCTGCATAACTTACCACAGACCGGCCAATTGCTTTGTACGTGGTCAACAAGGTTTCTTTGTCTGCACCCCAAGTGCTGCCAGCGAGTGACTTGAGGACCTTGTTTCTACTTTTGACTTTATTGCAGATTGCTGTGGCATGTGGGGGAAAGTGTAGGAGCTGTCAAATGTGACGCCAAGTATTTTGGGACACTTGATGGTCGGAATCATTTCTCCATCGACGATCACAGTCAGCTCAGAATTCACCTCACGCGTATTTGTAGTGAACAGTGTGGCTGAAGATTTGGTGGCGGATATCTTCAGATTTCTTGCAGCGAAATATGAGGCAAGCTCGTTGAGGTAGACGTTCAACCTATCGCAGATGTCATCAATGGGTGGGGGGCCTGATGCCATGATCGTACAGTCGTCCGCATATGATACGATCTCTATGCCGTCTGGAGGAGGTGGGATGGAGGATAGGTAGAGGTTAAACAGAGCCGGAGATATCACCCCACCTTGGGGAACTCTCTGTTTCACTCTACGGTGTTTTTACTTCTTATCCCTAAATTCCACAAATGACTGGCGCCCACACAGATAATTCGCGACCCAACGTTTCACGCCTGGCTAATTTGGCATGGCTGACCGTGTCGAATGCCTTCGATAGGTCCAGTGCCACGAGGACCTGTGTGCTGTGCAGTCTCCGAAATCCGTGTTGATGCTCGGCGAATGGAAATTCTCCTACGAGGTTCGGGAGGAGTAATGCCTCAAGAGTCTTAGCCACTGGTGAGAGAAGGGAGATCGGTCTGTACGACTCCCCCAAACTCGGGTCTTTACCAGGCTTCAGTAGCGGGATCACTCTGCCCATTTTCCAGACATCGGGAACTATAAGAGTGTTCAATGACAGGTTAAGGACAGTGGTAAGGTACTCAACTCCAGGTAAATCCAGATTCTTCAGCATCAATGTAGAGATTCCGTCGGAGCCCAACGCCTTGGAAGATTTGTCGCCACGGATGACATTCGTAACTTCGCCCACGGTAAATTGTGATGGCTGTTCATCGGCTCGGAGACCACGAATACGGCGAATGGCTCTCCTTCTTGCCCTGTCTCTCTCGGGATGCACAATAAATTGACGGTTGAACAACCTGGCGCATCTCTTCGGATCAGTCACGGTTAACTCGCCAAAAGCGACTGAGGTCCTGTCGCCCCGTCTACCGGGGTTCGAGAGAGACTTAACAGTGGCCCACAGTTTGCCTGCACCGGTGCCTAAGTTACATTGCTCCAAGTGTTCCAGCCACAAATTCCGCTTATGTTCGTTGACTACCCTGTTTATTTCCAGATTCAGCTCGCTGATTCTGGGGTTAGCGGGGTCCATAGCACGAATCCCATCACGCTCGTCTGCGAGTACCACTGCTTGCGCCGGGAAATTGGGTCGCACTTGCGGTATTCGACCGGCTGGTATAAAGCGAGCGGCTGCTGCGTTGATGATGTCTCGGAATTTCCTCTCGGCCACAAGCACATCAGAGGGGGGTGGCAGTTCATTGAAGCGGCGATTGGTATACTCTCTGAAGCCAGTCCAATTGGCCTTCTTGTAATTGATGAACGTCCGGCGCTCAGAGGTTATGAAGTCGGGTGGTCGGTCGATGGTGAGGATTATGGGGAGGTGGTCTGACCCCAAAGAGATGACGGCTTGCCAGGATACGTCACTCAGGAGATCAGGGGATGCGATTGAGATGTCTGGCGAGCTGCTGCACCTCCTCGTAATCCTAGTGGGGGCATACTCATTCACCGTGCAAAACGTGGAGCTATCTATCTGCTCTGCCAAAGCTATGCCACGCTGGTCGTTACCTAGGGGAGAATGCCATGACGAGTGATGTGCATTAAAATCCCCCAGAACCAGACGACTATGGCCAGATAGCAACCCACTTATGTCGGGGCTGTAGGCCTGGCCATTAATCGGGACACAGCTACCAACCGGTATATACACGGTATATACACGTTGTATATCTCTATCTCGGCAGTACCAGACCTGACTGCTACCCCCATACATTCCATGTATGGGTCACTAGCGTCAAGCGCAGGCGAGATAGGTCTATACTGCACGGAATGGTGTATAACGAAGGCCAATCCCCCACCTCCATTCCTTGAGCGATCCTTACGTAGCACATTGTAGCCGTGACAACTGTGCAAGCTGCAGGTGTTAGTCAGCTTTGTCTCCTGGATCACTGCGACCGATATGCTCTTCCGCTCATAAAATCTACAATCTCATCAATCTTGCCTCGCAGTCCATTGCAGTTTAACTGCAAGAACCGTACACTTCCCGGCACTGGCCTGACAATAGTAGGGCTAGGGTACTGTCGTTGCATAAATTGCCGTACGGGAGAGGTCGGGGGGTCACATAGTCCGACGACGAGGACGCCGAAGGCGACGACGGCGACGCTTGTGGCCCACTGCTGGCTATGTTCGCACAGCACCTAGCGACATAGCCAGTATGACTATACTCCCGTAGCGAAGTTAGGCCAGAGCAAGAACGGAAATGTAGCCACTCCAAGCACCGGTTACACCTCACCGACACTGACCGATGATGAAGGCGATTCTGGCAAACGGAACAGAACCAGGGTCCGGGGTTCTTTTCAATCCCGGCACGGACCAGAAGCATACGGAGAAGGCACTCCGGGATGTGCCTCTCCCATGACAAAAAAAAACGAACACGTACACTGAGGCGGCAGCCCTTGCCGATGAAGATTCCATCGGGTCAATCCGGTGCGTACAACCGGCTGCCATGGGATTGCAGCCATGGGATGTCTCAATGACATAATATTGCTTAAAATCTTAAATATTATTTTTTAATAATAAAAGATATGTATTCTCTTTCAAATTGCTTAATTTTAGCAATCCCCGTTCGCAGCTAGCGAAGATAAGCTATTTCATACTATTTTGCAATTTTTGGGACCAAAATGTACGAGTAGTGAATAGATTATTTAGTTACCCATCATCAATTTCTTAGTTGTACCTACATGTCAAATTTCAGAACTCAAGCTCAATCTGAACAGAAAGTACAAAATGGAACTAATTTTGGCACCAAAGGTACAATGTACGAATTTTGAATAGATCATTAAGTCATCAATCATTTATTTCTTAGTTGTACCTACATGCAAAATTTCGGGCCTCCAGCTCCATCTATAAAGAAAGTACCAAATAGTACCAACTTTGGTACCAAAGTCTTCGAATTGTAAAAAAAAAATCATTTAGTCGCCCATCATATGTTTCTAAGTTTTACCTGCACGCCACATTTCAGACCTCTAGCTCAATCTGCACATAAAGTATCAAATGGTACCAATATTGGTACCTAAATGTACGAATTGTAAAAAGGTCATAGTCACCCATCATATTTTTCCGGCATGAGTACTAAACGTACGTTTACTCCCATTACCAGTACTATACTTCCATTTTTTATTTCTCCTTCATCCTTTTGCACCAGATGTCCTTTAAGTCAAATTTCAAAATTCTATCTCTATCCATCCGCCCTGCACACAGTTCATCCATTTCGTTCCTTTTGGGTACTGTTTTAGTACCTAAATGTAAAAAATTCCAAAAACTCTCATAGTTACCCAATTAAGGTTACCATAGTGTACCTAAGTTACAAAATTCAGAGCTCTAGTTCAATTTGCAAAGAAAGTACGAAATAGTTCCTATTGCGGTGCTAAATGTACTATTTCTCCCACTTCCGGTACAGTTTTCTAAAATTTTTTTACCAAACCTTATTTTTTGTAGACGCTCTTTTATTTGTGCCTAAGAACATAATTCCGTTCGCGCTGGGCTAATAAGTACCATTTCGTACTTTTTAGTACCCAAAACGTACGAATATCACCAAATCTAACCTTATCCCGTGTCTATCACCCAAGACCAAAATTCGTGGAAAAATTTCATAATTCTAACTTTAGCCGTTTGGCCTGGGCGATGATCAGCCAGCAATCAGTCAGTCACGCACATCATTGCCAATAAAAAATTCCGACCAAAAATCCTCGCACGAGTCCTAATGTGATTACTGCAGTTGATGTCCCAACTCAAGCTGTTGTTCCTTTTATTCCCGTCGTTGCACTTTCGGTACCTCCGATAACTGTCAGTGCCTCTACCTCGGATGCTGTTACCGAGTTTGTTTGTTTGTTTGTTTGTTTATTGAGTGTAACACCAGCACAACAAGATTATATCTTATATGTTAATGTGCTGATTCGCAATAGAGTATATAAAATAATGATTATTCTTTTTAAAAGGATATTAACTAATCTTAACATTTTAAATTATAGTAGTAAATATTAAGGACATTTAAAGAAAAATAATTCGTAGTTCATTTAAAAAATTTAAATAGCTCATTTTTGAATGAAGTTGCATTGCTTATGCTCTGTATGTTGGGAGGTAGGTTGTTCCAGAGACGCGTACTATGTACAATGTACTGTCGTTCAGAGGTTTGTGTGGCAAATCGTGGTTGAATGAGTTTTAGGCCACGGTTGGATCTGGCGAATTTCAGATGTTTGTGTAGGTATTCAGGTTCTTTTGTGTAGATTACCTTGTGCAGAAGAAGTAGACATCTGACATTCAGTAAGTTTGAAAAAGTTAAGTTAAATATTTGGTATGTAAATTGTGATATACGAGCTTGTCGACTTTTGTTAAACACATATCTTGCAATATCATTGTAAGCAACATTAAGCTTTCTACTGGTGTCTGCATCACAATTCGCAAATATCTCGCATCCATATAACAGTGTGGGAATTAAATAACTTTTTGCAAGTAACATTCGGATGTGAAAAGGAGTTGACAAGCGAACAGTCCATAAATTTCGCAGCATCCCACGTACTTTGCCAACTGTTGCATTAATGTGATTTGTCCACGTTAGGGTTGAATTAAAAGTCAATCCTAAATTTGTGGCTACTTGTACAAGATTCACTACAGAGTTACCAATTTTCACAACGAGATCATCAGTTATTGTCACATTTCTTTTACTTATCAGAATCAGTTTGGTTTTGGATGGATTTAAACATAATGCATTATTAACAGCCCAACAATGTATTAAGTCTAAATCAATATTTATGTTAGACACACAGGTTTGGATATCTTTCAGTTTGCAGTATGTGTAAAGTTGGACATCGTCAGCATACATTTGGATTTTAGATGTTGCAGGCACATCAGGCAGATCATTTATATACATGGAAAATAAAAGAGGGCCAAGGATAGAACCTTGAGGTACTCCTTTAAGGACATTCAGAGAGTTAGACCAACTATTGTTATAAAAAACAGACTGCGATCTTTGCGTCAAATATGATGATATCAGCTTGCAAGACGTCTCGGAGAAATTAAATAATTTCATAAGTTTTAGGACAAGAATATTATGGTTTACAGTGTCAAAGGCCTTACTGTGATCCAAAAGAAGGAGAAAGGATATCATTCCGTTATCCATACTTTGACGAAGGTTTTCAATTACATCAATCAGAACAGTGGTACAACTTCTTTTCTTTCTAAATCCAGATTGCCAGTTAGATAACAAATTTTCAGATTTCAGAAAATGCTCAATTTGGTTAGCCATTATGCGTTCCAGTGCTTTAGACAGGTATGGTAAAATGGCGATGGGACGGTACTCATTTTTTGATTTGCGAATAGGTACAATTTTTGCATGTTTCCATTCAAGCGGAAAAGTGGATTTAGTTAGAACAGTGTTAAATATATATGTTAAATATGGCAGAATCTTTGGCACAATTATTTTAATAAATCGTGGATTTATTTCATCAGTTCCGATCGCATTAGATTTAATGGACAGAATGCTGTGTAGAACCTCAGTTTCATTTACACAGCGAAAGGAAAAAGGATTTTCAACAGCTACCATGCACATATTTTCATATATATTTTCAGTAGGATAGACAGTGTTTATTGAAACAAAATTCTCATTTAGTTCATTTATGTTCATGTTGGGTTCCAGCTGAGTATTGCGTTTTTCTCCAACGCCAATTTTTCGTATCTCATTCCATTTAGAGCGACTATTAACAGCATTCTGAAATTTATTATGAAAATACAATGTCTTTGCCTCAGTTATACACTTTCCAACAGCTCTTCTAGCATTTTTAAAATGTTCATGTAGTTGTGAGGTTCTAAAACGTTTCCAACGTCTATATGAAAAGTTTCTTTCATCAATCAAAGTTTTTATTCGCTGGTTAAACCAAGGTGGTTGTGAATATTTAATTGTTATTGTTTTCTCTGGAACACATCGATTGTATATTGAACAGATATGATTTTGAACAAATGATATTTGTTCATCCACAGAGTCAAAATGATAAATTGAGTCCCACGGTACTTCATCAGTAAGGTGATTCAGTAAATTGTAGTTTATTTTCTTAAAATCGCGGTAGGTAATTCTGTTGTCTTGATAGGTCATGACGTAGTTATATGTTAGAAACAGTAGGTCATGTTTAGAAAAACCAGGTGCAGCAAGTTGGTCATAAAACAAAACATTTGCAACATTGTTAACAAAAAATATATCCAGAAGGCTGGATGAATGACTCGTAAAATGGGTGGGCACAGAAGTGTTAGTTGGTACTAAGCCCAACAGCTCCATCGAACTGGAAAAATGAGATTCAGACAATATATTGCTATTAAAGTCACCAGCTATAGCTATATTGTTGTAAGAAAACGAGATTGTTTCGATACAAGATAGGAGCATGTCATATGGTATATTGTTGTGGGGCCTGTAAACACAGCCAATCAGCATCTTCTCATTTGAATAACAGTTTATTTCTAGAAATAGGTATTCAATGCTGTCACCTTGTGATGACATACATTTAACAGTCGCATGTAGTCCAGATTTCAAAAATATAGCAACACCGCCACCATGACTTTGCCTATCGGCTCTAAATATGTTATATCCTGGTAAGGTATATATATTATCGCATATATCCGGGCGAAACCAAGTTTCAGATACACATATGGCATCTATAGCAGAATTCACAAAAGTATCTCGAAATTCATCCATTTTATTGTTCAAACTTTGTGCATTTATATGAACAATTGTAAGCCCAGGCATTTGGTTCTTAAAAATCTTCAGCATCAATTTGAGATTATCTCTGGAACCGCAAGAAGTGTCACTTGACATATGTAATACGCATAAGCAATGCTAACAGTATGAATAGTTGACTTAAGTGCTGAGCTGTATTAAGGAAATTCGATTTAAATAGAGGCAAAACATATATATGATAACATAGAAAAAGGCATAGTAAAGCGAATATATAGTAACATACAATTAAAATTATTATATTAAATTTAATATGACACCAAAATATTTCAGGACTCAATATGAGCAACTGGTCTTTCAGGTGTTTCACGAAAGAGATTGGTAAGTTGCTCTATGTTTTCAACAAGCGTAGGGGAATCAGATCCAGGCCGTCTTACATAAACAAGGCCACGAAGCGAAAAAACAGACTCCAGATGTTTTTGTCGCTTAAGCTTCAGTGCATTTTGAAAAATTTTGTAATTATGGTTTGTCAGGTTCTCATTTATATAGAACGGTTTATTAGAGTCAAAACCTGCATGACTCAATACCAGGTTTGAATTAATTGATTTTCTAAACCTCGCAATATTTTTTAAGACAAAGTTTTTGTCAAATGGCGTTGCTAAATGAACCATAATTACAGAGTCTGAAGAGTTATTCTGGTTACGAACGTTGTCCAGACGGTACATAGCTCTAATCGTTGGGATCGCTATGTTAATTGTGTCACAAATATTTGCAAAAATTTGGTACAGGTTCTCCCCATTTTCGGAAGGTATGCCATTTATTCTCAGATCGCAAGCCACTTGGTTGTTTTCAAATTTTTGCTGATTTGCTTTCAGTAATTGAATTTGATTTTTCATTTCAGTCATTGTATTTTCCATACCATCAATTTTGTCCACGACTGTTGTTACTTTGTCAACCCTTTCATTGAGTTTCACATATTTTTCATTTAATTTAGATATCTCGCACTTGATGTCGGCCATACTCTTATCTATGACAGCTAAGAGACGCGACTCAGTTTCAGATAAAAGAGATTTTAAAAGCTCTGTTTGCTTCTCAAATCTCTTATCGATTAACATAAGCATTCGGTGTGAAGAGTCATAATTCCTATCAGTAAAGGACTAGTTGTAGTGGCTCCGAGGAAAAGTGTTTTTATATCCAGATGGCACTCTGGAACATCTGTAGAGGACATCGCTGCTTAGATTAGATCATTAATGATGCTAGTGACAAGGACTTTAATATTTGTAAGTTCAGTCTTCGTCCATACTTTACCAGAATATTAGAGGCAAATATTTGGGTCAGGTTCTCATATTAACGTGCTATTATATTGCACCGAATTCCGAGAAAGATGTCTACCTGAGACATTCAGAATTGATAAGAGAGGCAGATGCATGCAGATTCCGAACTTGTTTGTTTCGGTGACTTCAACTTACCCCAGATATCGTGGGTCTCGAAAGAGAACACCGTTGGCTATGTGCCAACATTTGAACATCTTTCACCAGTGCTTGTTTCAGATGAATAACATTCGTAATGTAAGGGATAGGATTTTGGACCTGGTATTTACCCCCATCGTGGACGTTTCATTATGTAGATGTTTGCCATTTGCGGAACCTGAGGACGGATACCATCCGACTTTGTCTGTTGAAGTTCAGTTGCGGCGTGATTTGATGAAAGATGTTCCAGTAAGGGAAACGGGATTTAGATTTAATTTTGGCAGTGTCGACCTTGATCTGCTGCGTTCGATTTTATTCGGTATTGGTTGGGTTTCTGATTGCGACTTGAATTTGCGAAGACGAAAGTCTTTTTATAATGGGCTAAATGATGCTTGAAATGGGGCCAGAATGGTCTACCCCGTATCTGAGACGTAATATCAAAAGTAGACTTTTTAAGAAATGTAATACTTCATTAAATTATACCAATTATTCGAGAGCGAGGGCTCAGTACAACCCTGAGAATATGAAATGTTATTCTGATTAGCTTTTTAGTATGAGCAACTGTCTTTACAATAATTTCAGTAGCTTTTATAAATTTATTCTTACTGAGGATAAGGTGATGAATGGTTTAAAGTCATTAAAGAGTTCCAAGACACCAGGGCCGGATGGTGTACCGGTGAATATTTTTAAACCTTGTGCCTACGAGTTATATAGGTCACCTAAGGCCATATTCTATGATTGAGGACATTTTCCTCATTCCTGGAGGTCAGGTTATATAATTTCTTTACATAAAAATGGTAACAAGTGTTAAGGGGAGGTCGACTTTGACCAACCTATTTGAATTGACGTGTGAAGCATAGATTTCAAACAGATGTAATTTACACTGTTTTTAGTAAGGTATTCGATGCATGATTTATTACTGTTTAAACTTGACATGACGGGTTTCCCATCTGTTTTTTGAATTGGATAACTTCTTATTTACAAGACCGTACACAGAATGTTTACTTCAATAATATTCTTTCTTAGCATATAGCTGCTTATTCTGGTGTTCCACAGGGCAGCCATTTAGGTCCATTGCTGTTATTTATTTACTTGAATGATCTTCCATCAGTTATTCGGTCTTCAAGGATTTTAATGTTCGCAGATGATGTGAAGTTGTTTTGTAATTTGGATTCTCCAGATCAGTCACTGTGCTTGCGGACGATCTGCACTCTCTGGTGGACTGGTGCAGTAATAATGGCATGGCGTCTAATCTTAAAAAGTGCAAGAATTTATCTTTTTTTCAGGGTTAGACCTATTCTAGGTTCTATTATATAGGTTCTAATAAATTGGATAACGTAGATATCTTTACTGAGCTTGGTGTTATTTTGGATGGTAGATTACGTTTTAATTTGCACAATAAGGCAAAGTCGTTGTTGGGTTTTATAAAACGGTGGTCTACGGAGTTTGATTATCCTTATGTGACCAAGCGTATGTTTACAAGCTTAATCCGGCCCACATTGAAAATTAGTTGTGTGGTTTGGAACCCATTCTACAAGTGCCAATCAGATAGGATTGAATCAGTCCAGGTACAATCCTATCTGATTGGCACTTGTAGAATGGGTTCCAAACCACACAACCGAATTCGGAATTCGGCTGAATGTAACAAATAAGAAAGAATTCTATCCTTCGTATGTAGTTTGTTGTAGAAGTTGCCAGAGAAGACTGTTCATCTTATTGTCCTTTCATTGTTGTGTAATATCTATGTTGCTTTAGATGTTGATCTAACTATAGTGATTAACTGGCTGTGAAATTTCTGTAGCCGATATTACCCTAACCCTCCATAGTTCGGACTATGGGGTGTACGTATCCCTACGTAATGGGAGGTGGCCCTGTCGGTTGGCAGCGGCGAGTATGAGTGGCGTGGGAACGAACGAAAAATAAATGTTTTTTTCAAAACACCTACCAATACACTCCTTGCCTACGAAACTACCATTTAAAACTAAATAACAAGTAAAAGCGCGCTAAGTTCGGCCGGGCCGAATCTTATATACCCTCCACCATGGATCGCATTTGTCGAGTTCTTTTCCCGGCATCTCTTCTTAGGCAAAAAAGGATATAAGAAAAGATTTGCTCTGCTATTATTGTTGTTTGTGTTATGTATATCCATTGGGAGCCTACACAACAAATCAAAAATATTTTTTCAACTACAGTACAGGTCGTATGCAGAAGGTGGGTGGGTGTCTTTTTTTGTATTTAAACATAAAAGTGAAAATTTAAAAAATATAGACGGTTATGTATGATTCTGCTCAGACGAAGTAAATAAATGTGTGGTTATACTATGCACTCAATGAATGAAATAGTTGGTGGACAGTTTAAAGAAGTAGGGGCGAGATGCAGTATTTTGCAATATGTGATGGGCTCATATCTTTATTATGCAAAACAAAATTCTTTTCGTTTGTGCCTCCATATAGACATAATCTATTTTCTTGAAATGTTTGCAGTGAATAATGAGTCTGTGATGAAAAAACGGGATATGTTGTGGAAGGTCGCCTTTCCACGAACATACCCATAAAGTACATGTCCGCTTTGGGGTTGATAGAGGTAATGCGACAAAAGGCGTGATCAAAACAATATGGTGTATTAAATGGAAGGTATAGCGAATCTGACATAGAAATATGGCGTAAGGTGCCTGGGGGTCATCACAGCCTCTTGATAAGGAAGCACTCAATTGCGAGGATTTTAGAAGCATGGTATCAACCAAACGTAAGAATTCTTTCATCTTTTAGAGAGTCCTAACCCCAAAAGGGTTTAACAGACATGTTTAAAGAATTATGAAAATATGGGGTGCAAATTCAAGATATTTGAGAGCTGTGTACGAATTTGATATTCAACTTTTAGGACCAAGTATCTCAAGGGCCGCCAATCTTGGTATCAAATAAAAGGGTTTTAGGATTAGAGTACGAAATAACATTAGCCATAAAAAGTCAACTGTCTGAGCACCCAACTCTCCTCAAAATGCTAAAAAACGGACCTTTAACCCGATCATAATAATTTGGTTCTAATTAAAGTCATTCAAAAGGAGGACATAAATATTTAAGATCAAGTATCCGTGGTTTACGATTAGCCATAAAAAATTATAAGAATGTAGAACCTACGAATGCTTGAAAATACTTAGTCCTTAAACTAGAGAAATAAGGCTTCTGATACCAGCAAATACCCTTTGCTTTTTTAATAAAAAAAAATCAACATTGAGGGAAACAGTTTCAGCTTTTTGAACTTTTAAACAATAGTTAACGCATTTCCTACATATTAATGTACATTTGTCATAATATTAGACTTACATTGTTGGTTTAAAAGCTTAAGCTTGAATATGATTTTACTAGATATTTTGTTTTTTTTTTTTTAATTTGATAAAATTTTGTTTTCAAACTCATAAATTTAAAAGATTAGGTCTAATATACATCTTATCAAAGTATTTATGACATTTAACATATGACAACAACAGAAAATGTGTGCCATTTTTGAAAAAAAAAAATTATTGCGTTCCCATTTACAGCAGACTATCTGTTGTTACTCCAAATTTTTTCTATTTATTTTACTAACAAATTTCTTTGAGTGTAACCTTTTGCAATATTGTACACAAACCTTTGAAGCCAATATGCAACAATGCACCTCAGATGTTTAGATTATAAATATAAGGACATTTTTGTATTATGTATTGAAAAAGAGGGCACAGCGGAGCGCGCCTGGATGGACTAGTAATGTACTAAAACACACTTGCTTTTCCTGGGACATCTCCGTGTTAAGAATAACGTGTTCTGGAATCAATAAGCTACATTGGCTATCGATTACCTTCTCATATACTATTTATTGCCTTTTCCCCCTAGGGAGTAGTGATAAAAGAGAGAGGTAAAAAACCGAGCCAAAAACCAAAACAACAACACAACTCAAAACTTTGTAAACGAATTACGCTCGAATGACAGCACTAAATAAACATCACAATAAAACTTTTGGTTGTACAAGTATCCGCATCAAAGCCAAATTCCTCAACATCAGCCTTATTTGTGCCTATGCCCCGACGGAAGACAAAGACAAGCAGACCAAGGATATTTTCTACGAGCGCCTAGTGAGAGAATATGACCGCTGCCCCGCCCATGATATTAAAATCGTTGTGGGAGAGGAAAGTACGATCTGACACTGCACGGAAGCTGGACATTGAAAAGTTGCAAATACAACAAATGGCAGCGGCATACTCCACTCGACTGACCCAACTGCTTGATGAAAGCACTCCTTGTTCCCATAATATAATGGCGCAGTGGCAAACTATTGCCCACTCCATGGAAAATGCCGCGAAATCCGTACTTGGGTACCGGAAGCCTCCTCCAAGAAACCCATGGTACGAACAAGAGTGTCGAGATGCTACTGAAGCCAAGAATGCGGCATATAGAGCAATGCTGCAATCAGTAGCAACGCGCCAGAAGAAGGGAGAAAAGGAGAGAGGAGAAACGTCTATTCCGCAGAAAGAAAAAGGAAATGGAATGACGTGAGTGTGAGCGAATTGAGATGTACAGGAGTCAGAATGAAGTCCGGAAATTCTACCAAAGAATTAAACATCAAACCGATGGCTTTGGTGCAGGCACATTCTCCTGCACAGACAAAGAAGGAAATCTGATAACTGACACAGATAACATGCTGAGGATATGGAAAGAAACTTTTACCGAACTGCTAGTGTCCTACGTTGGCGGCGAAGAGGATACCGCAGAACCAATCCCTGATGATGGTATAGAATACTTACCTCCTAGTCAGAATGAGGTCCAAGTAGCAGTGGTGACTAAAGAACAACAAGGCAGACGGAATGTGCCAACTACAGAGGAATAAGTCTCCTCCCCATCGCATACAAGATACTCTCGTACTGTGTGAAAGATTAAAACCTGAAGCCAATGAGATAATTGGGCCCTATCAATGCGGCATTAGACCTAGTAAATCCACCCTGGACCAGATATTCACACTGCGCCAAATCCTGGAAAAGACCCGAGGAGAACAAATCAACACATACCATCTCTTTGTTGATGGTATGTGTTGATTTGGTATGTGTTCATACCAACGTATGAACCACGAGCTGTATGACGACGATAGCATAGTTACACGCATCAAAATACAAGTATGCTAAAGCATAAATAATTTTTAAAACTCTTTAAATCTCAAAACCAACATAAATTTATTTACAGGTAGTGGCAGTCGCCCATAAACAAAATAATGAGTGCACTATCTGTCAAAATCAGTGATTAGTGCAACTCTCTTTTTGAGTATGTTACTAGTTTGTACTCAGCTATGTATTTACGGTACACTACCTGGTAATTTTGTCATGGACAAAACATACGTTTAATTATAAGGAGAAATCAATAATTCAAATAGAAATCATAAGCAAATGTGTGATCGAATTTGAATTCGATAAACTTAACGTTTTAACGAGATACAGTAGAATAAATGAAACAAATAAAGAGACCTCATATATGCCTACTGAAGACAGTAGGAATAGATGAAACCATCAAAGAGACCCAACAATTAAATTAAAGGGAGGTTAGAGACCAACAACAACACAACGGTACTGAAGATATCACTTGCCCTGCTTGAGACGTATGCCGAAGGCATGTTGTGATCAAACCCATCTGTTGTCAATTAAATCCTTAAATTTCTTTTTCATGGTTATTAGCTCGACTCACTCCTCTTTGGGAGAAATGACGTAAAAAGTCTGTCTCGTTTGTACATCAACATAAAAATCATATGGCATGTGTCCATCCAGCTGAGTTAAAAAATCGTCGTTGTTGTAAACCCACACAAAGAAATTTGTGCTCATATAGGCTGGTACTATGTTTGTTTTTCACAGTTGAAAACAAATGTTTTTCGCGATTACTTTTTTGAAACATTTTTGAAAAAAATTTCAATAACATAGTACTTTTATTAGAATTGTTTCATAAATAACATCTTTTCAAACTTACCTAACCTTCATAAATTATGAGGTCATGTCCTACTGCATGAAATCTGAAATTTTTTATCGAAAAAAGGTATTCACGAAAAATTTCGCGTGAACATAGTACCAACCTAATGGCAGAAAGAAGAAAAGATCAAAGAGAATGAAACATAAATCTGACTACTTAATACCGTAAAATTAACCGGCTGATACCAGCTGTTCGCATGAGACAACCTTTAATTATTGCACCATGAAAGAGACCATTTGTTAATACTGAACTTATCTTCTTGCAGTAAAATAAAAGAAAGATTATAAAGTAGAAAAATTTAAGCTCCACCAAATGGGCTATATGTATACAACCTGATATTGTCAAGTTTAACACTACATTTTAGCACTTACCAAAAGCTTCCAAGATTGTATTGGCTTCTAAGATTTGTTGTTGTATCCATGTCGCAACGTTTGGCGTCACTGTACACAAGTAATTTAGAATAAACTTAGTACTTTCTGTTTTTCCTGCTCCAGATTCTCCAGATATAACAATAGCCTAAAAGTGGTATATGAATATTTATTAAATTACTGGCACATAGATTTGTCATTTTACTACGAGAATAAGCATATCTATATATTTATTTCCATATATATATAAAAGAATTGGTATCCAAAAAACGTTTGGAAATTTGTTTGATCCGCATAGAATCAACAAGTAAAAGCTTGCTAAGTTCGGCCGGGGCGAATCTTGAGAACCTCCCATAATGGATTCTGCTTAAAATTTATATAAACTAAATTTAGTTGAAGGACATAATTTTCCTCGTGGACAGGCATATTTCAGCCTTCTCTGGGTTAACATTAACCCGGTACTGGTCTAAGGTTTGGATAAGTGTGTTGGTCAGCACATTGTTAAAAGCCCCTTCGATGTCAATGTATACCGCCAGTGTGTACGTTTTGCCATCGAAGGATTCTTCTTTTTTTATGCACAACCTCGTGCCGGGCCATCTCCACTGACCTTCCCTTGGCATAGGCATGCTGTTTGTATTTCAGCAGTTTGCTGGATATTCTACTCTTTTTCATGGTATCCATAATACGTTCCACGATTTTGAGTAGCAAGGATTTATTAAGAGGTCAGCTAATGCAAGAGACGAAGAATGTTTCGAATTGTTTTCAATTCAAAGGTTTTATTAGAAGTAACAAGAAGATATTTTACGAATGACAAATATGTATACTATGTGAGAAATTACTTCAAAGAATATCTTGGTAAAACATAAAAAGTAATAAATGAAAGTAACAAAGTGTTATTGTTAAAGTGAATCCAATACCCCTTCTCAATAACACTATATAAATATTATTTAATAAATCTGCCAAGTTCTTTGAGAGTTCTCAATTTTATGTTGCCTAATGGCTTAGTTAACATATCGGCAATCATAGTAGCCGTAGGACAGTACTTATATTCTATTTCATTGGTAGTCTTAACATCTTTAATATAAAAGTATTTAACATCAATATGTTTGCAGCGTGGGTTAATTCTTTCCGAGTCTAGTATTTTTAGACAGCTTTGATTATCTTCAAATATAAGTGGCTTTTCGATAAGATCAATTTTGAAATCCTTCAGCAATTGCTGCAACCATATACACTCTTGTGTTGCTTCCGCAAGTGACATCAACTCTGCTTCAGTTGATGAAAGTGATACGATGTTTTGTTTTCGGCTTGCATAGCTGATAGTGGCTTGACCAAGTTTGAATAAATATCGACTAGTTGACTTGCGATCTTTGTTGTCACCTGCCCAATCGGCATCTGCATAACCCGTCAACTTTACGTCTTTTGTGCCTACACAAAGCTTTTCACATCGAGTCCCTTTCAGATATTTGAACACACGTTTCACTTCATTCCAATCCCTTTTGGACGGCTTGCTTACTTTGCGCGATAAAATAGAAACGGCAGCAGAAATATCTGGCCTGGAATTACCAGCCAAGTAAAGTAGTGAACGATATTTGTTGTCGGTTTCCAATAAATCTTCATCTTTTGTTTCTTTGAAGTAGCCTGTATCTTTGGGATAAGTGATGGTTTTGCTTTATCAAGAGCATACTGGTTAATCATTTTTTCTATATATCTAGTTTGTGATACATAAAATAATCCATTATCATCTCTTGACACCTCCATCCCTAGATACAATTTAAGTTCTCCCATGTCTGTTACTTTGAATTTTGACGATATATAAGATATTACTTCTTGAACAATATCATCGCAGTTGGCTGCTACAAGTATATCATCTACGTACACTAGGACGTATACGTAATTACCAGACACTTCCTTCACGTACAAACAATTATCCGCTTTTCCCCTTCTGAATCCGAAATTTGTGAGCACATCATTAATTCTTTGATTCCAACATCTAGCGGATTGTTTGAGTCCGTAAATACTTTGGTTTAATTTACAAACCAGATTCTCTTTTCCTTCCTCGATGAAACCTTTTGGCTGTTTTATAAAAATTTCTCTGTCAATATTCCAGTTCAAAAACGCCGTTTTTATATCAATGTGATGAACTTTCAAATTTTTATGTGAAGCAACAGCAAGTAATGTTCGAAAGGTTGCGTGTTTCACAACTGGAGCAAAAATATGGTCGTAGTCTTCACCATATTTCTGTGAAAAACCTCTTGCAACAAGTCGTGCCTTATATCGACTTCCTCCGTCAACCAAAGTTTTTATTTAAAAAATCCATTTGCAACAGCTTTTCTGCCTTTGAGCAATTCTACCAAATCCCAGGTGTTATTGTTGTACATGGACTGGATTTCATCTTTCATCGCAAGAATCCACTTCTCTTTCTCTGGATGGTTCATAACTTCCTCGTACGTTTGAGGTTCTGATTTCATTGCTGTCATATTCGCTTCATATCGCTTGGGCTTCTTACCTTTTGTTGACCTTAGTGAAACCCTTTTTGGGATAAATGCATATTCTTCTTCATCATCTTCGGAAGTAAATTTATCACTTGCGGTTTCGAAAGGTTCATCTCCTGACGCAATTTCTATGGTATCTGGTATCTCATCTATAACTTCTTCGTTGTCGTTGGGATCCAGCAGACGATAACCTTTTGTTTCATCAGAATATCCCACAAAGATGTATTTTCTTGCAACAGCATCCAACTTTTGGCGCTTCTTCTTTGTGACGTGAGCATATGAATTCCGTGGAAATAAATCCACAACTTTTTACCTGTTAATTTGAACGGTAAAAAATCTTCTAGACATTTGTAAGGGCGGACATAGGCAATGGCGTTGTCGGTCTATATCTTTAATACAGGGTGAGATACTGGGTGTCAAAGTTGACTGCTTTCCACTCCACTTTTGATCAACTCAATTTGCATGACTTAGGACTATGGAAAAAGAGCTTGACGAGATAAAAAAAATTCATAATATACCTTGCCATCGTATACCCTTAAGGAGGTATGAATAGTTTAATTTTAAACTATGAAAATTTTGCCTTGGTTTTTTTAGTGTTTCCTTAATAACTCCGGCAATTTTAAGCTATGTACTGGAAGTTTCAGACAAACTGTACCAGTATATGTATGAATCATGTCATCGGTGGACCAATCTTGACCATATTTGGCGCAGTTGTAGATAGGTCTAATAAAAGTCCCCGATCCAAATTTCAGCCAAATTGGATGCAGCCAAACTTAGAATTTAATATGCCATTTTCCATTTGGATCTAAGTTTGATGCTGCAAATGATCAAGCTATAAACTGTAGGCCCTACAGATGGGAGGTTAGAGAGCAACACTGCTGTACTAAAGATACCATTAGCCATGCCAGAAACGTACGTCTATGGCGTGTTGTCTGTGGTCGAATCCTATCTGTTGTCTGGCAATTTCTTTTCAGTAATCCATTAAATTCTTCAATTTCTGGTAATATTCATTCTCATGGTCAATAGCTCGACTCACTCCCCTTTGGGAGGAATAACGTAATGCAAAAATTTTTGCTAGAAATACAGTTATTATTAGTTTTCGAGTCCAGCAAAAGGTATTGGAGTATTATCTTTGTGTATTATTAGCTGTGTTCGGGAACTCAAAAATTTGTGCAAATTTGCGCAAATTTTCCCTGGAAGTCGTTCGCGTACTTTATTTGCCAGCAGAAGAGAGCGCGAGAGAGAGAAAATTTTGACAGTTAGGAAATAGAGAACCTGCAAATTTCTACAGGACTTTTTTTGCCAGCAGAAATTTGCAACTTTGAACAAATATTTTGTAAAGTTCAGCTGTTTTATCAAAAGCAGCCGTTACATGAAAATACAAAAGCTAACGCCAAAATGGATCAAAAAGTCAGAGGTAAATAAAAAATTAAAATACTGTTTATTGGTAATTATTAAATTTGTTTAATATTTATTTTTTTTTTTTTTTAATTAATTTTTTTTTTTAATTTATTAATTTTAGTTCAAATCAGTCTGCCAATTGTGAACGGATACAGATATTTTCAATGATAACAAAGAGTCCGTAGCCGCCTCATGACCAAATAGAAAGCTTCCTTAGCCTCACATCAATGGTTGTAGCAATTTGTTTAGCCAAAATATCCAGAAGCATTAGATCGTTAGTTAAAGGTTTCTTTGTCAGCACAACAAGTGTACTTTTGTATACGGTGATGGAATGTAAAGCAGTTGTAGACCTATGCAGCCTTCGAAATACATGCTGATGCTCGGCGAATGGAAATTGTCCAACGCGAGGAGAGGGAGAAGTAGTCCCTCATGCGTTTTGGCTACTGATGAGAGAAAGAAGATTGGTCTGTACGACTCCCCCTTGTTCGTGTCCTTTCCAGGTTTCAGCAGCGGGATCAGACTGCCCATCTTCCAAACATCGGGTAGGCTGAGGACAGGCATATCCAGATTATGCATACGTGTAGAGATTCTCTCTGGGACCAGCGACTTGGCGCCACGGATGACATTCGAAGCTTCGTGCACGGTTGTCGAGTTGTTGTAACAGTGTGTTGTACACTGAGGCGGCAGCCCTTGCCTATAAGAGGCTCCGTCGAGCTATTGCGGTACGTACAATCTGCTACCATGGGATTGCACGGTATTTGTGATAACTGTCCAGCGGCACGGAGATCTCGGATACGACGAATGGCTCCTCTTCCAGCCTTTTCACTCTCGGGTCAATAAATTGACGTTTATCTAAGGAAAACAACGCAAAAGTATCACCAGCACTTTTTATTTAAAAAAATGGGTTCCAAACAAGCAAATTAAAATCCAACCAAAACAAAAATCAGCTGTTTTTGTGCAAATTTTCACTGCAAGTTGCGCTAACAACTCTTTTGCTTGCAAGTTTTTTTTAAAGAGACTATAATGGCTCTTACTCCTTTTAAAATGTTTTAACCATTTAGCGAAGAAAGGTGGATTTAACAACATTGACATAAAATAGCACCTGCTGACTTATCACCATAATTTTTTTTTTACACTTAAATGGATTCTACAAATCTCACTCCTAAGAATTTTTGAGAAACATTTTTGTTGGATATATTTGAATGTAAAAAATTGCCGAATTTCGACAAGCCAATTTCCCCCAAAACATGACCTTATATCACGGGATAAATTTTTTTAACTAGTTTTAGTCATCCAATTTACGCCAATACCAATTTCATTAGGATACCTCTATCCTAGCTCAAGCTTGAATTATTCTAAGACAGCTCCATTCATGGGTATTTTTCTACTCTTTCGTATTTAGTGGGTTAATAACATTTTCTTTAAAGAACGATTTACCCAGATTTACATTTAACAAGTAAGAGCGTGCTAAGTTCGGCCGGGCCTAATCTTATATAACCCTCCACCATGGTCGCATCTGTCGAGTTCTTTGCGCTGTATCTGTTTTTAGGCAAACAAAGTATAATGAATAAGGAGGGAGGAGCAGCTACATCAAGTTATAGTCCGATTCGGGGCTCAAGAAGGGAAATCGGGTGATCGGTTTATATGGGAGCTGTATCAAGCATTAGATCGATTCTGACCATATTGCACACGTATGTTGAAGGCCATGGGAGGAGCCGGTGTACAAAATTTGTGCACAAATCGGATGAGAATTGCGCTCTCTAGAGGATCAAGAAGTCAAGACCCAAAATCGGTTTATATGGCAGCTATATCAGGTTATAGACCGATTTGAACCATACTTGCCACAGTTGTTGGATATCATAGCAAAACACGTCGTGCAATATTTCATCCCAATCGGATAAGAATTGCGCACTCTAGAGGCTCAAGAAGTCAAGACCCAAGATCGGTTTATATGGCAGCTATATCAGGTTATGGACCGGTTTAAATCATACTTAGCACAGTTGTTGGAAGTGATATCAAAACACTATGTACAAAATTTCAGTCAAATCGAAAGAGAATTGCGCCCTATAGAGGCTCACGAAGTCAAGACCCAAAATCGGTTTATATGACAGCTATATCAAAACATGGACCGATATGGCCCATTTACAATACCAACCGACCTACACTTATCGATCGACATAAAATGTCGCGACGATCAAGAATATATAAACTTTATGGGGTCTCAGACGAATATTTCGAGTAATTACAAACAGAATGACGAAATTAGTATACCCCCCATCCTATGGTGGAGGGTATAAAAAAAATTATTTCAAATGAAACCATTTCTCTTTTTCCTTGGAATTTCACAATACAGTATTTAAGGCAATTGATACGGAGCTCAAAGTGAGTTAGGATCGAAATCTATGAGTCAACAATAGCAAGCAGCATTGATTCTAGTAGAAATTTATTAGTTCTGTAGGTTTTGACCGTAAAATTGGACAAAGTGAAATATTTAAAAAAAAAAAAAAATTATTTGCATTTTGAATTATTGATTTTCTACAATGAAAAGATTACAATGAAATGAACTTAGTATCCACCTTAAGTAAGGAAATGAGTCAAAATAATATTTGTCGGCAGATTTTTATCCATGAGAACGAGTTTTATATTACAATTACGGTTGTCGATATGTCGTTTGACATCAATTATTTATTTACTTATTTCATCTACTGAGTAAAAATTAGTTGGCAATGAAAGAAAACATTTTACAACCGCTAGTTTTACCACCTTTTCTTATTTTATCTTCAATGAATTAGGAAAGCTTTAGGACTTATTTATAAAGATATGATGCAAATTATAGCCATATACGGCAATAGTTGGATGCAATTTTTACCGAACATCTTTTCCTTCAAAATCGGATTTTCGATCGATTTTTACAACGTTCGGAGGAGAACAAGGCGGATTAATTAAGGTGGTCTCACGCGAACAGCCGGCCAGTTTGACGGTATTAAAATGTCAGTTCTGTGTTTACATTCTCAGCAAACTACCCCATTATTGTGCACGTTCTCTATGTTTGAGTTTCTCTTTCTCTCATTTAACTGGCACACATACTCAAACGAGGGCAAGTTTCTTTGGTTGTGTTGAGAACAATACCAATTTTGAAATTACATCTTGATGACGGATTGCACCATACGATTTGTGGATGTTAAACAAATGAGACCACCTTTATTTGTTTCGCCATGGGAGTAGAAATAAGCGGCATCATTTAAGCAGAACTTTGATGGCTCGTCGCCAAAACTATCACTATAAAACTAAGATATTCGCAAAGACAAGCACATTTTGAAGGCTTTGAAAGATTAGGATCGGCCTGAAAATATTGTGTTGGCAAGCAGTACAAAATTCCACTCTAACATTAACCACATGTCACCGCCGATGCGCCAATTCCTGCAGAAATTAGCGATGGCGATAAAGCTAGAACCTTTTCCTTGAAAAAATATCCTGCTGCCTTAAATTTAATAGTTAAATGATACAACTTTTGGTTTGGTATGTTTGTAGATAATTTGGCTTTAGCAAGAAGTTAATTTTTGTCCAATTTAAGGGACAATATATGTGAATATATTATAATTTATGTTTTATTTTATGAATAAATACTTCGATGTCCTATTTTTAGCCTAGTTTTTTAAAATAAAAGGCAATTTGTTTTTTACGATATGTAAATTGTTGCGAGCAAAAACTCGCACATTTCGAATAGAATTAATTGATAACGCATGCCATATTCCAAAAAATGCGTAACTAGATCGTAATAAGTCGATTGAGGATGCGAGAATTAGACCCCAGCTCGCAATTTTCATCCGATCGTCTTCAAATTTGGTAAATAAATTTTTTGGCGTAGAGGCGAAGCCTATTAGCTCCCATATAAATGGGTCGGCCGATAGTCACTATAAGAGACTTTGTGAACGCATTTATCAACCGACTTTTTTTGCAAAAATCTTTCTTTTGCGACTAGCACAACATGTCCGAATTAAGGTCAAAATCGGTTCAGATTTGAATAATAATGCAATAAAATTCATTTGTTAACCGATTGTAACAAAATTTTGCACAGCGAATTCTCTTATAGCTTTCGACATTTCGGGTGAGTTTCATATGAATCGGTTCAGATTTAGCTATAGCTCCCATATATGTTTCGGCTTCGTACGACCTTAGTCCGCCCTTACTTTTTTTGTTAAAAAAACGTTGTTAATACTTATTATATATGGAAGGATTTGAGGGTCCCACTTTTTATACCCTCCACCATAGGATGGGGGTATACTAATTTCGTCATTCTGTTTGTAGCACCTCGAAATATGTAAGACCCCATAAAGTATGTATATTCTTGATGGTCATCTCATTTTAAGTCGATCTAGCCATGTCCGTCTGTCTGTCTGTCGAAAGCATGCTATCTTTCGAAGGAGTAAAGCTAGTCGCTTGAAATTCTGCACAAAAATCTTTTTATTTATGTAGGTTGGTTGGGATTATTAATCGGCCAAATCGGTCCATATGTTGATATAGCTGCCATATAAACCGATCTGGGATCTTGACTTCTTGAGCCTCTAGAGGGCACAATTCTTATCCGATTTGGCTGAGATTTTGCACGTGGTATTCTGGTATCACTTCAAACAACTGAGCTGAGAGTGATTCAAAGCTGAGTGATTCAAATCGGTTCATAACCTTATATAGCTGCCATATAAACCAATCTGGGATCTTGATTTCTTGAGCCTCTAGAGGGCGAATTTCTCATTCGATTTGGCGGAAATTTTGTACAACGGCTTCATCCGTGACCTTCAACATACATGTTCAATATGGTCTTAATCGACCTATAGCCTGATACAGCTCCTATATAAACCGATTTCCCGATTATGCTTCTTGAACCTCTACAAAGCGCAATTTTTATCCGAATGGACGGAAATATTACGCTTTGACTTCTACTATGGTCTTCAACATTCAATTCACTTATGGTCCGAATCGGACTATAACTTGATATATCTCCAATAGCATAACAATTCTTATTCATTATTCTTTGTTTGACTAAAAAGAGATACCGCGCAAAGAACTCCACATATGTATGCGATCCTTGGTGGATTCGGCCCGGCCGAACTTAGCACGTTCTTACTTGTTAAGAATAGTTTTCTCGCCAAATCTCAATTTTTCCTCGGAAATCCCACTTCATTGTCAAATTAAGATGGTCACGTTAGGTATAAACGACTTCCTTGGAGACATCGACTACGCGGATGATATATGCCTCTTTGCGTATTGCTTTGAACACATAAACACTTGAATGAGAACGCAATCAAAGTAGGCCTAAAAACATTATAACATAACAAAGACCAAATTGATGAGGACAGGAACAAAAGACGAAAAGATGTTGACAACTTTTCCTATCATGGCTAAAGACGGAAGATCAGAAGCAGACATCCACGAACGTATCATCAAGGCTAGAAGTGCCTTTCTTAAACTCGAAAATGTGGTAATCTCATATAATACAAAAATCCAAATCTTCAACAGTAGTGTGATATCTATTTTATTTGACTGTACAGGGTGGCTGATGAAAGCCGCTACCAAAAAAAAATGTAATAACTTTTTTTCTATTTAATAATAATAATTTAATAATTAATTTAATTAATTAATTAATTAATTTAATTAATAATAATTTAATAATTAATTTAATAATTTAATTTAACATGAATAAAAGAAAAATGTATTCCATACACCGAAAAAAAAATGTAGCAATATTCATCATTGTAGCAATATTCATCAGCCACCCTGTACAACTTGGAGTTTGACACAAGCGACTTTCCGCGAAAAAATCTTAGTTTGTATGGAAAAAGGACAAACACTATACCTGTCGATGTGGAAACCAGAAGAGAAAATGGACATTGTAAGGTCATATCCTTTGCTGACCGCGCGATGATAGAGCGAGAAATTTTCTAGACTGGAATCCGCAAGGACAGGGAAGAAGGGGGCGCCCGAGAAACAAATGCATCCGCACCACGAATTAACCCATATATCGTGGAATCAAGGCAAGGCCTTGGGATAAAGTTAGATGGAGAGAGCATGTTGATGCTCTATATTCTCACTGAACTTTTTGCTATTGGTCATATTTTTTGTAAAATATTTAATATACTTCAATAGTTAGATGTACAGCAAGTAAGCAAGTACAGAAGAAGAAAGCACCAGTAGATAAATACATAGCTCTTATAAGAGAAATTCGACTCAAATTTCACACAGTTCAACTACTTAAATGTAATTATAACATTTGTTAATATTTGTGATTTTGATGTTTAATCTAAATTATTGTTTTGCTAATTGTATTTGTGTCAACAGACCTCCAGAAGATGATTGACGATATCAATCGAAATATCGTGGAATACTGAATACAATTTCAAATTAGAAGCATTTGTTTGTCTTTTTATTACGGACCTACAGTCGAACTAATTTGAAAAAATTGGTGACACACCACTGCTAAAAATGTATACAAAATAAATTTAGTTGAAGAGCATAATTTTATTCTACATACCAAACTGCTGTCAAACCAGAAAAAAAATTAAAGCTTTTAGGTACCGAACAAGAATAATCCAGAGACCGGTTTTCTTGGGAGCTATATAAGGTTATAGACGTCGTGGAAGTCGTAAGCAAAATTTCAGCCAAATCGGACAAAAATTGCGGCAAGTAAGGGCTCAAAAAATCTAATCGGGAGATCGATTTATTTGGAAGCTATATCAGATTATAGACCGATTTCGACTGCACTTATCGCAGTTGTTGGAAGTCATAATGGAACACCACATGCAAAATTTCAGCCAAATCGGACAAAAACTAGGGCTTTAAAATGACAAAATTTTATACATATATTTTGCTTAAAATTAAAATTATTGTAATGACATTCTTAGCAAAAACAAAATTTTAATGAATTTTTTTCTAAACAAATTTTAATGAAATTTTTCCAAGAACAAAAATACAGCATAACATTCTATTGTATAATGACAAAACTTCAGCACGGGCCGTACACCCATCAAATTTATTTTTTTAAGACAAAATTTCCTTAAAATTATTCTAAAGACAAAATTTTTACAAAACATAATTTCAATACAGTTTTTTCTAAAGACTAATTTTAAAAGATTATTTTTTAAGCACTACATTTTTGTGCGTTTGCGCTCTTTTATTTTAATCTTTAAAATCTTTTCGTGGTTTATCGAACATCTTCCAGCTCGCTATTCTTTGAATGGAATGCATTGAAAATGATTTTGCATTTTGTGACACTACATTTTGCAAACAACATTGCCCTACATTTTTTTCTGTAGACAAATTTCAATAAATATTTTTAATGACAAAATTTTAACCCATTACGACTGACCCTCGATTCCGTTGTCCGATTTTGATGAAATTTTATACAATCATAAAAAATAAATCTTTTTATTTTATTAAGAAAATGATTTTTTGTTGTTATAGGTGCATAGGCTCCTCTAAAACAATAACCTGTTAAATCATTTAACTAGTTTAAGAGCAAAAATGAGCGAAATGTAAAAATTTCATCAAAATAGTGAAGTTGATTTGCCGAAACTTTCGTTAAAAAACAAAGATATTCGCAAGCACAACCACACTTTGAAGGCTTTGAAAGATTAGGATCGGGCTATAAATAGTGTTGGAAATCAGTACAAAATCCAGCTCTGACTTTATGACCATATGTCACCGCCGATGGGTCAGTCCCTACACTTAATAGCGACGACTATTTTCAAAAAAAAATTGAGGTATCTTTACCAATTTCACAGAAATAGAAAAATTTTGGCAATCGATTTTGAAAAAATTTGAGGTGGGCCCCCAATATAAAATCCTGGATACGTCCCTAATGGGAGCTGTAACAGGTTATAGGCCGATTTGGACTGTACTATGCACAGTACACCACATGCAAAATTTCAGCAAAATCGGACGAAAATTGCGGCTTTTAAGGGCTCAAGAAGTCAAATTGGGAGATCGGTTTATGCGGGAGCTATATAAGGTTATAGACCGATTCGGACCGTACTGGCACGGTTGTCGGAAATCATAACCGAACACTACGTGCAAAATTTCAGCTAATCGGACAAAAATTGCGACTTCTAAGGACTCAAGAAGATCGGTTCATATGGGAGCTATATCAGGTTATAGACCGATTTGGACCGTACTTGATACAGTTGTTGGAAGTCATAACGGAACATTAAGTTCAAAATTTCAGCCAAATCGGAAAAAATTGCGGCTTCCAGGGGCTCAAGAAGCAAAGTCGGAAGATCCGTTTATATGGATGTTATATTTTTAAATCCCCAACGACCTACATCAATATTAAGTACCTGTGCTATACGAGTTTGGCCGCTATGTTGATTTCGATAGACGGATGGACGGACATGGCTAGATCGATTCAGAACGTCGAGACGATCAAGAATATATATACATTATGGGGTCTTAGACGGATATTTCGAAGTGTTACAAACGGAATGACTAGATTATTCTACCCCCATCCTATGATAGTGGGTATAAAAATTTAGGGTCAACACCATGGATTCTGCTAAAAATGTATACAAAATAAATTTGGTTGAAGAGCATAATTTTATTCTACATACCAAACTTCTGTCAAACCAGCGAAAATTAAAGCTCTAGGAACAGAACTAGGATTATCGAGATACCAGTTTACATGAGAGCTATATGAAGTTATTGACTGATTTGAATCGTACTTGGCACAGTTGTTGGAAGTCATAACAAAACACCACAAGCAAAATTTCAGCCAAATGTGATAAAAACTGAGGCTTCCGGGCTAAAGAAGTCAAATCGTGAGATCGGTTTATATGGGAGTTATATCAGGTTATATACTGATTTGGACCGTACTTGGCACAGTTGTTGAAAGTCATAAAGAAATCTTTTTGCAAAATTTCACCTAAATCGGACAAAAATTGCAGCTGCAAGGGCTCAAGAAATCAAGTGGTTCGATCGGGTTATATAGGAGCTATATCAGGTTCTAGGCCGATTTGAGCTGTACCTTACTTAAATGTTGGAAGTCATAACAAGTAAAAGCGTGCTAAGTTCGGCCGGACCGAATCTTATATACCCTCCACCATTGATCGCATTTGTCGAGTTCTTTTCCCGGCATCTCTTCTTAGGCAAAAAGGATATAAGAAAAGATTTGCTCTGCTATTAGAGCGGTATCAAGATATGGTCCGGTTTGGACCACAATTAAATTACATGTTGGAGACTTGTGTAAAATGTCAGCCAATTCGAATAAGAATTGCGCCTTCTTAACAAATCTGGGCTGTACTTTACACAAATGTTGGAAGTCATAACAGAACCCCATGTGAAAAATTTTATCCAAATCGGAAAAAATTGCGGCTTCCAGGGGCTCGAGAAGTCAAATCGGGAGATCAGTTTATATGAGAGCTATATCAGGTTACATACCTATTCACGTCGTACTTGGCACAGCTGTTGAAAGTCATAACAGAAACCTTTTACTAAATTTCAGCCAAATCGGCCAAAAATTGAAGCTCCAGGGGCTCAAGAAGTCAAATGGGGAGATCGGGTTATATGGGAGCTATATCCCAGTCCGAACCGATATGGCCCATTTGCAATCCCTAACGACCTACATCAATATTAAGTAACTGTGCAAAATTTCAAGCGGATAGCTTTGCGCGTTCGACGGCTATCGAGATTTCGACAGACGAACGGACGGACATGGCTAGATCGACTCAGAATGTCGAGACGATCAAGAATATATATAATTTATGGGATCCTAGATCAATATTTCAAACTGTTACAAACGGAATGACCAGGTTAGTATACCCCTATCTTATGGTGGTGAGTATAAAAAATGAGATACATAATCATGTTTAAAATTTACGGATACATATCGTATAACTTTTACTAATTTCTAAAATTCGATAATTTTTTAACGATTTAATTTAGGGGCCACCTCGGTATTGTACAAAAAGTACGATTCGAATTACTGTTTCCCCCATAGAAGGGGGTGACTACAAATAGTGGTGGATATATAAAAATCGAACCATGGTTGATGAATATGTATTATAAAGCGAACTTACCTGATTACAATAATCATCCAATAGACTTCTGTATGATGCTTCTGCAAGAGCAAACACGTGAGGTTCAATTTTGCCCAATCGTTGTCCACAGTAGAGGGATACATAGTCCTACAATAAAAAAATCAATTTTAATATTATAACATAAAAATCCATAAAACAAAATATTTTCTATCTTTCTATACCCGCCACCGAAGGACGGGTGTATATTCATTTTATCACTCCGTTTGGAACACATCGAAATATCCATTTCCGACTCTATAAACTACTAGCTGACCCGGGCCCGCTCCGCTGCGCCTTCTTTTACTTTATATGGAACAAAAGTTTCCTTGGAATATTTATTTTCGACAATTAAAGATCTTTTAGTGAAATACCATACTTTACTAACAGTTTAACAATATAAGTGCCTTTATCTGAATCCCATATGATCTTTTATTATACAAATTAAATTTGGATGTAAGGTGTACTCCATTCTTAAAATATTTCATTTCAGCCCGATATTCTCATGATGTGTGATTTAGTGGTGTTTACGGAAGAGAGGTGGTCCCCCAGATACTTGGCCCTGAAAAAATATCAGCACCGTGCTCTTCTCTCAAATACCATTTATTTAAACCCCATATTGCCAAACACATGGCCCCAAAATAGGTTATCAAATTCGTTTTCTAATCTCAAATACCTTTCATTTGAGCCACATATTAGCATGGTCGAAAAATTTTTTTCCCTTTGGGGGTGTTTTGGCAAAAGGGTGATGCCCTAAATACATGGTCCTACATTTGATAATCAAATTCGTATTATACTCCCAAATACCTTTATTTGAGCCCCATATTGTGATGGTCAGTAAAAAATTGTTGTTTGTAGGGTATTTTGGGAAAGGGGTAGACCCCCAGAAAATTTGTCCCGAAAATGGGTATTAATTCCTGCTCTACCGCCCAATTCCTTTAATTTAAGCTCCACATTGACATGGTCGCTAAATTTGCCCGATTTAGGGGTGTTTTGGGGATTGGGGTGGTACACCAAACACTAAGCCCGAAAATATATATACGCAAAGTGCTCTATTCTCATTTATTTGAACGCCATATTGCCATTGCCTTAAAGATTGGATATCAAATTCGTTTTCTAATCTCATTTAAACTCCTTATTGCAAAGTCAGCAAATATGTCCGGATTGGGGTATTGGCCCTAAAAACTATAAATATTTAGTTCCTCTCTATTTACGACCCAAATTGTCTTGGTGAGCAAATACGTCCTATTTAGGGGTTGTTATGGAGGTGGGACGTCCCCTAGACAGTTGGTCCCTAATGTTGATATCAGTGGTCTACTCCCAAATACCTTTAATTTGAGCCCCATATTTCCATAGTCGGCAAACATGACCGGCTTGGGTGGTTTTTGGGGGATGGGCGGCCACTCAGTGAGTTGGCCTTGAAAATATACATCGGATTAGTGTTCCACTTTAAAAACCCTCTTATTTGAGCCTCATATTGCAATAGTCAGAAAATACTTACTATTTGGGTGGTGTTGTGGGGGTGGCGTGGCCCCGTAGACACTTTCCCGAATTTTAATATCAAATTCGTGCTTTACTCCCAAAGACCTTTCATTCGAGCCCCATATTGCTGTGGTCGTAAATTTGTCTCCTTTGGGGATGTTTTTGGTGAGCGGCGCCCCGCCAAACACTTTCAAATACCTTTTATTTAAGCCCCATATTCCCATGGTCAGTAAATAAGTCCTGTTTGGGGGGTGTTTTGGGGAAGGGGTGGACCCCCATAAACGTGGTCCCACATTTGGATATTAGATTCGTATTCTACTTTCATTTGAGTCCCATATTGCCATGGTCGGTAAATATGTCCGATTTAGGGGTGTTTTGGGGCTTGGTGTTGTCCCCCTAACACTTGGTCCGACAAATAGATATAAGATACGTTTTCTTATCCTAAATACCTTTCATTTGAGTCCCATATTGTCGTGATTGGTCTAAATATATGTTTGGTAGGTTTTAGGGTGGGGCAGCCGCCCTAGGTACCCTACCCGAAATTTGGATACCAAATTTTTATTTTTAGGGTACTATATGAGATCACACAAAATTTCGCTTAAATTGCACCACCCATCTCCGATATCTGGCGTTTCTGAAAATTAGGGTAAGAGGGAGGGTCCGCCCCCCCTTCAGATGTCAAAAAATGTAATACCCTATTTTCACCACGGGGTCATTATGCACCATCAAATTTCAAGAAAATCGGTTCAGCAGTTTCTGAGTCTATAAGGAACACACAAACATACAAACAAACACAAATTGATTTTTATATATAAGATGTATATTTTTGATCGTCATAAAAATCTAAGAAAATCTAGCCATGCCCGTCCGTCCTTCCGATTTAAGGTCTTAGGCTCATAAAAATCACATTTATTATCCGATTTTGCTGAATTTTGGGACTAAGAGTTGTGTTAGGCCATTCGACATCCTTCTTCAATTTGGTTCAGATCGGTCCAGATTTGGATATACAGCGATCTCTCGGTTCAAGATTTTAAGCCCATAAAAGACGCATTTAATGTCCGATGTCGCCGATATTTGGGAGAGTGAGTTGTGTTAGGCCGCTCGGCATATTACTGCAATTTGGCCCAGATCGGTCCACATTTAGATATAGCTGCCATATGTACCGGTCTCTCAGTTTAAGGCCTTGGGCCCATAAAAGGCACATTTATTGTCTGATTTCGCTGAAATTTGGGACAGTGAGTTATGTTAGGCTCTTCGACATCTTTCTGCAATTTGGCGCGAATCGGTTCAGATTTGGATATAGGTACCATATAGACCGATCTCTCGATTTAACGTCTTGGGCCCGTAAAAGGCGCATTTATAATCTAATTTCGCTGAAATTTGACACATTGAAATAAGTTAGACTTTTCGACATCCGTGTCCTATATGCTTCAGATTGGACTAATATTTTGTTATACAAAATTGAACAATGTCTTGTACTTATTAGACCACTCAATGTCTGTGCCGAATTTGGTCTAAATCGGACCATATTTTGATATAGCTGTTAGCGGATTATGACGGAAGGTCTTTTACATATATATCCGAGGCGGTGGGCATCCAAAGTTCGGCCCGGCCGAACTTAAAGCCTTTTTACTTGTATATATACATGTATGAATGTCCTTTATTTACAATTCGAATATTTTATAGAGGCCACCGTAGCTTAGAGGTTAGCATGTCCGCCTATGACGCTGGACGCCTGGGTTCGAATCCTAGCGAGGCTATCTGAAAATTTTTAAACGGTGGTTTTCCCCTCCAAATTCTGGCAACGTTTGTAAGGTACTATGCCATATTAAAACTTTTCTCCAAAGAGGAGTCGCACAGCGGCACGCCGTTCGGACTCGGCTATAAAAAGGAGGCCCCTTATCCTTGAGCTTAAACTTGAATCGGACTCCACTTATTGATTTGTGAGAAGTTTGCCCCCGAGTAAAAAAGTTAATATGGTCAGATCCAATTATATCTGGCATCAGATATAACTGGATCAATGGACGATAACGTCTATATGAGTCTGATGGCAGACTGCGACTTAAACCTAACCTAACCCTACCTTCTTTAAAGACAACTCATTAATAACATTTTCTCTAAAAACAATATTAGATAAAAGATAAAAACTAGAAGACCTCAAGCTTGAATATATTGTAAAACCAGCAATATTGAATACAACAGTCTGCTAGAAAAATAAAAACATTTTATTTATTTATTCTTAACAATTTTTTAGAATTTAATTTTTTTGGTTAAAATATTTTTAAATACTTTGATCGGAGTGGAGATAATTAACTCGACTCCGACTCCGACACCGGGCAAAATTGCTCGACTCCGACTAATACTCCACAGCCCTGGACGGGACAGAATATCGCGTCTCCGCTTCGCTGGTCAAACGCCTAGTTCGCAGAGATAAGCGAATATATTTTGCAGCTTATATTAGAAACATGCGTGGAATTTACGGGTCAATAAAACAAATGAGCGGCATCAATATAAGGCCAACGGCAAAATTAAAAAATGAGAACTGATCAGAATTAACAACGCCCGAACAACAATTAGCGCGAATTTCCTATCTGCGAAGGACCAACAACCGATGACGTAAGCTCCAACCATCCTAATCTCCCAGTGCGCCGAAATCCACAGCCCCACCAACCTGCGAAGAAATTGAGGCCGTCTCACTCAAAAAACGGTAGATTAGCCGTTCTGACATCGATTGGTCACGATCCCACAGGAGATTGCCCTCAACCAGTTTAAAACTAGAGAGGGATAGCATTCCTAAACGTAAGAAATAAGGTAATGACAAGCCTTCTGCTTCAGCGTATTTCGCCTGCACTTGACTGCATTAGCGGAAGGAACAGACGGGTTTCCGGCCAGGACGTTCTTGTCGTGACCACATCAACTTCATGCGTATAATCATTGAACAGCCTGCAAAACTGAATGCACTCCCAAAGCTTTTATTCATCGAATTCGAGCATGTTATTGATACAGTTACGTGAAGCTCTATAAGGTGCACTCTGTCGAATAAGGGCATACGAGAAAAGATCGTGGCGCTAATGAGGGAGCAGCTGTATGGAGTGCTAAAGTTTCAGTCCGTATCAATGGCAAAGCTGTCCTTTCGGAATCGGTAAAGAAGTGAAGCAAGGATGGATATTATCGCCGACGCTCTTTTTAATTTAACTAGATTCTGTCTTAGAGCTGGTATTCTATTCTGCTTTCGGAATAGTGATGACGAAAATGATGTCAAGCGTTGCCACTAAAATTTCTTTTTGCCATTTTCCTCACTATAAGCAGAGTACTACTTTTTTACCTATTTTCCTCCAGCGTTTCGCCGACTTCTTTTTATATGGAGTTTGACAGCATTCTTCCTGGAAAGCTAAACAGAATACTCAGCTTCAGAGGCGGCAAATGCTGAGGCACCCTATGGAATTCGCTATCGTATAAACGACTTCCTTTGAGACATCGTCTCCGCGGATATGAAAGTTTTTCAAAAAAAAAAAAAACACATAAAATTCAGACAAATGCATGATGCATGCATGGTCGATCCGCTTAGTCCAATTTTGGCATACTCTTTCCATCATTTCGTCAGGTATCTTACGAATAAATGCTTCAATGTTGTCTTCTAATGCGTCAATTGAAGCGGGCTTGTCTGTATAGAAATGAACTTTAACATAGCCCCACGCACGATCTAGGCGGCCAATTGACCGGTCCCGAGCATGAAATAAAATGTTCACCGAACTCGCCTCTTAATTAGTCCATTATTACGCGTGCTGTGTGGCATGTGGCACCAGATTTCATGCAAGTCAAGCTCTTTCATTGTGGGCAAAAAAAGTTGGATATCATCTCACGATAGCGCTCACCATTCACAGTTACGCATCATCTTTGAAGAAGTACGGCCCAATGATGCCACCAGTTGTTTCACAGTGAAACAAAACAGGAAACGTGCGTGAGCTACATAAGCCAATGTTGCCAAACAGATAATAGCTAAAAAATCACCCTTTATGTGGCTCTTTGGACATTGCTTTGAGCACATAAAAGCAACGCTTGAATGAAACGCGGCAAAAGTAGGCCTGAAAACAAACATAGTGTACATGCAAATTTTGCCCATTAACATTCCACTTAGGAACAGAAGCAGAATAAACATTACTTAGACCGAATTAATGAGGATAAGAACAAAAAATTTGACACCGATCACTATTAATGGCCATTTCATCGAAGATATTGATAGGTTAGGTTATGTTAAAAAAGGGTGCGGATATTAATCCGCTCTATGCCACTATATACATACACCTAGGCCAATAAACGGCTTGCTGTGCGCTCTAAAAACTAAAGGTTACCTCGAAAAAGAAAATTTTAAGTAGGTAATTCCGTGCTACTTACAGAATCCCTAATTGTTTTCCATGCCACTTCCCTAAGTTGGTTCATTTCTGATATTGTGTCCCCACCTAAGTACCGGTGTCTTTTAGCCGCCAAAAGCCGGGCATTGATATAGGAAATGTTCCAACGTCTCATTATCTTCCCCACATGCCTTATACATGCTATCACTTGCCGCACCAATTTTGCATAAGTGACCTCGTAGTCCAATGAGTCCCGTTATGATACCAAAAACTGTACTTACCTCCTTCTTACTTCCTTTCAGTAATAGCTTCGTTCTCTCATGATCCGGATCACTCCATAGGATTTTCGCCGTCCTACCGACTGTTTCGCTGTTCCACAGTGTTACTGCGCATTCGAAGCGCATGCCCTTAGCACGGACTGCATCCAGCTGAATCGCTTCGGGTTAACCAAGTTTATTGACGGCATTCGTCTGGACTTCACTGCCAAATCGTCTGCCCTTTCATTCCCCCTTACTCCGTTATGGTCTGGCATCCAAAAGATGCAGATTGTGCCATTCTCAGTGAAGGCGTTAATCTCCTTCTTACACTCTTTACCATCCTGGTGGTTATCGCCCTTACGACCTTTTTACTGTTCGTAAAGATGTTCACACTCGATGTTAGCGTTAGTACCACAGTCTAAACAGATCTCATTCCCTGGGTTCTCAATTTAGACTCCCAGACTAACTCTGTCCTCTAGCTTTGATCAATCCGTGTAACATGATCTTCCAGATGGCAATACTAGGGATCCGTCATTCCAACCAGTTGCTGATGGCAGCAGTACCTCAAGTGTCGTTTCAGATATCCGATCCAAATCCCTTTCCCTTTCCCTGGGTCTAGCCCAGCCACATGCCATATGCAAGACCCTTTCGGCCCTTCTGTACCCTTCTGGTTCCGAACCTTACCCCTAAAAAGTACTATAACATCATCTGTATAGCAGACGGGTGCATGCCCTGTGCCACTCGATATCAATCCAAACCGCCAATGTGTGCGTCTTGACATAAAAGGTTTCTTCTATTTTATGCACAACCCCGCGCAGGGCAGTCTACACCGACCCTCCCTTGACATAGGCATGTTGTTTGTATTCGAGAAGTTTGCTGGATGTCCTACTCTTTATCATGGTGTCCACAATACGTTTCATGGTTTTTAGTAGAAAGGACGTAAGGCTTATAGGTCTATAGGCCTTTGGTGTCGTATAACGAGCCTTGCCGGACTTGGAGTATATGCACTTCCCAGGCACGCTGTGAAAATAGGAGACGGCCTCCTTTTGTAGTAACTCCGTAAATATTCCATCATCTCCGGGTGAATTAAATGGTTTGAAGCCCTTCAAGGCTTTCTTGACCATAAATTCCGTTATGATTAGCCATCGATCAACCTCATTATTCCAGTGTCTCCGTGAGTCCCGTTGTATCCTGTGGAAAATGAGTTTTCATCAAAAAACTCAATATGTCCTCCGTTGTCTCTGCTCTCACTCCCATGTCGTCTACTAACGTTGAGCGATTACCGCTCTGGTAATCTTATTGTATTCCTTGAGCCGTGTGTAATACACATCTCAATATACTTCCGCTTTTTTCGACGTCCTAAATAGTCTGCGAACATCTTTCCCAATGTTGCGTATCTACCCGGTCATCCAGGATTTTTCTTGGGCTGATCTCCTTAATTGAAGAGGACAACTATCATCAAAAGACTCCACTAGTGCAGTCGATATCCTGTTGACATTGTCGTCAATGTCTTCTAAATTATCTTGTCTTCTACTCAAATCTTCCGAATTTTGGCCAGTTGGGTTTCAACTTAATACGGAAGCTTATCGGATTCGGCGCTGGGCGTACTATTCTAAACCTGATGTAGCGATGGTATGAAAACAAATGCTCCATTGAAACCTTCCAATCCTGAATCTCATCGATTGCATTTTCCGAACAATTGTCACATCTAAAACTTGAAAATCCTGATGCCAGGTATGCTCCACCGTCTCCCTGTCTCATCACTGTTGCATCCGATGTTGATAACTCTGGGGCCAGTGTTAGCATGGAATAATTGGTAGTTGATATGATTCCTTATTTGTTTCAGGTCGTTCATAGCTCCTGAATTAAGGCAATATCAATCTTGCCCTTGCTAATTTTCTCCATCAGAGCGTGAGTAGCTGTCTCGATCCGGTGAAGGTTTATCTGGAGGACCTCAATCATTGGTCTTTCACTAAATGATCTTCTTGGGAGTAGGTGATGGTCTCATCGTCTGCTCCCTGTTCTTTAGGCTGAATTTAGTTTACCGTCTCTGCACGGCCTGATATTTTAATATTGGGATCTTTGCCTATCCTTGTCTTCCGAATCTTTATAAATCATCAATTCCCTGTTCTTTAGGCTGTATTCCGATCCTGCATTACCCGATGTTCTAATATTACGATCTTTATCTATACTAGTCTTCCAAATCTTGAGTAAATGGGCTTCTTGGGAGTAGGTTATGGTCTCTTCGTCTGCTCCCTGTGCTTTAGGCGGCATTGAGTTTTCTGTCACTGCACTGCCTGATGTTCCAATATTAGGATCTTTATCCATCCTAATCTTCCTAATCGTGAGAAAGTAGTTGATGGTTCCGTCGTCGGGTCCCTGCACGTTAGGCAGTATTGGGTCCCTGGCCATGCATTGCCTGATGTTTTAGTATTAGGATCTTTGCTTATCCTAGTCTTCCCAATATTGAGAGAATCGGTGATTGTCTCCTGGTCGGTCCCCTGTCCGATAGGCGGTGTTGAGTGTCTCGCTACCACACCGCTTGATGGCTTAATGTAAGGATATTTGCCTATCCTTGTCTTTCCAATCTTGAAAAAGACGGCCATGGCTTTAAGGCTTTAGTCTTAACCAAACTTATCACGGAGACTTGACCAATGCCCAACACAAGAAGAGTTCCTTCCTCCTTCCTCTTTCTCCACGACCAAATCTCGGTTTTGCTTGTTTAAGACTTCCATCAAGCGTTCCGTCGCGATCTTCGCCTTTGTGAGCTGTGGGATGTCCACCTTTCTCAAAAGGTCGAGCTTTGTAACCCAGGGAGTGTGGGTTGCAAACTCCCTCGTTAGCGTGGACCCCTTTCATTTTCCAAATGCATCACCTGTGACCGACGATCTGGTGGAACTCAGAGGCCGTGGACTCAGAGGCCGTGCGCGCTTTCTTTGTTGCTGTTCCGACTTTATCTCCCTCCGCAGGACACTGTCTGGAGTCTCCATTGCGGGAGGGCTGGCTTGCTCTTCCCAGAGTACTTGAAAGCGGAAGCACTCTTTCTTCTTCAGCGTCTCTTTGGGAGTGTTATGCTCTTCGGGAGATCTGATTCTCTTTCCAGCTGCCGTAGAAGTTGCTGGAATGTCAGTTCTACGCCTTCCAACATCCTGCGCTCTTGCTTGGATCGATTTCTCGGTCTGCTTGTGAGCTTAGCAAAGCCACCGCTCGCTTCTGTCGTCATTCCGCTATTCTCGTTTCTCGATTCGGCTGCGATGACTGTTTCGTAGACACTGTCGCTGTTGGACTCTGAATCGGAAACAACCCCTTTATTTACAGGCTGGGAACGAACTGTGCATCGCTCTGGTTTATCCGGCTCTTCCTCATTTGATAGTACGACGACTGGTTGTCCGCTCATACAATACTAAAGTCAGAATCTTCAACAGTAGTTTGAAATCTATTTTATTAATGGCATTACAATTTGGATCCGCTATACGAAAGGAGAGTTGGAATCAATCCATATATCGTGGAACCAAGCCAATCCTTTGGCCAACAATAGAGTTAGATGGAGGTAGCTTGTGGATGCCGCATGTTAACACTGAATTTTTTACTATTGGTTATATTTTTTTGGAATATATTTAAGCTCATATTCACAAAACTTAAAGTGGAGTTAATGTAGGCTTAATTGAAAGATTTCCCTTACAGAACTGTCACATACATCTACTATTGTATAAAGCCGTTTTAAGTTTTGAGAATACCGGTGTTAATATGCGAGTATTCCTATTGTAAATAAAGGACATATATATACTAGCTGGCCCGGTGTGCTTCGCTACATCATAAAGTGACTATTTAAAATTGAATGTTTTTTTTTTTAAATGCCATTAATCTGGTGCCCAGCACCATGAGTGTTTTCAAATCTACATTACTTTATTTGTTTATCATATGTCTTGTTCAAAAAAATATATTCTGGCGAAAACATTCCTAGTTCCAGGTTTGATATTTGGTTGTGAACTTTTTTCGAATTCTGATTCTTCGAGCCTCCGCAAATCGAATGTAGATTTTAACAGCATAGTCCGTTATGTAGATGGTTTAAATAGGAGTCCGTATGTTTCGCAATATGTAGATTCTCTGTTCTCTATTTGGGCTTCAACAATCGTCTAAATACCAGATCATTAATATTTTTACATAAGGTTATGTGAAAAAGAAACCCAGATATTTGTTTGAAAGACTGAGATTTTCCCAATCTGATGGAGGAAGAAAGTTAATACATTTTAGAAGACGGAGTCTTATGTCTGCACGACAATTTTATATTAGCAACTCACGTGTTTGGAATAATCTGCCACACGATATTCAATTCATCAGCAACACAATTACATTTAAAAAATGTCTTATTCACACTTATTAACTGATATTTAATTTCATTAAATTTTGCTTTAAAATTTTTTAAATTTATAAATTTATCTGTGTTTTTTTAAATTTACAATTACATACGGCTGTTTTTTTAACACTGTTTTGTTCCACTTTGTATTTATTGTAACCTAGTTTATTTATTGTGAACGTATTTAATTCGGATGTATTATATAACAATAAAACTACACTCTTTATAAGATTATTATCTTGTTGTGTAGGCAATAATTCCATGAATAAATGTTCGTCCGATTTTTGAAATTGAAAGAAAAAAATATACTTTATCCGATACAAAAGTTTTTAAGCCCCACAGGACCTTACTGGATCAACGTTGTTCTAAATTTGGGAGCACGATTCGCACTATACTACAAAAGTCCCTTACGGTGATCTCTATTCTAGAAAAATATATTACACCTATACGGAACAGCATTTTGTCCCTATCCTTTCAAAGTGTTGCACTTTTTACATTTTCAATCGAACATGTTAATATCCAGAACTTAGAGAGCAAAAAAACTATTTTTAATTGAATATGTTTTCAAACTGCAATTAATTTTT
This sequence comes from Stomoxys calcitrans, assembly GCF_963082655.1. Classification (NCBI taxonomy): domain Eukaryota; kingdom Metazoa; phylum Arthropoda; class Insecta; order Diptera; family Muscidae; genus Stomoxys; species Stomoxys calcitrans. Next base: position 157,155,798 of record NC_081553.1, on the reverse strand, counting down.
TATTTCCTTTATAGAACTATCAAATAAATCTACCTTAAAGCTGCATTTGGTTTTGGCAATACCGTTGTTAATTTTCCATACCCTACACCACTACTGTGGTATAGGGTTGTTGTTGTAGCAGTGTATTGTACAATGAGGCGGCAGCCGATGAAGAAATACATCGGGTCAATCCGGTACGTACAACCGGCTGCCATAGGTTTACAGTTGGTACAGGGTATTATAACTTGATGAATTTGTTTGTAACACCCAAAAGGAAGAGAGATAGACCCATTGATTAGTATACCGATCGACTCAGAATCACTTACTGAATCGATTTAGCTATGTCCTTCTGTCTGTCTGGCTGTCTGTCCTTGTTGACTTGTGTGCAAAGTACAGGTCGCAATTTTCGTCCGATTATCTTCAAATTTGCCACAAGCATTTTCTAGAGACGAAGTCTATTGAAATTGAAAAGAATCGGTTCAGATTTGGATAAAGCTCCTATATATGTTCGTCCGGTTTGGACTAAAATTGCAAATATGTCGTCATTTGTAAATCGATTTTCACGAAATTTTGCACGGGGGAGTCTCTTGAATTTTGAATTTTATAGAAATCGGTTCAGATTTAGTTATATCTTCCATATATATTTTGGTCCGATTTATACTAGTATTGCAATAATTTGGCCATTAGTGAACGGATTCACACGAAAATTGCCACAAAGGATTTCCTTATGACTCCCGGTATTGGTATTGAATTTAATAGAAATCCGTTCAGTTTTAATTATAGCTCAGATGCTCAATAATTTAGTAATTTGTTTACCGATCTTCACAAAATTTGGCACGAAGGTTTCTCTTATAAATCTTCTGATGACCGTTGAATTTCATAGAAATTTGTTCAGTTTTATATGTAGCTATCATATATATGGATCTCCCGATTTTCACTTTCGGATTTCGAAATTCTAAGTATTAAATTTAACAAAGTTTAAATTCGACAACTTAGCTTGCATATCCAATGTTATGTCGGGTATCAAAAGGTCGGCTTCGCCTGCCTTTAGCTCGCCCTTACTTATGAAGGAGGGATTTAATTTTTTTTTTTATTTTTTTAAAAACGGAGTTTGTAGTGACCCAAGATACTTTTCCCAAAGTCCCGTTCGTTTCGCATTAGCGTCTGGGGGGTATTTGGAGAATCTCCGACATCCGCTCCCTAATGTCTCATTTGGTCCCGGTCCATTTTTTTGTCGGGCGGCTCCCCAGACATTTGGTGTCTAAAAATAGTATAAGATTTGCACTCCACTTCTAATGACCTTTTATATGAGTCCCATATAATCTTGATCGGCCCACATGCTCTTTTGAGGATTATTAAGCGGCTCCCAGGCTTACTCCGGAATTTGGAAGCTTACATTTTTTTCTCTACACATAAATACATTCAAATTGAATACAATATTACCCGAATCAGGCATTTAAAGGAGGGAGGATTTTTGGGCAGTTGTGACCCCTGTTATTTGGTGCCAAATTTTGATATTAAATTCATCCCCAGATATCTTTTATTTCCGTGTTTATCGGGGACAGGACCGCTGTTCCCATATTTTGGTACATACTTCGAATTCTCTAAAATACCTTTTTTTTGAGTTTCATATTGGCTCCGATTCCGACATCAAAAAAATTACATACCCGCAAATCACACCTTGCAACCTATACAATTTTTAAAAATTTTTAGAAAATCAGTTCAGTCGTTTTCGAGTCCGAAAAAGTTTAAATACATAAAACCTTTTCTCTACTGCCATCCAGATACTTGGCCCATAATATTAGTATCAGGTTCGTTATCTACTATCAAAGACATTTCATTTGATTCCCGTATTGTCCCGGCAGACCAAGATATCCTGTTTTTGGGTTTATTTTAGAATGGGGGTCGCGCCACATATTTATACGACATTCATAGTTTTTACTCAAGCTATTTTATTTAAGACCCTATCGTTCGATATATATACACACATGCCAGACACTCAGGCCAAATTTTTTGTATCAGGTTTATATTGTTACAATTGGGGTTTATTAGTTTTAAGGTTACTTTTAGTTTAATTTCCGTTATTTTCAATTCAAATTGTAACGGTTTTCTTATTACGTCGACACACGTTGTTTCTAGTATTTCCTAAAATTTCTTCATTGTTCTTTGTTGTCATTCGTTTATTCGCAATTGTTTCTGTTTATGTATGTGTTTATCTGTTATGTCAACGTCATGTATGTGTGTATTTGCCAAAGATAAAGACTTATGTTATCTAGATAATGCTAGAAAACGAAGTTACCAGATTGGGTATTCTAGGCAATGACACAACGTAACACGAGTCAGTCTTATCTGAGAACGCGAATAGTAAATGTATCAGTAAACAGCAGTTGGCGAGTTATAAAGCAAATAAGTAGATCAATAAATAATTGCTAAGTAAAGTAATTGTGGACGAACTGTGTTTCAATTGGAAGTAAAACGTCTACAGTACAATCGTAACATCTGGTGTCTGCAATAAAATTTGTCGATCTACGTATGGAAGACTTGAAGACTTGAAAATGGAGCTAGCAACTCCGGCAGTAAGGTGGAAGACAATTCCAGATGAATGGAAGAAAATTTTCGAAAGATGGAAGATAAACTGGATGAATTGGATGCAAAGCAAAGCAACAATATTTCAATTCTTAGCGAGAAACTAGAGATTTACAAAACTATGGAAAGAAAAGTAGAACATCTAGAAGGCCTCATTAAGGAACTTGATAAGATTGATATATCAAAATTTGTAAGCAGGCAAATTTGATTCGACCAATCAGAGCAAGAAGAAAGAAGTTTATAAATTTTTGAGTGTTAAGTTAGAAAAGACAAATATAAAAATCTTCAAAATTAGGTCCAGAGGCTATACCATCAAAACCACCAAGATGGCAGGTTGAAATAGTTTTACGAGGTTATTGTAGCGATAAAATTGCTATCAAGTGAATGCATTTAACTTTCTACTGTATACCATGATAGTTCTGACTCAATTCAAATTGGGCTGGGTTTGATAGACGTGTGTCTCGATTATAACCAGGGACCACAAATCATATATATCAAATGCATGACACTCTGGTGAGGATTCCTCCTGAATTGCTATCACATTTTGAATACAAAAAAAACAATAAATTCAAAATGCACAGTCTAAAGAAGAAGCATATGCAGCTGGCTTACCTCCATATGACACAAACTACGAACATCAACCACCTGACTCCATCGCAACAGTGATCACCATCTTTAACATATACCAGTTCTTCTGGGCGAATTTCAGTCTATGTTGTCACTTATTTTAAAAAGTTTAAGAAATCTGCCCACTTCCGTAAAGAACGAACCAAATAGTGCCAAGAGTAACAACATTTTTCTTACCACTTTGGGGTACTACTTTTCCAAAATGTTTTAATGCCCATTTTTGACAGTTTTTGTTAATTCGGAAAAGAAAATAAAGGTGTAACTATATCCCAGTTTTGAGAGCTATAGTTAAATCGGCGAATTAAGTAAAATGTTGTGCCTTTAGTACATAAATATACGAATTTCAAAAAAAAAATCTAGTAGCCAAATATATTCTGTCAATATATAACTTTATCTGAAAGTAGTTTTTTGTACGTTTTAGTGCCTAAATGTACGGATCTCAAAAAAATTTTCAGCCGCTAAATATATATTCTGCCAAAGTGTACCTGTATCCCAAATTTTGGAGCTTAACTCATTCAAAGAAATTATAATTTTTTACGGGTGTGTACCAAAATCTACGAATTTCAAAACAATCTTCTAGTCAGTCGATATGCACCGCAAGGTATAATTGTATCCTTATTATTAGAATTTTACCTCAATCCGCAAAGAAATAACCATTCTGTATGTTTTACTACCAAAATGTACGTATTTCAAAAACTTCTTCTAATCGGCCAATATATATTGTTTAAGAGCTGTTAGCTCAGTCTGTAAGGAAAGTATTTATGGCCTTTTCGAGATTTAAGTGTTAAATCTTGTGTTTTTGCAGGTTTTACCATACAAAAATAAATTCCGTTTTTACAGGATTTATTTTTAAATCCCAAATAAACCCGATTTCATAACTGAACAATCAATAAAAGTACCAAAATATACAACTGTTTTCAAGAATTGTGAATGGATGTGAGTGATATACACATTCATGTATACGCATGTACGCTTGTGTATGTCATTTAAATCCCCAGAAAAGCAGTGTAAACGGAAAGGATTTGTTTTTGGATTTAGTTAAATCCATATTATAAAAATATCACTCTAAACTTGCTATAATGTACGAATTAAAAAAAACCTTGCCTGTATCCTTTTAGTACCTGATTGTACGAATTTCAAATTATTTCTCTAGTTGACCAATATATATTGTCTAGGTGTATCTGTATCCCAAATTATACAGTTTTAGCTCAATCCGTAAACAAATACAATTTTGCTCATTTCAGTTCATAAATCTACTTATTTCAAAAAATCTTCTTGTTGCCCGTTGTATACTGTCAAGGTGTGACTGTTTCCCAATTTTAAGAGCTGTACCTTAGTTTGTAAAGAAAGTGCAAAATTTTTACATTTTAGTACAAATTAAAAAATCTTCTATTAGTTTGGTACATACTGCCAAGGTGTACCTGTATCCCAAATTTCAGAGCTCTAGCTCAATCCGTAAGGAAAGTACGAAATGAGACCAACTGCGATACTAAACGTGCGTTATCTCCCTTTTCAAGTATTATTTCTCATATTTTTTCATGTGCTACCCTTATTTCACAACAACACTTATTTTAGCCAAATTTCAGAGTTCTAGCTCTAGCCGGTATTTTTGGTACCTTAAAATACAAATGCCCTAAAACGCATTAAGACTCCTTGCTATAGATTGAAAAGTTAACTTATGTATAAAAATTCATAGCTCTAGCCCAATAAACAAAAAAGGTATCCAATAGTACTAATTGCGGTACTAAACGTACTATTTTGCCGACTTACCCCATAATATTACGTTTTGATCAGTCAATCAGACAATCATCTTTATAAAGGGTGATTTTTTTGAGGTTAGGATTTTCATGCATTAGTATTTGACAGATCACGTGGGATTTCAGACATGGTGTCAAAGAGAAAGATGCTCAGTATGCTTTGACATTTCATCATGAATAGACTTACTAACGAGCAACGCTTGCAAATCATTGAATTTTATTACCAAAATCAGTGTTCGGTTCGAAATGTGTTCATTCACCGTAACGTTGCGTCCAACAGCATCTTTGAAAAAATACGGTCCAATGATTCCACCAGCGTACAAACCACACCAAACAGTGCATTTTTCGGGATGCATGGGCAGTTCTTGAACGGCTTCTGGTTGCTCTTCACTCCAAATGCGGCAATTTTGCTTATTCACGTAGCCATTCAACCAGAAATGAGCCTCATCGCTGAACAAAATTTGTCAAAATTTGAACACATTTCGAACCGAACACTGATTTTGGTAATAAAATTCAATGATTTGCAAGCGTTGCTCGTTAGTAAGTCTATTCATGATGAAATGTCAAAGCATACTGAGCATCTTTCTCTTTGACACCATGTCTGAAATCCTTTATATAGAGACTAGCATAATCCCGGTCCGGCAAATTTTCAAAGTCTACAAATTTCAAATGACATGTTATTGAAAACTAAATAGTGTAACTATATGGGTGTGAAGTTCAAGTTATTTGTACAGTCCTGTACGGCTTTCACGCTAAGGTCACGCATGGACAGTGCATATCTTACGGGAGTTAGGAGTTCAAATGTATCCTGAGAATTGAATATCGCATTCTCGCTGCCAGTGGTTTAGTTTATTTGTACATGTAAATTTAGGTTAAGAGGTAAGATGAAATTAGAAAAAAAGTAAGTTTTTTCCAAACCATCAAGCAAAACAGTTCCTTCCCATTAGGAATCCTGCACATTATTAGGTAAAGTGATTTTAGGCGAGACATGAATCAGAAACCGGTAAAATTGAAACAAAAATTTAAAATCAATATCGTATTTTGAAAAATTTGATATCCAAATAAAGCCCCAAGGGAGCAAAATTTGTCACGATAAGAGTTTTTCTTCGCAGAACCATTCATATAGCCACAAATTGGAAATCAAATTTGATAAGAAAAAATTAAAGGGCACATTTCGGGTATTTCTAAAAAATATTACTCTGGTTGGAATTTTTTTTCAAAATTTAACATCGATGGAAAGTTCCTTTGATCCGATTTTTTGTAGCCTAAAAATAAAATGGAGTGACGAATTCTGCTCCTTTGGAGCAAATTTTCCAAAATCCAACCAAAACTGACAGAGATATATTGTTTTTATACCCACCACCGAAGGATGGGGGTATATTCATTTTGTCATTCCGTTTGCAACACATCGAAATATCCATTTCCGACCCTATAAAGTATATATATTCTTGATCAGCGTAAAAATCTAAGACGATCTAGCCATGTCCGTCCGTCTGTCCGTCCGTCTGTTGAAATCACGCTACAGTCTTTAAAAATAGAGATATTGAGCTGAAATTTTGCACAGATTCTTTTTTTGTCCATAAGCAGGTTAAGTTCGAAGATGGGCTATATCGGACTATATCTTGATATAGCCCCCATATAGACCGATCCGCCGATTTAGGGTCTTAGGCCCATAAAAGCCACATTTATCATCCGATTTTGCTGAAATTTGGAAAAGTGGGTTTTGTTAGGGCCTTCGACATTCTTCGTCAATTTGGCTCAGATCGGTCCAGATTTGGATATAGCTGCCATACAGACCGATCCTCCGATTTAGGGTCTAAAGCCCATAAAAGCCACATTTATTATCCGATTTCGCTGAAATTTGGGACAGGGATTTGTGTTAGGCCCTTCAACTTCCTTCGTTAATTTGGACCAGATCGGTACAGATTTGGATATAGCTGCCATATAGACCGATCCTCCGATTTAGGGTCTTAGGCCCACAAAAGCTAAATTTATTATCCGAATTTGATGAAATTCAGGACAGTGAATTGTGTTAGGCTCATCGACATCCTTCGTCAATTTGGCTCAGATCGGTCCAGATTTGGATATAGCTGCCATATAGACCGATCCTCCGATTAAGGGTCTTAAGCCCATAAAAGCCACATACATTATCCGATTTTGCTGAAATTTGGGACAGGGAGTTATGTTAGGCCCTTCAACTTCCTTTGTTAATTTTGCCTAGATCGGTCCAGATTTGGATATAGCTGCCATATAGACCGATATCTAGGTTTTAGGTTTTGGAGCCATAAAAGGCGCATTTATTGTCTGATGTCGCTGAAATTTGAGACAGTGAGTTAAGTTAGGCTCTTCGACGTCCTTCTTCAATTTTGCCCAGATCGGTCTAGATTTGAATATAGCTGCCATATAGACCGATCTCTCGATTTAAGGTTTTGGGCCCATAAAAGAGGCATTTATTGTCCGATTTCGCTCAAATTTGGGACAGTGCTTTAAGTTAGGCTCTTCGACATTTTTATGCAAATTGGCCCAAATCGGTCCAGATTTGGATATAGCTGCCATGTAAACCGATATCTCGATTTAAAGTCTTGGCCCCATAAAATTCGCATTTATAATCCGATATCACTGAAATTTGACAAAGTCTTATGTTAGGCTTTTCGACATCCGTGTCGTATATGGTTCAGATCGGTTTATTTTTAGATATATCTACTGTACTTATTAGTATTTGGTCCAAATCGGAACATATTTTAATATAACTGATATGGGACATAAGTTATGAATTTTTCACCGAATTTTGATGAAAGGCGGTTTACATATATACCCGAGGTGGTGGGTATCCAAAGTTCGGCCCGGCCGAACTTAATGCCTTTTTACTTGTTAAATTTCAGTTTCAATTTCACCCACGCCTGGTTCACGTCTCGGTTAAAATCACTTTAACTTCACAACCTTAAAATAGTATAAGCTTAAAAAAAATTTTGTAGTGGCCTGACGACTAATTGAAAAATTACGAAAATAAGGCAAAATACTGGTATAAAATACACAACTTTTCTTCATCGGATGACAGACAAAAAAAAAATGGCAATACTTAAAGGTTATCTATTGAAGTGCTATAATATATCCGAAGTTGATGAAGGCTCTAAAAAAAGAATAAATATTGGCTAGAACACTCTCAAACATATTAAGCGTAGAAACGCAATCCTCTATTTACTGTATCCAGTAAATTTAAGAACGGTAGGATGCCTGAGATGCATTACAGTGGGTTGGAATCGAAAAAAACTAGTAAAAAATCAGCCGTTTGAGCACGCGTAGAGAGTTAACGGCATTATGTGCAAAATTTCAAGGTGGTAATTCTTCCAGTCGTCTGGAAGAATCACCTACATCTCCCCCTTTTTCCCTATTACGACCAACGATTATTACCATCAAATCGTATGGATTTTGCAGGCTCATCACCAGTACACTATGGGCCAGGGCTGCTGAGTCAGAGTCGAGCAATTTTCCCCGGAGAAAATGTTTCAACTAAAATATTTTAAATTAAAACAAGTAAAAAGACTCTAAGTTCGGCCGGGCCGAACTTTGCATACCCATCACCTCGGGAATATATGTTAACCACCTTTCGTCAAAAATGTATACCTTATGCCCCAAAGCAGCCATATCGAAATATGTTCCGATTTGGACCAAATACTTTCATGGCCCCAAACGCCTTAATCGAGAGATCGGTCTATATGTTAGCTATATCCAAATCTAGACCGATCTGAGCCAAATTGAAGAAGAATGTCGAGGGGCTTAACTTACCTCACTGTCCCAAATTTTGGCGACATCGGACAATAAATGCACCATTTATGGTCCAAAACCTTAAATTGAGAGATCGGTCTATATGGTAGCTATATCCAAATTTGGACCGATCTGGGATAAATTGAAGAAGGATGTCGAAGGGCCTTACACAACTCACTCTCTCAAATTTCAGTAAAATCGGATAATAAATGTGGATTTTATGGACCTAAGGCCCTAAATCGGCGGATCGGTCTATATGGCAGCTATATCCAAATCTGGACCGATCTGGGCCAAATTGAAGAAGAATGTCGAATAGCCTAACACAACCCACTGTCCCTAATTTCAGCAAAATTGTTTATTAAACTTGTCTTTTATGGACCTTTTATGGATATTTGATCGGCGAATCGGTCTATATGGGGGCTATATGAAGATGTAGTCCGATGTAGCCCATCTTCGAACTTAACCTGCTTATGGACAAAAAAAACAAATTTGTGCAAAATTTCAGCTCAATATCTCTATTTTTAAAGACTGTATCGTGATTTCAGCAGACAGACGGACGGACGGATATGGGTAGATCGTCTTAGATTTTTACGCTGATCATGAATATATATACTTTATAGGGTCGCAAATGGATATTTCGATGTGTTGCGAACGGAATGACAAAATGAATATAACGCCATGCTTCGGTGGTGGGTATAAAATAAGAAACTCATTAAAAGGGGAAAGGAAAGGTTTCATTGAAATATTGTTTTTAGCAAAAATGTCCTTACATTTTTTTCTTTAAATTTTGTCATTGAAATTTTAGAAAAATTTCATTGAAATATTGCCTTTAACAAAAATTTATTAAAATTTCTTAAAATTTTGTATTTAGAGATAATCTCTTTTAAAGTTCCCTTTAGAAAAATTTTGCCTTTAATAACTTTCTTTGAAATATTGCCTTTAAAAATGTCCTTGAAATTTTGTGTTTTTAATTTTTTTTAATATTGTCTTTAAAAAACATTTTGTTGAAAAATCCCTCCCCCTTACTCAATTTTAAGAAACGCCAGATCTCGGAGATGTGTTGTGGGATTTAATGACAGTATGGGCTCAATTGAAAGGTCTATGAGAGTAGATCACGAAGCTGATATTAAAATTTTGGGGAAAATTGTCTATGGGTCCATCCTATCCTCATAAATCCCCCCAAATGGGACGTATATGCCGACCATTGCAATTTGGGGCTCAAATAAAAGGTATTTAGAGTGAAACATGAATCTGACATATATTTTCAGGGCCAAGTCACTGAGGACCAGCCCAATCCACCAAAACAACCCCAAACCGCATATATTTGCTAACTTTGCAATGAGGGACTTAAAAGAAAGGCATTTGTGATTAGAAGACGAATTTGATATCCAATGTTGAGGCCAATGGCAATATAGTGTTCAAATATATGTTATTTTTGATTAGATCACCATGCTGATTTTTTCAGGGCTAAGTGTTTCGGGATCACCCCACCCTCAAAACATCCCTAAATCCAATGTGGGACACAAATGAAAGGTTTTGGGGAGTAGAGTACGAAATTTATATTTGATATTCCAATTTCCGGCCAAGTGTTTGGGGGACGCCTCATCCCATAAACTCCCCTTAAACCAATGGCAATATGGGGTTTAAATAAATGGTATTTGAGAATAGAGCACGATGCTGATATTTTTTTTTCAATGCTAAGTATCTGGACAAAGTCAAATTTGCCCGACTCCGCAGCCCTGCTATGGGCACTGTGAGAGCCCACCGTGGCGAAGAGGTAAGCATGTCCGTCTATTACCCTGAACGCCTTGGTTCGATTCCTGGCGAGAACATCAGAAAACAAGTAACAGGAAGTTAAGCTCGGCCAGGCCGAATCTTAAATACCCTCCACCTGCGATCCCATTTGACACGTTCTTTAACCGACTTTTCCCAATATATGGGAGATACATCTACAGATACAATTGGATAGTACTTGTCATGATTATAAGAAGTCATAAACAAATATCCTGTTTAAAATTTCAGCTAAATAATTGCGCCCCCTTCAGGCTCAAGAAGTCAAATCGTGTGATCGGTTTATATGGGATCTACGTCAGGGCTTAAACAATTTGGACCATACTTGGCACTGTTGGAAGTACCAGCAAAGGTTAGGTTAAGTTAAAGTGGCAGGCTGCCATCAGACTCACGTAGACGTTTTCGTCCATTGTGATAGCACAGGAACAGAAGAGGAAGATGCCTTCTGTTTCTACCGTTGAACCATTTTTAAAAAGCCCAAAAACTTGCGAATGTTCACATCCGCAAAATCAGACAGGTTCTCAATAAAATGAGAACCTAAAGTGGAACTCCTTCTAACTGCTAGTGCGGGACACACACAGAAGGTGTTCTATAGTCTCTTCTTCTTCGATGTCCCTACAGCTTCCGCAAAAGTCGTTGCTGGCAACCTTCAGTCTGTCAGCACGTATTCCGATTGGAAAGTGACCTGTCATGACGGACACAATGACTGAGACGTCTGTTCTAGCCAATGACAGCAAAGCAGTAGACCTGTTCGAGTCTAGATTAGGCCACATAGTTTTGGAATGTTCACAGCCCCCTCTTTGTGACCATCTATCATTCGTTGCCCTTCGGGCCAGGTCCTGAAAACTTAGCTTACATGTCGCTTGAGGCATACCCACAGATTCCAGTATCGCTGGAATGTGTAGGGTAATTCCTAGTCTCGCAAGCTCATCCGCTTTACAATTCACTGGGATATCTCTGTGGCCCGGCACTCAGAACAAATGAATTTTGAATTGTTCAGCCATCTCGTTGAGCGATCTGCAACAGTCGAGGGCGGTTTTTGTGCTGTCTGAGAAAATATTTATGCCAATCGTCGTAATGACATTATATCTAAGCCATTCCACCACTTCCTCAATTGCAAGGATCTCTGCTTGATACACACTGCAGTGGTTGGGTAACCTTTTCGATATGACCAGTTCTAGATCTTTAGAGTACACCCCAAAGCCCACCTGGTCGTTTAGTTTGGAACCAACCGTATAGAAGTCTATGTAACTTCTGATATCAGGGATGTTGTAGTTCCAATTGGTTCTATCAGGAATAGTGGTACAATAATTTTTAACAAAAAGCGGCTCAGGTAGGGTGTAATCCACACTGCCTGGAACATCGGATATTGTATCAAGGACAACACAGTGTCCGCAGTCGCCACATGACCAATGAGAAAGCTCCCTTAACCACACGGCAGTGGTCGCTGCAATTTGTCTAGCCACAATGTCCAGAGGCATAAGATGTAGCATTAAATTTAGTGCAACAGATGGTGTCGTCCTCAATGCGGCTGTGATGCATAAACAAGCCATCCCTTGGATCCGGTTAACCATTCAGCAGTAGGTAGATTTCTTAAGCACCGTCCACCAGACCACTTCACCATATAGCATAATAGGTTTGACAACTGCAGTATATACGCAATGCATGACACGCGGCCTAAATCCCCAACTTTTGCTAATGGCTCTCTCGCTGGTGTATAGGGCAAGAGTGGCCTTTCTTGCCCTTTCCAAAATGTTGGATTTGAAGTTCAATTTCTGTCCAACAAAACACCCAGGTATTGTTGCTTTCGTTAATGGAACATTCTCTCCTCTCAAGGAGACAGGTTCCACTGTAGGCAACTTGTATCTCCTGCTGAAAGGAACTACTTCTGTCTTGCACGGATTTATACCCAGACCACTTTCGGTTCCCACTTTGCTGTTGCAAGTAGAGCTTCCTTAAGTATATCTCTTAAAGTGCTGGGAAACTTTCCCCTAACCGTCATCAGCGTACGCGACCACTTTTACGCCTTTTATATTCCAAAGTCGAAGAGAAAGTTCACCTCTTTGAGGTGTTCCTCTGCTGACCTATCAGATTCCAAGCCTGCCGTCAACTCTTTCTTACGGTAGAGTTGATGGATTTGCCTTTACTATATGCATGCTGTTGCCGCGACAGGCGATCTCCAGGGATCTTTACCCTAAGATATGTTTCTATCAACCTTTCAAGAGCCTTCAGCATAAAGGATGACAGACTAATAGGACGAAAATATTTCGCTTTCCTGTGGTAGGGTTTTCCTGTTTTCGGAATAAAAAAGACCTTCATGTCCCAACATCCCACAGATATATATGACATTATGATACAAGCAAGCCAGGGAACCAGTCTATCAGACACAGCTTGTAATTCAACAGGTGATATATCATCATGGCCAGGCGACTTAAAGGAGTCGAAACTTCTTATCGCCCAAAGGATTTTCGGCTCAGACACAATTTTCTTAATAGTCTCCGACGAATCTATACTAGTGACAACCTCTTCTGGCGTCACGTTGTCCGTTGGAGAATTTCCCGGGAAATGTGTATCAACGAGTAGTTCTAGTATTTCCTCACTAGACATTGTCCATACATTCTCTGACTTCTGAATATACTCCACCGTAATAGGTCTCGAGAACAGAATCTTCCTTAATCAAGAGGCCTCAGATGTATGCAGAATTCTACCCAGGATTTGTTCTGAGCCTTTCTCAGCTCGCCCTTATATATTCTTAGCTCAGCCTTATACATGTCCCAATCATGTGTTGCTCTTGTGGCTTTTGCTCTGTTGAAGAGTTTTCTGCAATCCTTCCTTAGGCCAAACAGCTCTGGGGTCCACCATGGCGGTCGCTGTTTGCACCTTGGCTTGGCACTAGGACATGTAGACACTAGCATGACCATTATGTCTATATCCTCCGTAGTTTTCACTTCCTTTTCAGGTCAAGAAGGGACAGACGTGCAGAATTTGTGCCGAAATTTATCCCACCACTACTTCAGTATTTTCTCCGAGGCTGAAACTAATATAACGATGATCAGAGGATGTGTGGTCATCCAACACATCCCACTCGCATATTCTTCCACTTGTATCTTCCGCTACAAAGGTATTATCTAGTGCCTCCTGCCTATTCCTGGTAATAAAGGTAGGTTTATCCCCTTTATTACAAATCGCCAGATTGCAACTTTTAATATATTCAATAAGCAGATCACCCCTTTTTTGACATCCGAACTCCCCCATATCTGGTGATGTGCATTAGCATCACCTCTACAATGTGGCTTTTCTTCCCTAGAGAAGCGGCTTCAACCAGCGACTTAAGGCCTAAAGGCGGCATCTCTGAATTGTGTGCCATATATAGGGAAGCCAGCCAGTAATGGCTTATTTCAAGGCAGGCTACTACTAAATCTTCTGTGCTTAGCGACGGAAGAAGAAACCCATTTAGACTACTCTTTGCAAGAATACATGCTATGTGTCTCCCATTCCCCGTACCCTTGAGAAGTTTAAATCCCGGAATTCTTAGTCCACGCACCATTCCTCCACACACCCATGGTTCCTGCAGGTTCAATAATATTTTCACTCCAGACTTTTTTGTTACTCATTTACCTCTCTTAATTAAGTTATTGAACTTGGTTTTAGGATGAATTATATTCATATTTTCCAACACATTTATAAAAGAACGTTTTTTTGCAAAACGATGCACAGCTGACTACCACTTTTTAGCTGTAAGCTCAAACAACACATGAAGCTATATTTTTGCGAAAGAATCAAAGAAAAATATGTAAAATAGTGGAACTTAGACGCTCATAAACATAATGTTGCGTATACGCAACGTCGGGCATGAGAGGGTTAATTTGTGGTTCGATTTCCAAAATTTTCGCTCTGGAAAGAGCTCAAAATCCCTACACAAATGTCCGCTGGGGTTTACAATATTTCTTCTGGTCTTGGGGATTTTCGACTTTTAATTTTTGGAATTTTTGCCGAGACAGGCTTTCTTAAAAAAATTTTTTGAACCAAACAATATTTGTTGACTTCTCCTCAGCAAAAATTTTCCAGGAGGGGAGCGTGCAGCTCAACGAAAAAATTTTCGCAGGAGGAAAAAAGGTATATTTATATTAAAAGAAATTTTTTAATACGGAAACACCATTTAGATTAAACTCATATTCAGTAAAAACATTACGGGTTGCAAATTACAAATCAATTATTTAAAAGAAGAATTCTAAACAATTTGCTTATTCAGTTGGGTACAGCTTTTTTGGAGGCCAGCGTAACGGAGGTGTTAGCATGTCCGCCTATGACGCTGAACGCCTGCGTTTGAATGCTGACGAGAACATTAGAAAACAAATTTTGCCCGTTTTTGCCCCATTTGGATTTTTTGAGCTTTTTTATACCGCCCACCATAGGTGAGACCTAACAAAGTATATATATTCTTTTTCGACTTGACTTTCTAAGTCGATTTAGCCAAGTCCGTCCACCTGTCCATCCGACTGTATGTCTTTCGAGAGCACGCTAACTTTCGAAGGAATAAAGCTAGGCGCTTCAAAATCTGCATATTACTTTTTATTAGTGCTAAGTATGGTTAAAATGGGATCATAATCTGACATAGCTGCCATATAAACCGATCTCGGGACTTGACTTCTTGAGACTTTGCAGTGCGCAATTCTCATTCGATTGAATTTGGATGAAATTTGTTTTGTTATAAATTTCAACAACTATGCCAAGTATGGTCTAAATATATATATATATATATATATATACCACTAATGAAATTGGAATAGCTCTCTGAGATATCTTCAGATTTTATTAAAATTCAGCTCAGGAAGGAAAAAATCTGTTCGGATTTGGACACATGTACCAATATATGTATATATGTTTTCAGATATTTCCTTTTAATGCTGCAACACATACATATGAGTTTAATCTAATAGTTTTAGTTTAACTGTGAAGATAACTGTAAGTACATGTCAATTGTAATTAGTATTTTAAAGTAGTTGATAAAATGGTGTTTCCGTATTAAAAAAATTCTTTTAATATAAATATACCTTTTTTCCTCCTGCGAAAATTTTTTCGTTGAGCTGCACGCTCCCCTCCTGGAAAATTTTCTTTACATTTTAATTGACTGAATTGAATATAATCATCTAATTATTTCGTTTACAACATATCGAAGAATGCATTTCCGGCCCTAGAAAGTACAATCGAACTTCTCTGTAACGTAGCAGTTGGGGACTGACGAAATACGACGTTATAGAGAATTTAACCAAAATTAGGTTTAATTTGACCCAAGTGCAAATATAAACAAACACACAGTGAGAATCGAAATAATAGTAAAACAAGTAAAAGCGTGCTAAGTTCGGCCGGGCCGAATCTTATATACCCTCCACCATGGATCGCATTTGTCGAGTTCTTTTCCCGGCATCTCTTCTTAGGCAAAAAAAGGATATAAGAAAAGATTTGCTCTGCTATTAGAGCGATATCAAGATATGGTCCGGTTTGGACCACAATTAAATTATATGTTGGAGACCTGTGTAAAATGTCAGCCAATTCGAATAAGAATTGCGACCTTTGTGGGCTCAAGAAGTAAAATAGAGAGATCGATTTATATGGGAGCTGCATCGGGCTATATACCGATTCAGACCATAATAAACACGTATGTTAATGGTCATGAGAGAATCCGTCGTACAAAATTTCAGGCAAATCGGATAATAATTGCGACCTCTAGAGGCTCAAGAAGTCAAGACCTAAGATTGGTTTATATGACAGCTATATAAGGTTATGGACCGATTTGAACCGTACTTGGCACAGTTGTTGGATATCATTACAAAACACGTCGTGCAAAATTTCATTCCAATCGGATAAGAATTGCGCACTCTAGAGGCTCAAGAAGTCAAGACCCCAGATCGGTTTATATGGCAGCTATATCAGGTTATGAACCGATTAGAGCCATACTTGGCACAGTTGTTGGATATCGTAACAAAACACGTCGTGCAAAATTTCATTCCAATCGGATAAGAATTGCGCACTCTAGAGGCTCAAGAAGTCAAGACCCAAGATCGGTTTATATGGCAGCAATATCAGGTTATTAATTGATTTGAACCATACTTGGCACAGTTGTTAGATATCATAGCAAAACACGTCGTGCGAAATTCCATTCCAATCGGATAAGAATTGCGCCCTCCAGAGGCTCAAGAAGTCAAGACCCCAGATCGGTTTATATGGCAGCTATATCAGGTTATAAACCGATTTGAACCATACTTGGCATAGTTATTGGATATCATAACAAAACACGTCGTGCAAAATTTCATTCCAATCGGATAAGAATTGCGCACTCTAGACGCTCAAGAAGTCAAGACCCAAGATCGGTTTATATGGCAGCTATATCAGGTTATGGACCGATTTGAACCATACTTGGCACAGTTGTTGGATATAATAACAAAATACGTCGTGCAAAATTTCATTCGAATCGGATAAGAATTGCGCACTCTAGAGGCTGAAGAAGTCAAGACCCAAGATCGGTTTATATGGCAGCTATATCAAAACATGGACCGATATGGCCCATTTACAATACCAACCGACCTACACTAATAAGAAGTATTTGTGCAAAATTTCAAGCGGCTAGCTTTACTCCTTCGGAAGTTAGCGTGCTTTCGACAGACAGACGGACGGACGGACGGACGGACGGACAGACGGACGGACATGGCTAGATCGACATAAAATTTCACGACGATCAAGAATATATATACTTTATGGGGTCTCAGACGAATATTTCGAGTAGTTACAATCAGAATGACGAAATTAGTATACCCCCCATCTTATGGTGGAGGGTATAAAAATATGCCGTTTGAGTGTGGGTAGAGATAAGTCTCTGATATTTTGAATGATAGTAGCTGAGGTGTTAACGAGATTATGCGTATTTTGCAGATAAAACTGTCCTGGAAAAACAAAAAAACAAAAGCTACATGAATTTGTTAACTGTAATACCCATTTCGGGCAAATATGGTTTCAAAATCGTCATTCTTTAGTAAATTTGCTGAGGAGAAGTCAACAAATATTGTTTGGTTCAAAAAATTTTTTTAAGAAAGCCTGTCTCGGCAAAAATTCCAAAAATTAAAAGTCGAAAATCCCCAAGACCAGAAGAAATATTGTAAACCCCAAGCGGACATTTGTGTAGGGATTTTGAGCTCTTTCCAGAGCGAAAATTTTGGAAATCGAACCACAAATTAACCCTCTCATGCCCGACGTTGCGTATACGCAACATTATGTTTATGAGCGTCTAAGTTCCACTATTTTACATATTTTTCTTTGATTCTTTCGCAAAAATATAGCTTCATGTGTTGTTTGAGCTTACAGCTAAAAAGTGGTAGTCAGCTGTGCATCGTTTTGCAAAAAAACGTTCTTTTATAAATGTGTTGGAAAATATGAATATAATTCATCCTAAAACCAAGTTCAATAACTTAATTAAGAGAGGTAAATGAGTAACAAAAAAGTCCGGAGTGAAATATTATTGAACCTGCAGGAACCATGGGTGTGTGGAGGAATGGTGCGTGGACTAAGAATTCCGGGATTTAAACTTCTCAAGGGTACGGGGAATGGGAGACACATAGCATGTATTCTTGCAAAGAGTAGTCTAAATGTTTTTCTTCTTCCGTCGCTAAGCACAGAAGATTTAGTAGTAGCCTGCCTTGAAATAAGCCATTACTGGCTGGCTTCCCTATATATGGCACACAATTCAGAGATGCCGTCTTTAAGCCTTAAGTCGCTGGTTGAAGCCGCTTCTCTAGGGAAGAAAAGCCTCATTGTAGAGGTGATGCTAATGCACATCACCAGATATGGGGGAGTTCGGATGTCAAAAAAGGGGTGATCTGCTTATTGAATATATTAAAAGTTGCAATCTGGCGATTTGTAATAAAGGGGATAAACCTACCTTTATTACCAGGAACAGACAGAAGGCACTAGATAATACCTTTGTAGCGGAAGATACAAGTGGAAGAATATGCGAGTCGGATGTGTTGGATGACCACACATTCTCTGATCATCGTTATATTAGTTTTAGCCTCGGAGAAAATACTGAAGTATTGGTCCCTCGGCTAAACAGAAGAAAGGCGGATTGGGATAAATTTCGGCAAAAATTCTGCACGTCTGTCCCTTATTGACCAGAAAAGGAAGTGGAAACTACGGAGGATATAGACATAATGGTCATGCTTGTGTCAACATGTCCTAGTGCCAAGCCAAGGTGCAAACAGCGACCGCCATGGTGGACCCCAGAGCTGTTTGGCCTAAGGAAGGACTGCAGAAAACTCTTCAACAGAGCAAAAGCCACAAGAGCACCACATGACTGGGACATCTATAAGGCTGAGCTAAGAAAATCCTGGATAGAATTCTGCATACGTCTGAGGCCTCTTGACTAAGGAAGAATCTGTTCTCGAGACCTATTACAGTGGAGTATATTCAGAAGTCAGAGAATGTATGGACAATGTCTAGTGAGGAAATACTAGAACTACTCGTTGATACACATTTCCCGGGAAATTCTCCAACGGACAACGTGGCACCAGAAGAGGTTGTCACTAGTATAGATTCGTCGGAGACTATTAAGAAAATTGTGTCTGAGCCGAAAATCCTTTGGGCGATAAGAAGTTTCGACTACTTTAAGTCCCTGGCCATGATGATGTATCACCTGTTGAATTACAAGCTGTGTCTGATAGACTGGTTCCCTGGCTTGCTTGTATCAGAATGTCATATATATCTGTGGGATGTTGGGACATGAAGGTCTTTTTTATTCCGAAAACAGGAAACCCCTACCACAGGAAGGCGAAATATTTTCGTCCATTAGTCTGTCATCCTTTATGCTGAAGGCTCTTGAAAGGTTGATAGAAACATATCTTAGGGTAAAGATCCCTGGAGATCGCCTGTCGCGGCAGCAGCATGCATATAGTAGAGGCAAATCCATCAACTCTACCGTAAGAAAGAGTTGACGGCAGGCTTGGGATCTGATGGGTCTCTTCGACTTTGGAATATAGCCATTAACATTATATTATTGCCTCTGGAAGAAAAAGGCGTTAAAGTGGGCGCGTATGCTGATGACGTGGCTATTGCGGTTAGGGGAAAGTTTCCCAGCACTTTAAGAGATATACTTAAGGAAGCTCTACGTGCACAGCAAAGTGGGCAACCGAAAGTGGTCTGGGTATAAATCCGTGCAAGACAGAAGTAGTTTCCTTTCAGCAGGAGATACAAGTTGCCTACAGTGGAACCTGTCTCCTTGAGAGGAGACAATGTTCCATTAACGAAAGCAACAATACCCGGGTGTTTTGCTGGACAGGAAATTGAACTTTCCCTATACACCTGCGAGAGAGCCATTGGCAAAAGTTGGGGATTTAGACCGCGTGTCACGCATTGCGTATATACTGCAGTTGTCAAACCAATGATGCTATATGGAGTAAAAAATCTACCTACTGCTCAATGCTTAACCGGATCCAAGGGATGGCTTGTTTATGCATCATAGCCGCATTGAGGACGACTCCATCTGTCGCACAGAATTTAATGCTACATCTTATGCCTCTGGACATTGTGGCTAGAGAAATTGCAGCGACGATAGCCCTGAGGTTAAGGGAGCTTTCTCGTTGGTCATTGCTATTGCAATTTCAGTAGTGGTATATATATATATATATATATATATATATATATATATATATATATATATATATATATATATATATATATATATATATATATATATATATATATATATATATATATATATATAGGTGTTGAAAGAGACAAATTTAAAATTTGTCTCTTTAAATACCTACAAGTGATATTTGCTGAATTTCATGAAGATCGGCCGATCCGTTGATTTAAACGACACGGTCCCCACTGTGCCTCGTTCGGGCTGTGAAAAGAAGGCCCCCTATCATTGACACTTAACTTGAATCGGACAGAACCCATTGATATATGAGGAGTTTGCCCCTGTTCCTTAGTGGGATGTTCATTGGCAATTATAATTTAATTTCGTTTATATCTTTGATTTCAGCTAAATTGTAAATTGGATCAAAACAGAATTTCGATAAAATGATAAAATCCGGTATCTAGTAATAATCAAAAAATTTTTTGTATTTAACAATTAATTTAAAAACTTACCTTATTAAAAATATCTAAATGTTTATATGGATTAATAGCTATAAGAATGGACCCGGTGTACGTCTATTACATTTTGTAAGAAATTGCATTGAATAAAAAATTGGATCATATGAAATTTTGATGTAACTCCAAAATGCTTCAACATCACTGAAAATATTTGCATTTCTTTCTGTTCATTTTCGTCATTAGCAATCTGTACTTACCATCTCCATTTGTACTTCCAATGCTTTCATGCCAACTTCCTTGTGGCCATTCCATTTGTGACACCTTGAATTAGATCGGATATACCCTATTTATGTTATGGATCGTATTGACAATTTAATTCGATCGTACTACGTCCGTCGACCCGTCTGCCGAACACACAAATGCATTTGAACGAATAACGAATACTATTTGGGTAAATACAACAGAGAACAATGTATTTTTCTCACGTTCTGCTATTCCGGGGATACAAATGTTTCCGGTTTTCCTGTAGGGACTTGACAACTTTGAATTTAATTACGCATATCATCAAATTGTAACTGTCAAATTATTCAGTAAATTCAACATTTTCATCATAGTAAAGTACACGAAGGAAGAACGTCTGCACATCATAAAAAATTTCTACCGAAATTCGGAATCAGTGACCGCTACTTTAAGTGACATCTTCAGGAACGAAGCGTATTTTTGGCTTAACGGGTTCGTCAATAAGCTAAATATGCGTTATTGGTCAGGCAATAAAATCTTTAATTTTCTGGCAATATTCATATTAACGGTCAAATTAAATTGACTCACTTCCCATTTGAAGAAATAACGTTAATAAAAGGAGACATTGTGCAAAATTTAGAGGAAATCTGTCAAGAAATGTGCTGTGAAAATGTGAGTGAAATTCGGGCACTATATGTAAAATTGAACCAATATCAATATGAAATTCTACAATATTGGAGTCATAGGATAATCCTTCGTGCTAAATTTCCAGACGATCGGTTAATAAATTACCACATTATTGCATCATTAGTCCTAATCGGATGAACACACATTTAGTTGGGAAAAACTTACACAAAATATCATAATTTGTTTTAAAGACAATTAAATGAAATTTTTTGTGCTAACACAATCTTACTTTATTATTGCACTAGGATCAATTGTTTTACGCATGAACCAACCATCCAACCGAACCTCAGGTACAAAAATGCTGGTATGTCCAATGACAAAAATCAATAGAGCAACAGACAAATGGCTGTCAGGTGCAAGAAAACACAAAAAACGTTTAGAATTGGAAAGAGCACCGCAGTCAGCCAAAAGGCTGCGGTGGGATAGTCATCTGTATACTCTGATGCCTTTGCGGAATTGCCTGGGCCTCTCCAGTTAGTGACATTGCAGGTTGATATCGGAGCGGATACAAATTAATTGCTTTCGGGGATTAACGCTCAATTTAATTGTTTCGTTGCGCCTTAAGAAAGATTGCCGAGATCTGGCTAGGCTCGGCATTGGATTTATTCAAGAAGAAACATATGCCTTCACCTACACGCTTGGATAAGAAGGATTCCCTCAAATCCTCAATCCATACTCGATCTTTCAACCACTGACTGGAATATTTGTAGATTGGATGTGGCTGATGGCGACCGAAGACAAGCAGTATCCGGATGTCACAGACCTCAAGAAGTCTGAAGAAGCTATATCTTTCTGATTCAACAAGTTGAGACTGAAGATATATAGAAGCGGTGGGGTTGAGGAATTAGAAGACGACTCAGCAGTTGTCAGTCAGGTGGATTACAGGAGAATAGTAATCACCCTGCCACGGTCGAATCAGGAGGGGAAGACGTCGAGACGGGATCCGACAAGCCCTGTGTCGTTGGGTCATTCGGTTGAGATTGGGCTCAAAGTGTGCCCCAGCGGGGAAGGTCCTCCTGATGGCAGGATGATTTGACGTGTTTCTTGTCGAGGAACAATGGGTATGAGGAGGAATGGTTCGTGGGCTAAGAATTCCTGCATGTAAACTACTCAAGGGTACAGGGAATGGGAGATACAGATCGTGTTTTCCTGGAAATCTATTTCTTCTTCCGGCGCTAAGCACTGAAGATAAAGTAGTATTCAGTCTTGAAATTAATAGGTTAGGTTGAAAGAGGTTGCGGATAATTACTGGCTTAGGTGGACATGCACCTAAGCCTGTTGTGCGCTCTAAAAACTAAAAAGTAACCTCGAACCAACGTCTCATCATCTTCCCCACATGCTACCACTTGACGCACAGATTTTGCATAAGTGAGCTCATAGTCCAATGTGTCTCGTTATGATACCAAAAGCTATACTAAACTCCTTCTTACTTCCTTTCAGTAATAGTCTCGTCCTCTCATGATCCGGATTACCCCATAGGATTTTCGCTGTCCTACCGACTATTTCGCTGTTCCACAGTATTACGTGTTCGTTCGTCGCCCACACCCTTCACTCGGACTGCGTCGACCCGAAAGGCTTCGGGTAAACCAAGTTTATTGACGGTAGTCCTCTGGCCTTTAGCACCACACCACCTTACGTATTCCGTGATCGCCCGGATCTCCGCCTGCAGGACCGTATTAGGGTCAGGCAGTCTAAAACAGATCTCAGTCCATGGATCCTCAATGTAGACCCCCAGGCCAACTCTGTCCTCTAGCTATGATCCATCGGTGTAACACGATCTTCCAGATGACAATACTTGGGTTCCGTCAGTCCAAGACTGTGGCGCTGGCAGCAGGGCCTTGCACTCGACCTCAAATGTCGTCTCAGGTATCCGTTCGGAAACTCCTTCCCTTCCTTCCGGGGTTCCTATCGTCGCCTCGATTTTACAGCGAAGGTATGAGCTGTTCCCACTTAATCCATTCTCCCATCGCCGTAAGTCTCGTAGCCGCAGTGGCTGCCTCACACTTTATCTGTATGTCGATGGGGTCGGATATCTCGAATTGTCTCCAGTGCCATAGAGGGCGTGGTCCTCATCGCTCCGCCTATGCCAAGACAACATGTTCTCTGAACCTGTTGTATGGTCCTTATGTTGCACTAGTTCTCCAAAGCAGTCCACCAAACTACTGAGGCGTAAGTAAGTATTGGTCTAATCACGCTCCCGTAAAGCCAGTGGACTATCTTCGGATTCAGGCCCATTTCGAGCCTACGACCCGTCTATATAGTGCCCAGCACCAGTGAGCTTTCTCGCTTCCTTCCTGAATGTGACACTTCCAATTGAGTTTCCCGTACAAGATCATACCTAAGTATTTGAGCTTGTCAGATATCGAAATCATCTTATTGAGGAAACGTGGTGCGTTAAGTTGGCACAAATTCGTGAAATTTGAGGCATATTTCAGTCTTTTCTGTGTTAATATTGAGACCCCTGGGTCTTGCCCATTCATATGCCATATGCAAGACCCAGTTCGCTGGATGTCCTACGCTTTATCATGGTATCCACAATACGTTCCATGGTTTTGAGTAGAAAGAATGGAAGGCTTATAGGCCTGTAGGCCTTTGGTGTCGCATAACTTGCCTTGCCAAGCTTTCGGAGTATATGCACGTCCTAGTCACACAGTGAAAATAGGAGCCAGGTAGACGGCCTTCTTTTGTAGTAACGCCGGAAATATTCCATCAGGTCCGGGTGAAGTAAATGGTTTGAAGCTCCTCAAGGATTCCTTCACCATAAATTCCATTATGATAAGCCATCGATCAACCTCATTATTCCTATATTACAGTGTCTCCGTGAGTCCCTTCATATCCTGTGGAAAATGAGTTTTCATCAAAAGCCTCAATATGTCCTCCGTTGTCTCTGCTCTCACTCCCATGTCGCCTACTAACGTTTCAGATTGAACATGGTTTTTTGAAAGAAACTTTTTCATCTTGGCGGCGTCATTAACGTTATCGACCTATTCGCAGAAAAGCTTCCAGGAGGCTCTTAAAATTTTATTGTATTCCGGTGTTTTTTTGTATGACTTGAGCCGTGTGTAATAACATCCAAACACATTTCTGCTTTTTACGACGTGCTCTTTTGAAAAGTCTGCGGACCTCTTTCCCAATATTGCGAATCTCCCCGGTCATCCAGGGTTTTTCTTGGACTGATTTCCTTTCTCGAAGAGGACAGCTATATTCGAAAGACACCAGTACTGCAGTCGTAATCCCGTTGACGTTTTAGTGAATGTCCAAATCTAAATTATCTTGCCCAAGCCTTCTTCTGAGTAGCGATGGTCAGAGAAGGAGTGCTCCATGGAGACACTCCAATTCTGAACCTCATGGATTAGATTTTCCGAACATATTGCCACATCTAAAACCTTCTCCCTATGTTAGGTTAGGTTTAAGCGGAAGTCTGTCATCTGACTCACTAAATCGTTTTCGTCCATTGCGTTACCACAGGAACAGAAGAAGGAAGTTGTCTTATAGTTCCTACCGTTTAACCTTTCAAATCGCTTTAAAAAGCCCAACAACTTGCGAATGTTCACATTCGCTAAAACAAACAGGTTCTCAAAGAAATGAAAACCTAAAGTGGAACTCCTTCTGACTGCTACTGCGGGACACACACACAGGTGTTCTATAGTCTCTTCTTCTTCGATGTCCTCACAGCTTTTGCTTGAAGATTTTGGCTTAAAGGAAGAAACTTTTAATAACTTTTCGTTGGAAAAATATCTCAAAAGAATTTCTTTTGAAAACAATATATTGCAAATTCGGTCTTTAAAATAAAATTGCATTAACCCATTAAAGACGAAAAATACCCAACAATAGAGCTGCCTTAGAAAAATTCTAGCTCAAGTTACGAGAAAAAATGTCTCAAAATTCTTAGGAGTGAGATTTCTGGAATCGGTTTTAATGTCTTGTTGTCATCAAATGATGGTTCAATATTAAAAACAAAATATGGCTATAATCCTACTTCTTTTGACAACAGGTGCGATTTATGCCAAAATCATTAAATCCAGCTTTCTTCGCTAAATGGTCATAAAATATTAGGAAAATTATATTTTTCTTGTGGGGGATTAGAAAATAAAAACATATCTCTTCAGAAATTTTAAAATTCAAAATATTTTTAAACAATTGGTACGTCAATATAAATTCTCTAAATTATGAGTATTAAAGACTTCATCTAAATCGGACAACGGTACTATGGTCAGGAGTAATGGGTTAAAATTTTGTCTTTAAAGGATCGCGATTCGATTTCCTGACAGGGATGGATGGAGAGCGAATGCTTGAGGAGGGGTGAGACCTCGATCTACACAGATTGCTCCAAGAAGGAGTCAGGGACTGGATTGGTGGTCTACTCTGATGCACTCAATATCAGTATGTCTCTGAGACCGCCGGACGAGTGTACGGTCGGTAAGGCAGAGGCGTGTGCCATTGCAGTGACCGCAAGAGAAATTCTGGTAAGGGATTTACCGTCTTCTAAACTCAGAATTTATATGGACAGCGGCGCTCAAGGCGTTAGGGTCGAGATGCCTGGCGGATTGTTTGGAGTCCGTGGATAGGCTCCGGACCCACGAATCACTCTGTTTATGAGAGGATTCCAGGGATTGGGATGGCGGACGATTGCGCCAGGAGAGGTTCGTCTGCGTCCGGCGTACCGGTCTTCGGTCTTGCCTACGTGCCATTTGTCGAGCTACTGAATACAGTAGAGGGGATGACCAGGGCGGCGTCGGTGGCGAGGTGGGACTCGGTGGATGGTTGCCGGTCTGCAAAGGCGCTATGACCGGTCATCGGAGGAGGACGAGAGAGTTGCTGGCGTTCGATAAGAGGTCGATGAGTACCTTGACAGGGGTCGTAACCGGACACTGTGCCATATGCCGCATGGCGGCGCGCATAGGAATACCGCACAATGACTTCTGTAGGAGTTGCCTCGATGAAGATGAGTAGGAGACTATTAAGCACTTGATGTGTCCATGTCCGTGTCTGCAGGGACCTAGGCTCTCCTATCTGGGGAGCAGTTTCTTCTGTGATTAGGGTGAACCTGCGAACGTACCTCTGGTAGGTCTCCTGAGATTTGTTGAAGGAACAGGATTGTTCCGACGGGGGGTGCCATAAGCTCCGGCGTAGGTACATCCGTAATTGCGCGAGGATGGGCGTTCTCTTTTATTCGTGTATAACCTCTAGTCCGAGGTCTCACATCTTCTTTCTTTTCCATTTCTTTCTAGGCTACTACAGACTGGCCTCCGAATGGATTCACTTTTGGTGGGCAACCGACTCAACCTAACCTAACCTTGTCCTTAAAAATATTTATTAAAATATTTCTATAGAAAACATTTTAGGAATATGGTGTTTGGGACATATAAGCATAATAAAAACCTTAAAATGTTTATGCAAAATGTCTCAAAATGCAAAATTTTATTGAAATTTTGGCTTTAAAAACTAAACTCGCGGTAAGTTTTTCTTTAGAGAGTTTTCGCTGAAATTTAGTCCTTATAAAATTCATTAAAATTTTGTCTAAATAAAATATTTTACTGAAAATTTTTTTTTTTAAATTTTGCCTTAAAAAAATTTAAGGCAGTCTACGTCTCTGATGGGAGTTATATCAGGTTATGACCATACTTAGCACAGTTATTAAATTTCATACAAATCCGATAAGAATTGCGCCCTCTAGAGGGCTATGAATCAAAATCCAAGGTTGGTTTATATGGGAGCAATATCAACACATGGACCGACATAGCCCAATTAAAATCCCAACAAACCTACACTTATAGGAAGTATTCGTGCAAAATTTCAAGTGCCTAGCTTTTATTCCTTTGAAAGTTACCGTGCTTTTGACTCTCGGGCAGACATGGTTAATTCGACTTAGAATGTGAAGACAATTAAGAATATATATACTTTTTTGGGTCGCAAATCAATATTTCGATGTGTTAAAAGCGGAATGACGAAATTAGTATTAATGAAATTTTCATTAAAAATCGAAACATTTTCTATCCTTAGAGATAAGATTTTAATAAAATTTTTCAATAAACTACATTTTAATTAAATTTTTTCTAAAGCACAAAATTTTAGTGACAAACAAAAAATTTCAATAAAGTTTTTTAAACAAAATTTTAATCCAATTTTTTTCAAAGAAATTTTCAAGGAAATCCTTTTAACAACTAGTATTTATTACAAAATTTTCTAAACACAAAATTTCAAGAACAGTTTTTAAGACATAAGAAAAGATTGACTAATAAGACCCAACGTTTTATTCGAAGGACATGCTTCTACCTTTGCACCGCTCACTAGTCAGTGAGTAGCATGTAAGCATGTAAGCATGTAATCTTTTGGTGGCATAGCAATCTTATGAGCCCTCTGGCAAAGGGCGAAATCGTTATCGTTGCAGCCCGCCTCCATTACATTTAACACAACACGTGGCTGAAACTTTTTGACGGGTTTTTGTTGTTTTGCTTTTCTATTTGAAATAAAAGCAAAAAAGATAAAGACCATTGGTCTAAGTTGGATGAATCCAACATCAAAATGAAATAATTTTGTGACTAAACAATGGAGCGCAAAACGAACAATGAATATTTTATATTAAATTTCAATGGCATTTTTGTGAAGAAAAACTATTTAAAACTAGCTGACCCGGGCCCGCTCCGCTGCGCCTTCTTTTACTTTATATGGAACAAAAGTTTTCTTGGAATATTTATTTTCGACAATTAGAAAGCTTTTAGTGAAATACCATGCTACGAAAATAGTACATCACTTGACTAACAATTTAACAATATAGTGCCTTTGTCCGAATCCCATATGATATTTATTGGTCAACAAATTTAAGTTTGGATGTAAGGTGTACTCCATTTTTAAAATACTTTATTTCAGCCCGCTACTCTCATGATATCTGATTTAGGGGTGTTTTCGGGGGTGAGGTGGTCCCCCAGGCACTTGGCCGTGAAAAAATATCAGCATCGTGCTCTTCTTTCAAAAACCATTTATTTAAACCCCATATTGCCATTGGTTTAGGGGAGTTTACACGATGAGGCGTCCCCCAATCACATGGCCCAAAATAGGTTATCAAATTCTTTTTCTAATCTTAAAATCCATATATTGGCATGGTCGACCATTTTTTACCCTTTGCAGGGTGTTTTGGGGAAGGGGTGATTCCCTAAATACATGGTCCTAAATTTGGATATAAAATTCGTATTCTACTTCCAAATACCTTTACTTGAGCCCCATTTTGCGATGGTCAATAAAAAATGGTTGCTTTTGGGGAATTTTGGGAAAGTGGTTGACCCCCAGAAAATTGGTCCCGAAAGTGGGTATCAATTCTTGCTCTACCCCTCAATACCTTTCATTTAATCTCCATATTGACATGGTCGGTAAATATGGGCGATTTATGGGTGTTTTGGGGATTCGGGTGGTCTCCCAAACACTAAGTCCGGAAAATATGTCAGCAACGTGCTCTATTCTCGTATATCTATATATCATTTATTTGAACCCCATATTGCCATTGGCCTCAAAATTGGATATCAAATTCGTTTTCAAATCTCGTTTAAACTCCTTATTGCAAAAGTCAGCAAATATGTCCGGTTTGGGGTATTGGACCTAAAAACTATAAATATTTAGTTCCTCTCTCTTTACGACCCAAATTGTCTTGGTGAGCAAATACGTCCTATTTGGGGGTTGTTATGGTGATGAGACGTCGACAGTTGGTCCCTAATGTTGATATCAGATACGTGGTCTACTCCCAAATACCTTTAATTTGAGCCCCATATTTCCATAGTCGGTAAACATGACCGGCTTGGGGAGTGTTTTGGGGGATGGGTGGCCACTCAGTGAGTTGGCCTTGAAAATATATATCGGATTCGCGTTCCACTCTAAAAACTTAACTTACTTATTTGAGCCTCATATTGCAAAAGTCAGCAAATACTTACTATTTGGGTGGTGTTGTGGGGGTGGGGTGGCCCCATAGAGACTTTTCCCAAATATTGATATCAGATTCGTTCTTTACTCCCAAAGACCTTTCATTTGAGCCCCATATGGCTATGGTCGTAAATTTGTCCCCTTTGGGGGATGTTTTTGGTGAGAGGCGGCCCCCAAACACTTGGTCCCATATTTGGATATCAGTTTCTAATTCTACATTCAAATACCTTTTATTTAAGCCCCATATTCCCATGGTCAGTAAATAAGTCCTGTTTGGGGGGTGTTTTGGAGAAGGGGTCCACCCCCCAGAAACGTGGTCCCACATTTGGATATCAGATTCGTATTCTACTCGCAATTACCTCTCATTAGAGTCCCATATTGCCATGATCGGTAAATATCTCCAATTTAGGGGTGTTTTGGGGGTTGGGTGGTGTTGTGGGGATGGGGTGGCCCCATAGACACTTTACCCGAATATTGGTATCAGATTTGTGCTTTACTCCCAAAGACCTTTCATTTGAGCCCCATGTGGCTATGGTCGGAAATGTGTCCCCTTTGGGGGAGGTTTTTGGGGAGAGGCGGCCTCCCAAACACTTGGTCTTATATTTGGATATCAGATTCGAAATCTACACTCAAATACCTTTTATTTAAGCCCCATATTCCCATGGCCAGTAAATAAGTCCTGTTTGGGGGGTGTTTTGGGGAAGGGGTGGACCCCCAGAAACGTGGTCCCACATTTGGATATCAGATTCGTATTTTACTCGCTAATACCTTTCATTTGAGTCAGATATTGCCATGGTCGGTAAATATGTCCGATTTAGGTGTATTTAGGGGGTTGGGGTGGTCCCCTAGCACTTGGTTCGACAAATGGATATTAGATACGTTTTCTTATCCTAAATAACTTTCATTTGATGTTATTTAGGATAAGAAAATGGGGTACCCCCTAGGTACCCATCCGAAATTTTGGATACCAAATTTTTATTTTTAGAGCATACAAAATTTCGCTTAAATCGCACCACCATCTTCGAGAACTGGCGTTTCTGAAAATTAGGCTAAGGGGGAGGGTCCGCCCCCCCTTCAGATATCAAAAAATCTAGTACCCTATTTTCACCACGTGTTCATTATGCACCATCTGTGAAAAGTTCAAGAAAATTGGTTCAGCCGTTTCTAAGTCTATAAGGAACACACAAACAAACCTACAAACAAATTCAAATTGATTTTTATATATAAGATGTCTTTAAAAGCAACACAGCAATAAAATTGTTTGTAAAATAATATTTCGATAGAAGTTTCTCCACGAAAAATTTCCCTGAATTTTCAATTCAAGAACGGGGTCTTTCTGTTTTTTTTATTTAATTTATTTATCAATATTTTAAAATTCAATGGAATGCATTTTCAAGATATGATTTATTTAAATGAGGAACAAAACGCGATTTCCATATACGACACATCGATAAATAATTTAAATAAAAAACAAAAAGACCTGGAGCTTGAATTAAAAAAGAGCAAAATTTAATACAACAGTCTATTATATAAATATCAAATAAGTCGAGATAATTTGCTCGACCAAATTCCAAGTAAAATTGCTTGACTCTGAGTACGCAGCCCCGGTTCAAAGTATTGCTGCCAGCGTCACGGTCTTGGATTAATGGAACCCTGGTATTGCTATCTATCAGTTCATGCCACATGGATGGATCAAAGCTGGAGCACAGAGTTGGCCGGGATATCTACAATACATTGAGGACCC